>NC_051078.1:37552759-37882259 GCF_004664715.2 Peromyscus leucopus | reverse complement strand
AGAGAGAGACAGAGAGACAGAGAGAGATAGACAGAGAGACAGAAAGAGAGACACAGAGAGAGAGACAGAGGAAGGAGAGGGAAAGGAAGAGGGATTGAGAGAGAGAGAGAGAGAGAGAGAGAGAGAGAGAGAGAGAGAGAGAGAGAGAGAGAGAGATTGATTTGAAGAATGGAGTTTCCTTCAGACCTGACAGTGAACTCAGACCCGTGCCTATGCTGTGGCTCTTCCACTTAGAAGAAAAATTTAAGCTCCTGCTCACCTAGTACTAAAGTTGAGTCATCTATTTCTCATTGTCCCATGTAAATGGAGACATTTCCTGTTACACGGAGGTGCAAACTCTTCATTATGCACCTTTATGGAGGGTTGCTCCCCTCTCCTAGATTGGATTAGGGTGTGTTCAAAGGGACTAGGATAATAGTTCAGCATTGCGTCTGAAGCTTCTCCAGCAGGTACACTTCATCCCGCCCCCCTTCACCTTGGCATCGTGCGTCTGTGGCAGACAGCCTCTCTTCCCCAGTTCCCCCCCAACCCCTTCACCCTGGCATTCTGTATCTGTGGCCGGCCACCCGCCTACCTACCCCAGCATCTTCTCAGCCTTTTCCTTATGGTGGAAAGAAAAACTGACCTGGAAATGGCCCCATGTCCATGCTTGCTTTTGTAATCCCATCAGCATGGTGACTGGGCCAACCGGAAATGAGTGTGATTCATATTGAAAGTTATTACAGTATACAGTTTAGTGTTTATTGCAACTATCCTTCACTCTCCCTGATCACACGTACAATGAGTCCCTCATTGACGGGCTGCCAAGGACACACAGCCATCCCCATTGCCGCCGTTCTCTGCTTCTGGCTTTGTCTCTCCTGAGGACATCATACTTCATTCTAAGATCTATCAATTTCATGTCTTTGAACTCAGCTAGTTAACTTGGGAACTCTTCTGCTGCACACAACAGGTTGACTCCGGGTGTCTTCTTTCATTAGCCCATCTCACAGAACTCGCATCAGAATGCTGCCGACACATCCTTCACTTGTTCCTTGCCTTCCTGCACTCAGGCTGCTAGAGCAAAATACCATGCCAGGCAGCTTATAAACCACAGAAAAAGTGTGTTCCCTGTAGTGACTGGGATGGGACAAGACATATTCCTATACCTTCCCCTCGGTAGAGGTATCTGAATGTATTTTCACATGCTAAAAGGGTCTTCTTTTACAGGGCACTTACTTCATATGTGGGCGTCACCCTCATAACTTCAACACCCTATGTCTTAGCACTACCATCACCTTGGCTTCATCTCCTAACACTACCCCACGCCTTGGAGCTTAGGATTTCAGGGTATGAATTTTAGAGGACACAAGAATTCTCATCACAGCACGCTGACCATGCCCCACCCAAATTAATTTCCTTTGTATATCTAAAACGTGTTCATTTCCTTCCAATAGCTCCAAAGCCTTAACTTGTCCTAGCATTAACTCAAAAAACCCCAAATCCAGTATCACCTAAATATCATCTAAATTGGATTTAGCAAAGCTTCAAGGTATGATGGCAAATTGTTGTTAGACAAATTATTTCCTAGCTCTCAAACTATGAGATGAAATATGTTATATGCATCCAAACTATAGCAGTGAGGCAGGTGCAGTATCAACATTGACATCCCCAAAGGAAGAAACAGGAAGGAAAAGGGGAGTGGCAGTTTCTAAGCACATCCAAAACCCAAAGGGGCAAATACCATGACCTCTTAAGCCTTCAGGTTAGTGCTTTTGACTGGACATGCTATTTACTGGAGACATTGCTGTTTGGACCTCCAGTGCTTCAGGTGGTGTCATTCCCAAAGCTCTGGTGAGTGCAGCCTCTGCTGTAGCTCATTGATTAATTACAAATCTGAAGATCCTTAGGTTGGAATGGGGGTGAGGGTGATAACGTTATTGGTCTGAAGTCTCAGAGCTGGCCCCACCTTTGTGGCTCGATTAGGCATTGCCCTATGGACAACTCTGGTGGCCTACCATTGAGGTAGCTTCCTGCCTGAGTGGTTTTCCAAAGGTCCTTAACGGCTCCGTCCTTCACAATCTAGCTTCAGTTAACCATGCCTCATCACTTGTCCACTTTGCAGGCTAGAGGGTAGGTATTGCCTGGTTGACACTAAGATTTATCATTTGTTCATTCCAGATGAGCAGCTAGCTTGGTTCATACTGGAGTTAGATCCTCCAGGGATCACCAGGCCAGGGTGGAGGGAACAGAGCCTTGTAGGTATGTTGCTTCTACAATCCTCACATTCTGAGCTTATTATGAAGGAAGAATACCTTGAGATCTCCAAAATGCTCTGTGTGGGGATAATTTTTTATATTTTTTTGGTAATAATATTTGGGTTCCCCATACATATGTATCTTCTTTTCAAAATGTTGCTTGACTTCATCCTTGGCTTTCTACTTCTTTTTCAAACACATCTCTTTCTTATGATATGGTTGGGCTGAGAAACTTTATCTTCTGCTTCATGTAAAAGTATTTACTTTAGCCGGGCAGTGGTGGTGCACGCCTTTAATCCCAGCACTCGGGAGGCAGAGTGAGGTGGATCTCTGTGAGTTCGAGGCCAGCCTGGGCTACCAAGTGAGTTCCAAGAAAGGCACAAAGCTACACAGAGAAACCCTGTCTCGAAAAACCAAAAAAAAAATTTACTTTATTATTTATATGTATGTGTGTGTATCTGCATGTGAGTATGTGCACACTTGTATGTGGGTGTCTTCAGAGGCCAAAAGAAAGTGTTGGGTTCCTTAGAACTGTAGTTGTAAGAAGTTGTACATGTGAGCCTTGTATGTGTAAGGCAAGTGTTCTACCACTGAGTTACACCCCAAGTCTCAGAAATTTATTTCTCAAGAGTTTAAGCCCATGATCAAGAAACCAGTAAATTCAGTGCTTGATAAGGGCCCATTTTCTCATAGATGGAAGTTTTTTCACTTTGTTTCCATATAGTTAAGGGGCAAGAAATGATTTTCTTCCTTTATTTTATGTGTATGGACATTTTCCCTGCATGTATCTCTGTGCACCATGTGCATACAATGCCCACGGAGACCAGAAGAGGAGGGCATCATATCTCCTGGGACTAGAGTTACAGATGGCCGTGAACTTCCATGTGGGTGTTGGGAATTGAACCCAGAGCTTCTGGAAGAACAGCCAGTTCTCTTAATCTCTGAGTCATCTCTCTAGTCCCAAATGCATGAAATTCTATAGGACAGTTTTTAGGAGGGCATTCATCACAATTTTGAGGGTTTCACTCTCATAATCCAGTCACTTGGTGAAGGCTTTACCTCCTAATGTTATCATGTAGGCTAGGATTTCTGATCATAGCACCTCACTTCTTCAATGCCATGCTCTTCAGCTCTTTTTCCTAGTGTTCTAACTTCATCTGATCTTTGCATGTTAACTTCTCATGATTCATCATTAAGTCCCTTCCTGGGGGGTCACTGAGCACATTCTCTCTATTCCTGTCTATCTAGAATGTCACAGCTTTAATGGTGGCTGTTAGGATTATGACTCCACAGCCTTTATCTCCAGTTCAGTTCCTGTGCTGAGATCTAAGCATACCTACCTAGCCACCCTCAAACACTATCCACAGATACCTGACACTTCATAAGTTTACAAAACAGCCCAGCAGTTCTTCCACAAATGTCTGTATTTCTTGTGTTTCCAGTTCGTGTTGGGGTATCATGTTTTCAGCCCTTGGCTATTCTTCCAAACCTCAATGCCATCTTTAATCCACCAACTACTTATTTTACAAGCTAATTTGTCGATTTCTTTAACCATCAAATCTTGTTTTATTTGGTTATAAAAACATTGATACTTACTTCACAGACATATGAGGATTTTACAGATGCATGCATTAGTTAGTGTTATGAGTAATATATAATACGCAGTGTTGCTTCTTCTTATACTTGATTCCTTCCTTCCCTACAGCTCTAGACTCCATGTCCAGTCAACTACTATATCGTCTTTTGTCTCTCTCTTTACCCACATCTACTATAAATGCATTTCCAATTTACTCACTTTTCAGATTTTAGTTCTTTCAATGTCCCCCTTGGCAAATTATCTCAACTGACTTTCTTCACTTCTACCTTTTCCACTGTCAATCATTTTCCACCACTTACCCAGAATCTTCTTCCTAAATGATACTTCTGATTATATAATCCTTTTCCCTGGACCTCCACCACATTCCTTTGTCTTACTATAGCATTGAAATGCCTTCACAGGGTTGCTATGATCTGGTATCCACTCATCTCTCCTAGATCACCGCAAGCCCATTCATTTTTGAGCAGCAGTGACAGGCACGTGTCAATCTCTTTCTCTCCCCATGGACTTTGCACTTGTTCCCTCATGAAATACTCTACTTCCTTGTGTTTCCTAACTTAACTCTGACTCATCTTTCACATTGTGAACCCCAAGTACGGTTTAACTCTGCTACCTTATGCACTATGCACTTTCCTTTCCCCCTTTTTGAGTTTTAATTGACAAATAACACACACACACACACACACAAAATCAAGTTATGCAATGTGGTGTTTGTTTCCATTATAAAATGGTTACCACATCAAATCCATCATCATAATCTTCACCACATATGGCTATAATTCTGTCTCTCCATGTGTATGCATGTGAATGTGGTAAGGCCAGTGAAAGTCTGCTTTCAGCAAATTTCAAGCAAACAGTATGGCCTTAGTGGCTGTTGCCACCATGTCATACATTAGATATTCAGAGGTGACACAACTTATACCTGAAAGTTTGTGGCCTGGTTTTGTCCATTTTGAGTTGCAATAAGAAGGTATCCAGGACTGGATAGTTTATAAAGAAAAGAGGTTTATTTTGTTCACAGTTCTGGAGGCTGAGAAGTACGTGGAACATCTCCTGAAGATACTGATTTCATCTCCTTTGGATTGATATTCAGAAATTGGGCTTACTCAGTCACACAGTGGATCTATTTTCAATTTAATGCAATATATTGGGCAGGTGCCACACCTGGGAAGTACCACATGCTGCTTTGACTAACGGAAGAAAGTGGAGGGGAAAACAGATTCATGGGTGTAAAACTCAAGGCTGCTGAGCCTTTATTATATAAACTGGGTCTTCAGCTAATTAACACAGTCCTAAGAAGAGAGAGCTCAAAAATGCTGGAGAAGGGCATTTTTTATTTCTGAGGAAACTAAGATTCAATTTGAGTTTTGTTGGGAGCAAGTGCATTTAAGTTGCAGCATACTCTTTGATAAACATCTACCCATTTCTTTCTTCTCCAGGCCTCTGACAGCTACAATTCTATTTTCTGCTCTTATAATTTTGAGTGTTTGAAATTATACACATAATCAGTGTTATGCAGTATGTGTCTCCCTGTGTCTGGCTTTTTGAAATTGAACCTCTAGGTTCATCCATGTTATTGCAAGATTATGGCATAATTATGTTCTTTTTTTATGATTGAATGGTGCTCAGTTGTCTATATCTGAAAATTTGTACGCAGGTTCTGTCCATTTTGAGTTGCAATAACAGAACCTTTGAGACTGGGTAATTTATGAAGAAGAGATATATTTTGGTTCATATTTTTTTCATTCATCTGTTGGCATACACTTAGACTGTTCCTATATTATGAATATTACTGCAATGGACAGATCAACAATTTTCGTTTTGAAATGGTTATGAAATTCACAGGCAACCACTGCACAGATAAACAAGAGGGACTACACAAAACTTCAAGCTTCTGAATAGGCAAGAAACAATCAACAAAATGGAAAGACAACCTGCAGATTAAAAAAAATTACCTGCATCTGTATAGTGGATTCAGTGTTGCTCTCCAAAACATATAAGAAAATCATACAAATAAAACAAAAACAAGGCACAAATCACATGACTAAAAAAAATTACATCACTGGGGGTGGACTTTGAGGTGAATGACCAGAATAGACATTTTGTCAAAGCAGATATCCAGAAGGTTCAACATAATGAACCATCAAGGAGGTCCGAATCAAAAACACATTGACATGTTAGCACACACCTGTAAGCAAAGAACCCTTTGGGCATGTGACTGTTAGCACCATCACATTGAAAATAGAACCGCTGTGTGACTGAGCAAACCCTGTTTCTGAGTATCAAACCAATGGGAATGAAATGAGTGTCTTCAGGAGATATCCCATGTACTTTTTCAGCACCCAGATATTGCCCTCATTGCACGTGATCTGGAGTTTGCCTGCTTCTCTTCTTACAGGGCTCATAAGTCTGATGGCTTGAATGAGAAATTGTCCCCCATAGGCTTGTGTATTTGAACACTTGATCCCAGTTGGTGGAGCTGTTTGGTGAAGGTTGAGAGCCTTTAAGCAGCAGAGCCTTGCTGTAAGAAGTATGTCACTAGGGACAGACTTTAAGAAGTGTATAGCCTGGCCCTACTTCCTGGTCTCCCTTGGCTTACTGTGTATGTTGGTTTGAATGAAAATGGCTCCCCCAGGCTCACAAGGTGTGTCCTTGTTGGAGTAGGTGTGTCCTTGTTGGAGTAGGTGTGTCCTTGTTGGAGTAGGTGTGTCCTTGTTGGAGTAGGTGTGTCCTTGTTGGAGTAGGTGTGTCCTTGTTGGAGTAGGTGTGTCCTTGTTAGAGTAGATGTGGCCTTGTTGGAGGAAGTGTGTCACTGGGGGTGGACTTTGAGGTTTCAGAAGCCCAAGCCAGGCCCAGTGGCTCACTCTTCCTGCTACCTGCCAAAATATAGAACCCTCAGCTGCTATATCTGCCTGCATGTGGTTACGCTTCCTGCCATGATGATAATAGACTATACCTCTGAATGGAAGCAAGCCCCAATCAAATGCTTTCATTAATGAGAGTTGCTGTGGTCATGGTGTCTCTTCACAGCAATAGAAACCCTGACTAAGACACTGTGTATAGATGACATGTGATCACTCTGCTTCCTGACTGCCGGGCTGGCCTCAGCTGCTGCTGCCTCACCTTCCCCGTCACC
Source organism: Peromyscus leucopus (assembly GCF_004664715.2). Classification (NCBI taxonomy): domain Eukaryota; kingdom Metazoa; phylum Chordata; class Mammalia; order Rodentia; family Cricetidae; genus Peromyscus; species Peromyscus leucopus. Next base: position 37,875,289 of record NC_051078.1, on the reverse strand, counting down.
CGGACCTCATTGTCTCTGGAGCTGTAAGCAGAAACAACCCCTTTCTCCTGTAGGTTGTTTTTGTCAGGGTGTTCAGTCCCAGGGGCAGAACGGTAATGAATACAGTAAGCTTGTGAACAGCGCAGCCAGTTAAACTGACATTCCTGATAAACTATGAATACTTTCCAGTACAAATATATCCCGTGGAATCTTGTCTTCAGAGCCTGTTCTCACCCGAGGCAATGATTCCCATTGGTTCCCACTACCTAGAACTTGGTCTTATCCACTGTACAAGAACTTGGTCTGATCCACCTTCCACACGTCACTCACTGTTTAGAGAATGCACACACCACGTCACTAAGTCCACATGTGCATTTGTGCTTGTAGACTATGTGTTGACAAGGCTTCTGGGCTGTCCTGTTGGACCACTCTGATAATAAAACATGCTCGGTTTCATTACACATACCTCATGTGTCTTTTAAAGCAAGCAGAGACCCTGGCCACAGCTCCCACCCCAGTTCACGTTTTTATAATTCTTTTGTAAAGCCTGTGTTTAGAATCTTCACTGTGTCATAGTAAAGCATGACCTTCAACCACAACAGATGCAAACACGTAAGTGGCACACTTTGGCTATATTTAGATTGTCTGAAGGGTCTTTGTTCTCTCTAGTATAAGTGATTTCTCCTTTGGCCTAGGACAGACATCATCTAATCCCAAGGGTTTATTTGCCCAAAGAAGAGAATCATTAGATGTGGAAAGGAGCAAGGGTTTGACTTTTCATTAATTTGGCATGCAAGTTCACTTGAGAATTGATATGGAGATGCCGTCTCCTAGGAGTCTTTTCAAAACAGAAGTGAAAGCAAGAGGTAGTTCCCCGACACTCTCCGTTCAGTGAACACACAGGGTTCAGGTGGCCAGCGGGAGAGGCTCTCTTTGTGCAGACTGAAGGGAACAGAAGTAAACAAGTTTCAAGGTGAATGCCTAATGGCCTGAACCACCTAATGTCTTTCCTCCAGAAATAAAAGCAGAAGCTCTCAACCCTTTTGTAAAATCCAAGAAAAGGAAAATGCCATACCACCTGAGCACTCCATTTGGCGACTTCCTCCTTTAATTGTGCTGGCTCTGGGATGTAGTGCTATGCTGCTTTCAGACTTGGGACAAAACATCATACTGTGTTTTTCAGCATACTGTTCCCAAGGCAAGTGACCCTGGGGATAAAGATCTTGACTGTTTCTCAAGTGAAATGAAGCAACATCTTCCATCCACTTTTACTCTTTAAAATTTAGTTTGGGGTTAACAGTAATAGCAACAGCTTTTAGCCTTTTGAGTGACTGTGTGTAATTTATACAAGTCTGAAACAAAAAGAAAATTCTACAAGAAAAGAAGAGCCTATACAGTTCTGCTTCCCAGGGGATTAAACACATTAAAATCAAGAGGCGCCCTCCTTGCAGGATTTAATTGAACTATTTCTCAGTAGCTGGTATTTAGTTTGTGTTATTTATATTTAATGTAGCTGTAAGTAGGAACGCTGTGAATTGGGTCTCTGGGCTAATCATGCTGACGTGTTTTGGATAAAACTCTAGGGCTTTGTGCGGCAGACTCTTGTGCTTGGGCCAGTGTGCTGTTATTTCGTTACTAAGGACGAGGATGGGCCCTGATAGCCTATGCTCTTGCAGATAAGGAAAAGGAAATTGAACCTCAGGGCAACAAGAGTCGAGAGCGATGTGCAGGGAGTTAGCAAAACGGAAGGAATCCTTAAGGAAGTCAAGTTGGCTCTAACCAGGAGGCGTTGCCATAGTCAACACACGTTATTGGCGATGGAGGGAAGACAGGTCAAGGAGGTAGCTGGAAGTGCTCCTGGATAACAAGCAACAAGCTGTGCCCTGCCTGTCCCTGGCACCTTTCTTCCTTTTTCATTGTAACTTTACAGTATGGTCCCCATTTCTATTATGTGGACTAGGCATGTTAAAGCACCCACCAGTGGTGGGTAGAAGGGAGAGCAATGTATGTAGTTTCGTGGTTACCAGCTCAGATACACTCAACAAAACAAACAAACAAACAAACAAACAACAAACAAACACTTTCCCTTCCTTTTTTGGCTTAGTGTTCCTAGACTAATGCCATTTCAATAGCACCAGGTTGTGAGGACTGATGATTGAACACCTCCGTTCTTCAAGATCCCTCAGGTTGCTCATAACAGGCAAGGGAGAGAGACCTGCTTAGTTTTTAAGGGCAGCCTTGGACTCACTGGGGTCAGTCTTTGTTTTTGTTCAGAGTCCACAGCCAGAGAGTATGGGCAGAGACTCCCTGAACCTCTGAAATTCAGCTGAGTCCTCTCCTCGGGTAAATGATTTATTCTGAGAAAGCCTCGGTTTCCATCTGTCAGGTGAGGATAATGATGTCACCTACTCTTTCTGGCACACTGAGAAGACTGAGGACAAGTGAGACCATGCAGGCAAAGCCCTTAACATTATGCTTCCTAAGCTCCAGGCTTACTAGTTAACTGAATGCATCAGATATGTCGAACTATAGGCAGCGAGTAACGAGAGCTAGCTTCGCCATTGGCTGTTCATACAGACATCTTGACAATGGAGACTTCAGGGAAGGGTTGAGAGTTACACTGTCCTTCCAGCTTCTATGACCTATGTCATAGTCCCTCTGGTACTTGAACGAAGGCCTATGTCCTGTTTAGCTTGACATCCTCATGCCTGGCTTGTTCTCAGTCTAAGTCTGGACTTCCCATGCACTGAAGTTACTTCTTGACATAGTTCCTCTTGTTAAGCAAAGTATTTTTAATTATTCTTCTCCCATCTCAGCAGGCCCAAGTTCTTTACTTCCTTCAAGCTCCAGATCAATGTTTATCATCCCTGCTCAGCCTATGTGGTTCGCCATCTTCCTTTGGCAGCGTTTCTGAACCATCCACACTGTGTTTTACAAACTGGATTACTATTATTGCTTTTCTTCTGTCCTCTGAGCAGCACTAGGTAGATAAGCTATATTTCCTCACACAGATTTTTGTTTCTCCAGGGTCCGAAAGATATTCTGTGTTCCCTTTCTTCCCCATAGCACCAACTTGGTTCTGAGAGCGCGCACGCGCGGGCAGGGTAGAATACATTTATTTCTGTCACTAGCGTATTTATGGGGAGTTCAGAATGTCAGGGAAGTGTGTGGAGGCAAACACAAGCAAGTAATTTTGAAACTAAGTAAGATGAAGAAATTCAATGGGGACTCAGGGTTGAAGGTGGAGAAGGAAGATGGGAAGTCAGAGGAGCCAAGTTCGGCTGTGTGATGTGGGGAGAAAAGCGAGTGTCAGTCTAGAATTATAATTGACGGACCACCGCTTAGCCCCATGTGAAGGAGTCAGAGGACTACCCAGGAAAAAGCGCCGTAGCCTTGGATGTGACACGACTCCATCAGTCTGCTGGGTGCTCTTATGAGCACCCTGAAACCCCTTTGGCCCCATGTTTCTTTGATTATGGTTGCCTCAGAAAACATCTAAGGCCCTAGTTCAGCGGCTCTCAGCCTTCCTAATGCTGCAACCCACCCCCCTTTTTTTTTGGTTTTTCGAGACAGGGTTTCCCTGTGTAGTTTTGCTCCTTTCCTGGAACTCACTTGGTAGCCCGGGCAGGCCTTGAACTCACAGAGATCCGCCTGGCTCTGCCTCCTGACTGCTGGGATTAAAGGCGTGCGCCACCGCCCCCGCCGCCGCCGCCGCCGCCGCCGCCGCCCGGTGATGCAACCCTTTAATACAGTTCCTCATGTTGCAGTGACCCCCAACTATAAAATTATTTTTGTTGCCACTTCATAACTATAATTTTGCTACCGTTATGATTCATAATGTAAGTATCTGTGTTTTCTGATGGCCTTAGAAGACCCCTGTGAAAGGGTCCTTCACTCCAAGGGGTTACAACCAACATGTTGAGAACCACATCCCTAGTTGATTCTAAACCCTGTTTCTTGCCAGACGCTCTGGTGCAGGCCTGCAATACTAGCTAATTGGGAAGCTGAGGCAGGAGAATCGTGAGTTCAAAGCAAGTCAGGATTATAGAATGTGTTTGAGATCAGCCTGGGCAACCTTGTGAGCATCTGTCTTGAAATATAAAGTGAAATTGTAGTGCAGTAGCAAATCACTTGCATAGCATGCCCAGGATAGTAGGTTCAATCCTCAATACTGAAGGAATGAGTGAATTAATTCATCAATATGAAAACACAGGTGTATTTTAAGGTGGGAAGGAAGTAAACACAATCAGATACAGAAAGCAGAGTACCGGGGTTCCTTCTATTAACCTCAAAGTGTACAATATAGTACAGAGCACTGATTTCAATCCGCCTTTGACTCCCTGTGTGCCACAGCCTCCCAGCATAGGCTGAGGAAGTATTATATGGTAGGTACTGGTTAATATTAGCAACACGTTTCCGGATGAAATGGCCATGCTCCTGCCTCTTGGAATGTTCAGTCTGTTAGAGGCACAGAACTGTGAGTCTACAGTGGTGATGAGTACCGCGCCTGGCATGAACTTGCTAGCCCATGTCGGGTGAGAGAGATCTAGCTTGGACTGGAGTCTGGGTAAGCTTTCGTTGGGAAACCGTCTCAGACAACAGCAAGCAGAGGACAAGAACGTACATGCCGCGGTCCTTTGGTGGGAGGGAGGATGGCAACTTGAGAAAATACAGCGGTGTAGCGGGAGCTTAGAGAAGGAAAGGAGGGGGTGACTTAGGAAGTTCGGGAGGGAGGGGGACAGGTTATGGAAAGTCCTTTTAACACCACAAGGGCATTACTTTCCGCTCCAAGAACGGTAAGGAGCACTGGGTGGGAAGGCAGGGGAGTCTGCTTGGTACAAAGTGAGTCTGAAGGGGGTGCAAGAGAGTCAGCTGGAGACGCACCAGCTGGTGAGTGACTTGGCTGCAGCTTGGAGTAGGCAGGCGATGAGGAAAAGTGAATGCTTTAGCTTTGCAGGCTCTCCACTTCCTTATGCGATAGGCTGGGCTAAACACGAGAATCATTTCTGCTGATTCCTGTGGTTTGATGGAATGGCAATACTTAGGGAGATGGTGTAGTCCCATGCAACCCTGTGACTTAGGCACACAGACTGGATTCTCACTTGCTGCCTTTCGGGGGGAGTTTTTCTTGTACCGAGGGGCTTCTCACAGAGTTTCTCACATGGAATGTTCATGAGAACATTTCATACTTATCTATGGGACCTCTGAGAGATGTTGCTTAAAATTTTTATTTTGAGTCAAATTAGGCTCTAGAATATAAGCTAGGAAGAAGGGCTACAAAATGTCATCTCCTAGACAGGACACAGCATTGTAAGCAGGCCCTCATCCCAGCTGAGGATGTCTGCACTGAGTTTTCAAAGGCCTGCCCACAGTTCGGCAAGGATAGAGGAGGAGGAGCTCAGAGGACCCCACCCCTCACTGCCGAACTTCTCGTTACTGATTCAAAGAAAGGAGGACTATTGCCTACTGATGATGTCACCAGGCTCCAGTGTACAGTTTCAGTCCAATGATCACACAGATGGCCCTGATTAAACCGTGTGAGTCACCCTGAATCATGAATCTAGAAAGGGACTGGTGTGTGTGGGGGATGTTGATAGGATGGGAGAGAGGTGAGAAAGGGTGAGGGTAGAGAGTAACAAGAATGTATTGTATACAATATAGGGCTATTTAAAATTTTCTTTTGACTAAAGTTTCTCTCTCTCTCTCTCTCTCTCTCTCTCTCTCTCTCTCTCTCTCTCTGTACATGAAGCTTTGGATTTAAGAAAACAAACAGCTTCAACCACTAGTTTCAACCAGGATCTAATAGAAGACAACATGGGGACATTTGGAAATATTTTTCTACAGCAGGAATAAATTCCATGCAAATCTCAAATTTATGACAAGTCATAGGCTTCCTCATATAATCAGAGGGGTTGGCTAGTGTAAATCTTACTGCTTCTCCACTGCCTGTAAAAAAAGTCTGTTATTTGCAGAAAAATAATTGGAGAAAAGTATAAAAGGGAAAATTGAAATGATAATTCCACCATCTAGAGCTGAGTACAATTTGATGTTTTTATTTATTTATGATCATGAAACTCGTTTTTTTCTAAATTACTCTTTTTTTAAAAAAAGATTTATTTATTTATTACATATATAATGTTCTGACTGGATGTATTCCTGCAGGCCAGAAGAGGGCATCAGATCTCACTAAAGATGGTTGTGAGCCACCATGTGGTTGCTGGGATTTGAACTCAGGACCTCTGGAAGAACAGCCAGTGCTCTTAACCTCTGAGTCATCTCTCCAGTCCCGGTCATGACACTCTTAAGTGTAAATGAGTATGATATCATATTTGCATGTATAAATCTATATTTCTTATGTTGGTTTTGTAGGGAGGCATGGTGTTTAGAGGGTCTTTCACCAGTTAGGCTGTGTCTTAGTTAGGTCTGTGAAGAGACACTATGACTATGGCAACTCTTCTAAAAGAAAACATTTACTTGGGGCTGCCTTATAGTTTCAGAGGTTTAATCCATTTATCATCATGGTTGGAAACATGGTGACTTGCAAACAGACATGGTGCTGGAGAAGGAGCTGAGAGTTCTACATCTTGATCCACAGGCAGCAGAGGTAGACTGTGTCCCACACTGGGTGTGGCTTGAACATATGAGACCTCAAAGCCTGCCTCCACAGTGACACACTTCCTCCAACAAGGCCACACCTTTTAATAGTGCCACTCCCTATGGGCCAAGCATTCAAACACATGAGTCTATGGGGGCCATACACATTCAAACCACCACAGGCTATTAATTCAATTTACTACTACAGTTCTTGGGTTAAATTCAAGAATTGTCTATTTTCCAATTTACTCACCTATAAAACAAATATCCTAATAGCATAGGATCAAATGAGATAGAGTGTGCAAAAAGCTACTGCACTAATACTTTTATCTCTATAAATAAAAAATGGGATAATTTTGCTGTGTAATTTTTGTCTTAGTTTCTGTGATCGTGGGTCTCTTTTTTCTCCCCTTGTTCTCTGTGACTCTTAGATTCTCTGATCTGAAAGGCAGACAATTCTCTATTTTTAGTGGACATCTTTGAGGCTTTTTTTTTTAAAGCTTTGCTTAGTCTGTATTTATCCAATTATGGAAGTTCAGAAGGATGTTCTGTGGCCTTCTTCTACCACACAATAAGAATGTCTAGATCTGTGGCTCCTCTGGGTTGTTGGCTCATTCATCGCATGCATATACTCTTTGAGTTTTCAAATAGGTAGGTTAGTCACCTTGATGGGGAAATGGGCTTTGTGAGGTTAAATGTAGGACCTGTGATCATTCTGTTTCAAGGTGTGGAGCTTAGAATGTAACCAATTCTTTAAGATTCCAAACTTTTTAACTCTTGGCTCTTCTCACTACTGATGGCCCCTGACTTGCTTTTTGGACAACCAGAAACCAAAAGAATTACCCATCTTCCCTTTTCCTTTGTATAAGCCCAATTCACCATTGGCAACACTGTAAGAAAGCATGAGTTTATACTGATTTTGTCTTCCCTACCATCTCCTCCAAAGTTTACATCCCATTTCCTGGAAGACACCACTAATCAGCTTTGATGTGCTTTGGCTTCAAGAAGAGCCATGGGGATTAAAACATGACCTTTGCTCTTGAGTAGATTTCTGATGATGCAGTATATTGGGAGTAATATATGAAAACGTGATTAGAGACCAATATGAAGCAGCAAAGAATGTGTGTAAAATTATATTGAGCAACTATGAACTTCTGAAGGTTTAACATGAGGAGACTCGGAGTACTGGATATAGTTTCCATGGGGGTTTTCCTCTATCCTGGCTTCTATTCCATCTGAAATTCTGTAATTATAATTGTGAAGGGGATTCAAAGTGCATTATTAGAGCTAAATGGTAATGCAATAGCAAAAGAAACTTCTGCAGGGGTCCTTGGATGTTTGATGTAAATGTAAAACAGATTCCACTAAAATAATACATGTCAAATATAAAATCCATTGTTTCCAATTACTGCCACTTCACAGACTTTAACTACCTAATTTAGCCAAAGCATGAGGGGAAAATATTTTGCGCTTGAAAATGTAAATTAAAACATTTTCCGATGCAGTCACTACGGCATATTATTGAGCTTGGCAGACCCCTGCTCTGTCTCCCATGGTCCATTACCCTGGCCCTGTGCCTTGGAACTTATCAAGGCTGCAAGACATTCCTTGCTTCAGACTCTGCCTGTTTGATAAGAGCTACCACCTTGTGAGGTGGAGAAGACTCAGGTGTGCCAACCTGGAACCCTGACCAGAAATGCATGCTAGGGAAGGTTATATGCTGATGTTGTTTATGCAGAGTTTCATTTTTCTTTCCTCTCTTTGGAAAAAACACAATATTGGGATAACAATCTCTGTGAAGACTTTGTAGACTTCCTAGAAGTAAAAGGACAATTCTTGTACTTGTTCTGCTCCATCTTTTATTAGAGTTGAGGTTTTATGTTTTGAAAAATTAATTTAATTTTATGTGTACGGGTGTTTTGCTTGCAGGTATGTCTGTGTATCACATGCATGCCTGGTCCCCAGAGGGACCAGAAGAGGGCCTCATACATCCTGGAACTGGAATTGAACTGCCATGTGGATGCTGGGAATCAAATCCAGGTCCTATGGAAGAACAGCCAGTGCTCATAACCACAGGCTGAGATACCTCTACAGCCTGAATTTAGGTTCTTAATATAGTCCAGCTCTGAGAGCAGGAAGGTTGAACCACCCTGCAGGAAGTTTCCATGAAGGAACTTGCATCTAGGTGAACTTGAAGCCACAGCATATTCTATGTGTCACACTTATGTGTTAACAGCCCTTTTTAACAAGATTTCTAGCTTCTTCTTGACCGTGATCATCCTTACATCTTCCTAGACTCTCATTCTCTGTTACTCCTCATAGCTGTCTGACCAGGCTGTGGGGCTTGCCTTGGTCCCCAGATCTTGGACCTACAGGACATGAGGCAAACTATGTGGTATCCAAAGGCCTCATATGTTTGACTTGTGTTAGTCATATTTTTCTCTCCTATCCAAATATTAACCAGGCTTCAAACTGCTTAGCTTTTGTGATTAGGGAGATCAGTGCATTCAGGGTTGTATGGCTGCAGACCAGTTTTGTATGTCTATGATAAATACCTGAACAATAAAATGAATGCAAAATAAACTTAAAAACTACCACCACCACCACCACCACCACCAAACCCCCACAAACTTAAAGAAGGAAGGGTTTACTTTGGCTGATAATTTCATAGGTTTCTGTCCATGGTTTCCTGGTTCTGTTGCTGGGGACCTGAAGTGAGACTGAACACCATGTCAGGGCACAGGGCATAACAAAGTGGTTCACCTTGTGGGGGACAGGGAGGGAGGGAAGCAGGAACAGGGAGGAAGAATAAGAGGCTGAGAAGAGAGGGAAGAGATGAGGCCATAAGGGCAGAGTATGTCCACGGCACACTCCCGGTAAGCCACTTCCCCTAATTGGGCCTCACCTGCCATGATTTCTCCACTTTCTAATAATCTGTTCAAATTTTGAATCTCTCAGTGGACTAATCCATTTATGAAGGCAAAAATCTCATGGACCAATCACTTCCCCAAGCCCCACCCCTACACATCACAATTGAAAGACACGAGCCTCTGTGGTGGGTACTTCATTTCCAAACCACAACACTCGAGCTTGGTGCACAGGTATCTGTCTGGCATTGTGAGTTATTACTGTATTTTCTTCTCATCATCTAGGTTTTTGGGAACGCAATCTTCAAAGTGTTTTCTAATTTGGGGCTGCTTTAAATTAGCTGTCTTTTCTTTTTCTCTTTCTCTTTGGAAAATGAGATTGATTATTCTCTGGAACCATAGTCGGTATGGTCTCCTGGCTAGAGATAAGCTTTGCTTTGGGTCCAGATCATAACATGACTCATGAAAGCAATGATGTTGAGTTTGTACTTAGACTGGCACAAAACAACCCCTTGAACATGAATGCATACGTGGCATACGCATGCTCCTATGCTCACACATGGAGGCCAGTGAACCTCTTGATTTCATCCCAGGAAACTGCCTGGTCCACTCTGCTTCTAAGAAATGTTCCCTTTCTCAGTATAATAATGTGGTTTGGATGGAAACAGACATCATTTTATCATTCACATAACCTCCACTGATCAGTCTAGGCTAGACAATCAGGGTTAATTAGAACACTTTCTAGGCACTTAGAACTTGGGATGGGCAGAAGTGAAGTACAATACCCAATAGTGTGGTTGGTCCTATTTCTCGCCAGGTGGAGAAAGATTGCATTTATTTGGCACATGCAACAAGAAATGGGGATGGAAGTTTAAAAAAGGGGTGGAGGCTGATACTTTAGGGACTTCAGACTGATTCTGCTCTCTGAAGTCATGTGTCCCAGATCTTCCCGCAATTCAATAGGTTCAAAGGTACCACTCTGCTTACGGCCAGTTAAAATTGCAATTGTACATATCGCAGCCTGTGCTATCATTTATAGTGTGTAGTTAAAATACCACTAAGCTCAGAGGCTTATGACAACAGTGCACACTTACTATTTCTTACTTCTGTGGGTCACAACTGTAGGAGCTCCCCAATGAAGTGGTCTTGACTTGTGATTTCACATATTTACTTAGACATCGGTTGGAGCTAAAGCGACCTGGGCCTTGACTGGGACTGGAGGATCTGATTCCAAGGTGGCTTAGTCATGTGGGGATTGGAACGGTTGTTGGTGGGTAGTTTCAGTTCCTCTGTAGAGTGGTCTATGTTCGTGTGGTATGGTGGACAGCTTTCTCTACTTTGAGCGCTCCTGCTTCCACCAATGTGGAAGATGCAAATGATTCTTATGATCTATCCTTAAAAGGGACATGGCATCACATGTTGGCATCCCACCATTTATCCCATCAGTCCACAATCGCAAGGACATGCTTACCAAATGGTGAGGACTCCTGGAGGCCATGATGGAGGTTGGCTGTAGTGGCTTCAGAGTGATACACTGCAGAGACAGGTTTCTCTACATCACACAGGGTTTCTGATCACTGTGATAAGCAGCAGTTGCTCACAAGCTAACCGCCATTATTAATAACATCACTTATCTTTTTGGATTTTAAATTCATACAAATTCATCCCTCCCTTTCACCGCCTACATAATATATGAGTGATTCATGAATAGAGAAGTTCCCTTTTTGTCCACATAAATCTTTCATTGGTCAAAGTTCCCCACTGAGTGTGTGTGTAGACAGAGTGTGAGGAAATGGCATGCACCGCCAAAATGGTTGACTCTGCTGTTCACATTCTGGCTTCTTTGTTATTCTTAAGTATATAGTCAGAATAAGAAGACCGGAAAAAAAAAATCTGGCTTTTAGATTCAAATTGCCATGTACCAACTCTATGATTTTGGCTAAGTCATTTAGCCTTAATGAGTGTCCTTCTTCATGTTGAAAAAGTGCTTAATATTTTTACTTTACAGTGAAGCAAGATGATTCTATGGTGTAGTTATCTTTAAACTACAGGTGGTCCCTGAATTATGATGGTTTGATTTAACTTTTAAGAAAATATGAAATTATGAAAGCAATACCCTTTGTGTAGAAACTGCACTTCCATTTTGAATTTTGATCTTTTCCTCTTGAAATTCAGGGACTATAAGCCACAGGTCAGTCAGCCCTTGATCCACCAACACTCTGTAGCGTGCCATCTTATTAAACTATGATGCATGATAGTTGGAGTATGTTAAACTACTCTTCCAACTTATGGCTTTTTCAGTGTAGATATTCCAATAAACATGGGTATTTAAATAGGTTTGGATGTGCTTAGTGGAATGCAACTCCATTGTAAGTTGAAGAATGCTTGTAAAATGCAAACACAATGTAAGTTCAGAAAGGTATCATGGTACTGATGCAGAGTCAGAAACCACAGTCCCAGCAAATCGTACCTTTAGGGTCATATAGCTGATTATCTCCTGTGAGTGTCAGCTCCTTCCTTTATAGACTGGATTAATAATAATTGGAATTTTATGCAAATATGGAGTTTAGGTAGAATGTTCTGTACAAAACCAATAGTTAGGAAAGAAATTACAGAGCATTGTGGTAGTGTGGGGGGCAGGTAGGCATCATGGGAGCATCCAGTAGCGGTGCCTATATCAGACTTTAGGGTTACAGAAGATTTTCACAGAGAAATAAAATCTTGAAGGGAACCTGAAAATTGAGTTAGTTAGGCTAAAGGTGGTCGGAGACAGTTTGGGCAAGGAGTGTCCTAGGCAGGAGAAACGGCCTTAGTAAAGAATGAGAGGCACAAGAGGATACGGAACACTTGAAACTTATTCAGTGTGCCAGGAGCCAAGGGATGGAGACCGAGAAGTGGGACATGGGCTAAAAGAGATGATCAATCAGAAGGAACATTTTTGCAAGCACGAAGGAAAGAGTTTCTCTGGGTCATTATCTTAAGGACAATGAGAATTTGCTAAAGGACTGCAAAATAGGAAGAAGATACAATCAGATTATCATTTTAGAAGAATTATCCACTCAGGACTTCTCAAACGGTTGTTGTTGGCTTTTTGGGTGGGATAATTCTTCATTGTGAAGATTGATCGTCTTTCTTAGAGTTGGCAGACTAACACCCTCCTCAAGATGTCCGTGTCCTCATTCTTGGAACTGGTAAGCATGCTGTGTTATTTGACAAAAGGGACTTTATAGACAGAATTAAAGTTATGGACCTCAATCAAAAACTACATTGAGATTCTCTATACCCCAGCCAAAACGGCTCATAAACAAAATGAAGAACAAATACTTGTGAGAATGGGGAAAATGGATTCATAAACTACTGGGGACAGCTGAGGTACCGTGGGAATGGGTGTGGAGGTTCCTAAAAATGATCAAACTAAAACTTCTAGGGGTCGGAGAGATGATTTAGTGGTTGAAAGTGCTTGCTACTTGTCTTAGTCAGGGTTTCTATTGCTGAGACAAAAAACCATGACTGCAAAGCAAGCAGGGGAGGAGAGGGTTTATTTGACTTATGCTTCCATATTTCTGCTCATCATTGAAGGAAGTCAGGACAGGAACTCAAACAGGGTAGGAACTCGGAGGCAGGAGCCGATTCAAAGGCCATGGAAGAGTGCTGCTGATTGGCTTGCTTCCCATGGCTTGCTCAGCCTGCTTTCTTATAGAACCTAGGACAACCAGCCCAAGGATGGGACTACCCATATGGGATTGGCCCTCTCCCATCAATAGCTAATACAGTGTCTTATAGCAGATCTTATGGAGGCATTTTCTTAATTAAACTTCCTTCCTTTCTGATAACTCTAGTTTGTATACCAAGTTGATATAAGACGAGCCAGCACACTGCTCTTCTAGAGGACCAGAATTTGGTTCCCAGGTCCTAAGTTAGGCAGGCAGCCCACAGGGCCTGTTATTCCAGCTCCAGGGGATCTGATGCCCTCCACTGGCCACTGGCCTCCATCGATACTGCACATATGTGGCGCACGCGTGCGCGCGCACACAGACACACACACACACACACACACACACATAAACAAGGAATAGATCTACATATGAACTAGCCATATTACTCCTGGGTATATATCTGAGAGAATATAAGTTGGTATACTGCAGAGATACTGGCATAATCATATTTACTGTTGCACTAATAAAAATAGCTGTAATATGAAATGAGTATAGATCTACATAATCAGATGAATACACAAAGTAAGTTGGATATATACTCAATGGAGTTTTATTTAGCTGTAAGAAAGAATTAAAATTATGTCATTTAGAAATGATTATATTAAGCAAAATAAGCCAAACCCACAAAGACAAAGACATTTTTTCTCTCATATGCAGAATCTAAATGATATCTACATTTATCTATCTCTATATATGTATATGTCATAAAAATAGAAGTGTAACTTTGTGGAAAAGAAAAGGATTGTTATGAGGGGAGAGGGCATAGGTCAGTATAGGGAGTGAAAAGTCAAGTATGTAATATATTTATGTGAAAAAGTTTTCATGAAATCAATCACTTTGTACAATGTATATATGTTACTAATTTTTAAAGAGTTATATAGACTTCACATAGGGAATTGATTGCCTAGATTTGGTGAATTTAATCTAATCACTTGGCCCCTTCAAAGTGGGAGAGGAAGGCAGAAGATTGAGTAAAAGATGCATCTGGAGAGAAGGAAGGGAGACGGGAGGAGTCAGTCTCCCATCACTGCCTTTGAGGGTGAGGGGAGCCAGGAGTCAGGGATGAAGAAGGTCCCTAAGAGCTGAAAATAATCCCTGATGACATTCAGAGACCCGGAGTCTCAGTTCTGCAGCCACAGGGGACTGGATTCTGCCAACACCTGACTGGCTTCAAAGGGTGTTCTCTCTGGACTTCCAGTTAGGGAACGAAGACTTTCTGAAGCTTTGGCTTTTAGCCCAGTTAGACCATTGTCAGACTCTGACCTACCGAACTGAGGTATTAGGTGAGTGTTGTTTTAAAATTCTAGATTTGCAGTACTTGATTAAGACAGCAGTGGGACACGTATATGCCAAGCAGTTCAGGATCTCTGTTCCCTTCCCTTTAATGTTAGCATCTTCTTTCTCTGTAAATCCTGAACTCTCCAGTTTTCTCACATCTGCTGCTGAGCGCCAGGAAGGTGTACAGGGAAGGCAGTGTGCTCCAGGGTATAGGAAAAGGGCTGGGTAGAAGACAGAGGAACCAGTTAGGGGGCTGTTGGCTGTTTAAACAGAGAGAGAGGATGGCCTGGAGGAACACAGTAGCCTTGGGAATAACGAAGAGGATGAATCAGAGAAATAATTAGGAGGCTGAATCCAGGGGACACATCAGCGCTGTTTTATTAGTATTGAGGTGAGCAATCTCCCCTGCCTTGTCCTCCCCTGTGACCTCAACCTCTTTGCTTCTACCATCTAAGAGTAAACTGCTTTTGCAGGCACCATATTTCCCTCTAGTAAACAAGAGGACCACACTTTGGAAGCCATTAACCGTTTCTACCAGGGGCAGCCAAAGACAGGAAATGACAGCCGAGCCACAGCAAACCTTAAAGGCCCCCTATGGACAGTGGCACCCAGATGGCGGAACACAGTAATTGCTAGAACAACTTCAGTCACTCCACACTGCAATTGATGGCAGGAAATGAGGAGAGATTTTATACTCCCTAACATCAGTAAGTCTGGAGATCCAAATATCCGAAATGAAATTTGAACCAGGGTGTTTGGCTGAGAGTCCCAAACTCTTGCCTATAGTTGGAGATCATTTTGCCCTAGAGAGTTTTACTTTCACAGTCACACACCACATAATCCTGTTGAGGTCAATGATAGATCATAAGCTACATGTAACAGATAAAGTGGTGACCTGTAAGTTTATAACAGAGCTTAAACTTTCCTATAATCATAGTGACATTGCCATCACTGGACACAAATAGGACACCGCTCATGTGTTTGCTATGATACTACCAGTTGCATAAGAGCATTGTACATGCAATTACCTATAGTATGTGATATCTGATAACAGCAATACATAGCTATGTTATTTGTTTGGGTATTGTGGTGGTTTGAAAGAAAATGGCCCCCCAAAGGGAGTGGCACTATTAGGAGGTGTGGCCTTGTTGGAGTAGGTGTGGTCTTGTTGGAGGAAGTGTGTCACTGTGGGGGCGGGCTTTGAGGTCTCTTTGGCTCAAGCTGCCCTCGGTGTGGCAGAGAGTCCACTTGCTGTTGCCTTGTGATCAAGATACAGCCAGCACCATGTCTGCCTGCATGCCGCCATGCTCCCTGCCATGATAATGGACTGAACCTCTGAGCTGTAAGCTACCACCCCAGCTAAATGTTGTTCCTTTATAAGAGTTACCATGGTCATGGTGTCTCTGCACAGCAATAGTAAACCCTAACTAAGACATGTATTTACTGCACTGTACTTAGATTTTTATTTTTGAATGTAATCTTTCTATATGTTAAAATTTGCTTACTGGAAAACAGTTTCTCTCATTATAATAGCAGCTACTTTGTGTATCTCCTTACTGTATGTTTTGGTTGGGTCAAGTGGTTAGGCGGAGGGACTAACCTGAACATTTTGGGTGTATGTAAGCATACTCCATAATGTTTGCACATTGGTAAAATGGTCTGATGACCAACTTTCCAGACCAGAAATGAATGACTATACTTCATCCTAACAGATTTGTTTATGGTCCTGTCACCAGATCCCTGTGTAAAATGCTTAGTGAGTATTCCATCATCTTGCCTGGAATGTGATGGAGCTAGGTCGTGCCAACTTCAGGCCAATTTCACTCAGTTTGTTCTTCCCTGGTATGTCACAGACATCCTATTTGCCTTGACTCCTAGTCTTGCCCAGTCTGGGCTCCCTTGCCAGCAACTGGGAGAACCGACCCCACACAATTAACCCCTAGCCTTGAGGAGATGCATGAAGCAGAGCATGGGACCAGTCACCCGAGACTTAGTCATGACAAGTGTCATGGAACCTTCTCAAGTTGATCCTAGGTGAGAGAATAAAATTCTTCCATTTGTACTTTTCTTATTTTTTAAAAATGATTTTTTTTAAATTTAAGTGTGTGTTTGTGTTTGTGTTAATGTATACCACATGAGTATAGATGCCTGTGGAAGTCAGAAGACAGTATTAGATACCCTGGAGCTAGAGTCACACAGTGTGAGTGCTCAGGATTTAACTCAGATCTTCTACCAGAGCAGCAAGCACTCCTTTTTTTTTTTTAAAATAAATTAAAGATAGATTCTTTTTTCATACAATACATTCTAACCACAGTTTCTCCTTCCTCCACTTCTCCTATGTCCCTCCCCACTCTCCCACTACCCCAGATCTTCTCTCCTTCTGTTTCCTCTTCAGAAAAGAACATATCTCCAAGAGATGACAGCCAGACAGGGCAAAACAAGATACAATAAGACAAGGCAAAAGTCCTCATATCAAGGCTGGACAAGGCAACCCAATAGGAGGAAAAGAGTCCCAAGAGCAGGCAAAAGAGTCAGAGAGAAACCAGCTCCCACTGTTAGGAGTCTCACGAAAACACCACGTTAACAACCGTAACACATACGCACAGGACTTGGTGTAGGGCCCATGCAGACCCTGTGCTTGCTCCTTAAGTCTCTGTGAGTTCACATGATCCCTGCTCAGTTGATTCAGTGGACCATGTTCTACATCCCTTCTGACTCCTATAGTCTTTCCTCCCCCTCTTCTGCCTGGTTCCCCAATCTCTGAAGGGAGGGACCTAATGGATACCTCCAATTTAGACTCTCTCTCTCTCTTTGCATAGTATCTGGCTGTGGGTCTCTGCACCTGCTCCCATCTGCTGCCTGAGAAGCTTGTCTGGTGACTGGACAAGGCACCAGGTGTATGGGTATTGTAGGATATCATTAGGGATCATTTCATTGATTTTTTTTTTTTTTTGCTTGCTAGTCATGTTTGGTTCTATCCTAGGTCTCTGGGCTATCTAGTCACTGTGCCTGGCCATCCAGGTGGTGTAGGGCCTGGGCTCTCTCTCATGGGGTAGACCTCAAATGAAACCAGACATTGGTTGGCCACTCTCCCAAGTTCTGTACCACCATTGACCCAGGACATCTAGCAGGGAGAACAGATTGTAGGTTGAGGGTTTTGTGGCTGGGTTGGTGCCCAGGTTTCTCTTTCTGTGGCCTGTAGAGTACCTTCTCATGCCAAAGAGACTCAAACACAGGGGTGAAGGCTCCATGCAATCACCAACTTGATCTCTCTACATTCAGTGAGCTGAGTGGAAGTTGTCCATGGCAATGGGGTCCCGCTGTCAGTTTTCAGAGGGTGACCTTCTGTCCTAGCATCAGTCTGGGTTCTTTAGAGATCTCCACATGACCTCCTCAGCCAACAACTCAACAGAATGTAACCCCGTCACACCACTGGAAGCCTCAGTAAGCACTCTTAAGAGTCATATCTCTGTCCTCATTTTCTTTACTTTTTTAAAAAAAAATTTCATTTTTGAGATTATACTATAATTACATCATTTCCCCCTTCTCTTACCTCCCTCAAAACCTCTACTTGCTCTCTTTCAAAATTCATGGCCTATTTTTATTAATTGTTGTTACATGTGTATATGTATATGTATGCATATGTATATGTATAGAAATACACATATTATACATTTCTATGTATAACCTCAGTCTGTATAATGTTATCTGTATATATGTTTTCAAGGCTGACCATTTGGTATTGGATATCCAATTGGTGTGATTGTAACACAAATTGCTAAACAGTCTTATTAATAAAAAACCCAGAGCCAGATATTGGGGTAAATTCTGAAGGATCAGAGACAGAACAAGCCATTGCTAACCTCACCGCAACAACTCCTTGTTGGACCCTGTTTCCACGAATCTTCAGACTAAAAGCTTCTGAGTCCTCATCTGAATGGATCTCAGTTGAACTGTTGCTAAAAGCCTGAAAGCTTAAAAGCCTCTAGTTCCTGGTCCTCATGCCTTATATACTTTTCTGCTTCCTGCTTCACTTCCTGAGATTAAAGGTATGTGTCTTTCCCAAGCAAGACGTGAGATCTCAAGTCCTTGGATTAAAGGTGTGTGTCACCATGCCTGGCTCTGTTTCCAGTGTGGCCTTGAACTCCCAGAGATCCGGATGGATCTCTTCTTCTGGAATGCTAGGATTTAAGGCGTGTGCTACCACTGCCTAAACTCTATGTTTAATATAGTGGCTGTTCTGTTCTCTGACCCCCAGAGAAATTTACTAGGGTACACATGTGCTTTTACCTGGGGAAGACAATTTCTCCTAGTGTGTGTGTGTGTGTGTGTGTGTGTGTGTGTGTGTGTGTGTGTGTGTGTGTGTGTAGTGACTGATGACTCTTGCATGTTATCCAGGCATTGGCATTTCAGGTATGACATGTTCAGTGTGTGATACTCAGGCTAATTGGCAGACTTGGAGTTTATGGAAAAGTTCTACCTCACAAGGTCGCTCTTTATCCCCAGCAGAACTGAAATCGGTTGTGGTGAGAGTAGCTTGCTAGGGGTCTGATGAAGTGTGGTTCTTCCTTTTCTACTGCTAGCTAAAATCTATTAAAGTGGTGTTATTTCTGTGTCCAGGGATGATGCTTCTGGGTACCCCTGTGTTGTAGAATATTATTTTAAGGTGTGTTACTTTTGTTTGTGTTGCATTTGTTTAACTCTGTGAAGCTGTGTTCCTGTGCTTGTCTAAAACACCTGATGGTCTAATAAAGAGCTGAACGGCCAATAGCAAAGCAGGAGAAAGGATAGGCGGGGCTGGCAGGCAGAGAGACTATATAGAAGGAAAAATCTGGGGGTGAGGAGATCTAGCAGTCAGACAAGGGGAAGGTCCCAAGGCCAGTCACCCAGATATGCTGCAAGCCATGGAGTAAGAGTAAGAGAACCGAGGGGAGCCCAGAGGGAAAAGGTAGATGGAATAAGTTAAGGAAAGCTGACAAGAAACTAAGCCAAGCTAAGGCCGGGCATTCATAAGTAGTAATACACCTCCACGTATGAATTTATTAGGGAGCTGGGTGGCAGGCCCCTAAAAGAAAAAAGAGAAAAAACAACAGCCCTGTCCACTCATCTCTCTTAGGAGCTGTTTTCACCTCTATACATCCTCTGTTTTTCACGTAGGCATTGGGGAGACACCAAGGACATATGAAGCAGATCATCCTGCCCAGCTTGTTGGTACCATTCTCTGGATGTCATGTCTCAAGATTTGCCTGATTGTATAATTCATCCCGGATGGTTAAATCTTCCAGGAAAGTCTAGGGATCTGTTAAGATGCTGTGAGTTTGGCAACTATCTTCTGAATATTTAGGAACAGTGACATCTATCTCTCCACTCTTGAGTATATTTCTGACATGGTCAGACCTCCAGTCCCAGAAATAGAAGAAGGGCCCGACATAAGGTGAAGTAGCTAATAAAACTATAGGTTAGGACTTTCTCTTCTATGAAGGGAAAATCTATAAGTGACAAGATATCTCACGAAATCATTTTTCTTCCCCTGTCTTGCACAGGCCTTGTGCTCCGCACATGCACAGATTAGGTTTACAGAGCCTGTAAGGCAATTCATTCTGCCCTGAATCTAATGCCAGTACATTTTGAAGGAAGTCAGCACAATGTGTTCCAGGCAGGAAAAATATTGTCATTATTTTTTAAACCCCCTTATTGTTTTTATTCAACCTGTTATGAAACTGTGACTAAATCTCTTTACATTTAATTTTTAATTGTGTGGTTATCGTTCCTTCAGAACGAGGTTGAGTCCTCAACCCTTGTCCCCTAACATCTCAGCTGTACGGTTGTATAAGGAGTTTGTTTCAGTAAAAATGATTACTGGTATCTATAATGGAATTGTAATAACTCAATACTGTTTTATAAATTTTTGATTCACTCTGCATTTTTTATTTGACAGCTTGCCAAGTTCTGGTTTTTATCTGATCATCTTTGCATCAATAATGCATGAGGTTGAGATCTTCTGAAGACGGACACTCCCCCCCCCTCCTTTGCTCAATGCTTTGCTTTTGCCAGCAAAAAATATTGATTTGGATTTAATAATCTGTAGTCCGTTCGGTTTGATCACACTTAGCAGGACACCCTAATAGGAGCTATGGCCACATATCTGCCAACATAGAATCAATTACTCTTCCTTAATAAATGCAATCATTGAACACCTGATCCATACTATTGCTTGCTATGTGTAATTGATTACAGGGTTGACGCAGTCGAGACATGAATGGCCCCAGGTTTCCCTATTCAGAGCCTTTCAACAACAACAACAAAAGATAATCAAAAGAACCCAACGCTATAGAAAGATGACGCTTCTGATTGTAATTTGTCACCTCCATCAACATGCATTTTGTCAACATTCTGCTCTTACCAGATTGAAACAACGCTGCTGAACTCAGACTGTGCTTGCTCCCAGCTGTTCCTGTTAAGGATGATGGCATGAGTAACAAGCCCATCCTATCACCTGCCTCCAGCACTGTTATAAATAATCAGCATCAGGAAAATGAACTGACTAGAATTCAGGAGGGCCCGCCAATAACACATCTTCATCCATTGTCTTATTTCCATGCAACATAACCGAGGATATCCTTTAAAATTCAGTGTTCCCATCTGAAATAAATGACAAGATGCTGATAAGTTGCTTGCCCAGTGGTAGAGAAATAATGAAATAAGCATCTCTGGGATACAATGTACACATTAGGGCATTTTCAAGCTCTCCGTGTCATTTGAATGTGTAGCTGAGGGTGAGACCCAGTGGAGCTGAGCAGCAGCAATCATGGGCTCCATAGACATGTGGGAACTTCGGGACCTCTTCCACGTCTACTGAATCAGAATCTGCCTTCTAGCAGTCCCCTCCCAAATGACTTTTAGGCACATTAAAACTTGAGAAGCATTGATTTAAAGTCCCGTCACATAAAATACTCTCAAGTCAGGGAAACAGTATCTTCAACTGTTTCTAGGGGAAGTGGGATATGGCCGTGGACTTGGCTTTGAGAGTTCCGACTAACTCTGGTTATGGCAGCTGCCAGCTGTGTGATGCTGGGTAGGTCTCTTGTGGCAGTTCAGATACTGGTTACCCTCCTGAAGGCTCCTACATCAGACACTCGGTCTTCAGTGTGACGATGGGAGACAAGAGACTTTGAAAAGGGGCATCATGGGGCCAGTGGGGATGTGCTACTACTGCCGGTCCTAAACCTCTTTAGTTTCTTGCCTTGTTGTGTGGTCCCTTCTTTATGCACAAATTCCCACGAGGACATGATATAGCCATAGACCCTTCCCTGTACAAAGCTAGTGTCAGTACCATCATTGGAAGCCCACAACATTATAAGCTTTCTTTTTTCCTGTAATAATTTTTAATTAAAATAAAATTATTTCCCCTTCCCTTTCTTCCTTCCAACCTCTCCTGTCTTCTCCATTGCCCCTTGAATTCATTTTTCTTTGATTATTAGTTACACACTGACACACAGACACAGACACAGACACATAGACACACACACACACACACACACACACACACACGGTATAAATATATGAATACAATCTACTGAGACTATTGAGTGTTGCTTGTATGTATATGATTTCAGGGCTGTATTGTATAACCATTTAGGGGGCTCATCTCTGGGGAAGAGAAATTTTCCTTCTCCCAGCAACCATTAGTTATCTTAGTTTTTTTTTTTTTAGGGGTGGGGCTCCTTAACATTTCCCCCTTCCCCATTAGCATGTTGTCACTGTTAGGTTCTTGCTTAGGTAGCCATAATGTTGTGATCTTGTGGGTGTAGTTTCCCTCCCACTTTTAGGGAGACACACTGTCACAGCAAACTCCCTGGTCCTCTGGTTCTTACACTGTTTCTGCCCCTGACTCTTCTGTTGTATGTAGATGCATTCTCTGGATCTGGGCTCCCCAGCTTAGCTGTTCTCTATATTTTGACCAATCCATGATAGTCTCTGTCTGATCTAAAGATTTGGATCTTTACCACAGATAAAAAAGAACATGTAGTTTGCCCTTCTGGGTATGGGTTAGCTCACTTGATATATTTTCTAGCTCTGTTCCTTAACTGCAAAATTTTACGTACCACAATTTCATTATTTACTTGTCAACTAAAGGACATGTAGGTTGTCTCTATTTCCCAGCCAGCCATTGTGAATAGAGCAGCAATGAACATGGTTTAACAACTATCTGTAGAAGAGACAGTTGAATCCTTTGGGCATATGTCAAAGAGTGAGTACAGGTAGGTCAGATGGCAGATTGTTTCTAATAGCTTAAAAAATGAAGTTAGCTGGTTTTAGGTATTTTTATAGCAAAAAGTAGATTAACATATTATTCTAAGTTTTAGTTTACTCACCTGTACAGCGTTATGAATAGCACCCATCTCCCTAGAACTACTGTGAAATTTCATCAAAACATTGCGTGCAAATGCTTAATACAAATGTCAGATTCATTATAGGCAAATGATACATTCTTTTTTTGGCAATCTTAATGTTTAGGTTATATTCCTTGGGGGGAAAATGCAATTTTTGCTCAGATGTCTAAAACGCTGGTAATAATTTTAATTTAAAATGTATCTGTTGATCCATGAAGCCAGTTCAAGCTCCTGCTGAAGTCAGCCACAATGTCAGCCTGGTGCTCTCAGCTCACACTTGATGCTGAGCCTCCTTTACAGGAGGCACAACATAAAGGTTAATAGCAGCCCACAAAACCAGTACAGTGACAAGTAAGCTCAGCCATAATGCTTCCCTGGCTCTCCAGTCTGGGTGACTGCAGCTTCATTTTCTTTGGGAGCCACTCATCATTGTGTATAAAAGGACTCACAAAGCTGGCTTCCATGTGGGGCTAACTCTGTTCACCTAAATTTGGCCTGATTTGGAAAGCTGTCTTGGCTCTTTCCCACCAAATCCAAACAGGGATGGGAGATTTTATTAAAATGACTTGGGCCCAGCCTGCTCTGTGCTCTGAACCATTGATGGGAGCCAAAAATGTCCCCTGGTGTCCATAGAAACATTGTTCTTATTTTTCAAAATTAATCTAGCTGGATTTGCAAGGCTGCGTCACCTCCATCAGGGATGCAGACAGCCAGGACAAAGAGCTGTTTGGATGTTCCCAGCTGGGAGCCCTGCCCTCAGCAAATACAGTTGATATAAATAAATGGTCTCTTGCCTGCCTACATTCATGCCCATCTGTTTGGAGGGCATGGTGCCCAATCAAAAGTTGCCTAGACGCTCGCCATGGGCACCAGTGCCAAGGAACAAAGATTTCATGGCAGCCTGCCTAAGGCTGTGAATGCCATCTTTTCAGTGGTGGGTTCTCATCCTGGACCAGAATAGGAGTGCTGGCACTGCCTGCTTCCTTACTGTTGATCACACCTGTTGATAAGGGTGTGCCAAACTATGAGAAAAAGGAGAGAAAGAAAAGTGCCATGTAGGAGCATCCCTGGGCTCCCAGGGCCTAATGAGCTCACTGAGACAAATTCTAATTAAGTAGAGAAAATCTTTGCCTGTGGATGTTCTTCTGGGACAGAAGATTGGTGGGTCAGACTTGCTGGGCTTCAGTGAATGGGTGGAGCACAATCTGTTCCTAGCTGGCCACGATGCCCCTGTCCAATACAGGAAATACAATAGAACACTGGTCTTTGATGACATTGGGAACCAAAGGAACTTATCCCCTGGCTCTCAGTTTTCACCCACCTACTGAAAACAATCAAGCCTGATGTGCACAAGTCACAGGTTGTAATATCCAGGAGCTGAGTGTGCTCTGGGTTGGTTGAACTTGAGGAAGGAAATAAAGCCGACCAGGAGAAAGCAATGACCCAGGGCATAGCTGTGCTCATCAAAGTGAGTAAGTTTCCTCAGAGATTGGTAAACACAATCAGAAATGAATTCATATACTCAGATCACTAGGGGACCCAGAGAGCATCCTCACAGCAAAAGATAGTAAATTACTAATCCCCAGGCCCCATGGACCTCTAGAGGGCTAAAGGCTATGTGTGGTCTAAGTGATGAAATGAATTCCATGGTGACAGGTAGTGAGCAATCTGTGCTGTTAAGAAATTCAAAAATCCAGGCATGCTACCTTATACCTCGTGGAGGAAAAATAGGTTGAGCAGCTGATGGCAGGAAGCAGCATGCCTTGTTTTTACACAAATGGCCATGCTGTTCGAGCAACATTCAGTTTTGATCCTGAGTTTCCATTGCTTGCTTAGCTCTGAGTATCCTGTCAACTAAAGTTGTGGCTAAATTCATGTAGAAGCATGAAAATATCTTCCCAAGGGGTCTAAGTGCTAATCACTGGTACTTTTGAATATGTGTAGAGTCCCTTGCAGAGTAGAAGAGACCCTCCACAGCTGGAATGAGTCAAGGCTTTTGAAAGGTAGAGATTATCCTGGAGTATCTTAGGCCATCTGTGGCCATTAACAAGGACTTTTATCAGAGCACATGGCAACATGGTGAAGGAAGCTGAGTCAACGGTGCATTCTGAAGATAGAAGAGGCTCCAAGCTGATAGAAACTGAAAAGACAACAGAATGGCTTCCCACCTCTGAGCCCTCGGAAGGAACCAGCCCTGCTGGTGCCTTGACTTTAGGCAAGAGTCTGATTTTGGAGTGTCTATAATGACTCCAGAATTTGCAAGGACAGTTGTTTTTAGGTGTGTGTGTGTGTGTGTGTGTGTGTGTGTGTGTGTGTGTGTGTGTGTGTGTGTGTGTATACATGTGCACCTACAGGTCAGAGTTTAAGGTTAGTTGTAGTTTCTCAGGAGTCCTCCACTTGGTTTTTAGGTAAGATCGCTCTCTGAACCTGCAGCTTTATCAATAGGTTAGACTGGCTGGTCAGCAAGTCCCATTGTCTGGCTTTTGTCTACCTCCCTAGCTTCAGGATTACAAGTACAAATCAATACCCTGGTTTTTTAAATTTGGGTTTAGATATTGAACTTGGGTCCTCATAGTAGAGGTAGTCTTGACGGGCTACCTCTTTAGCCTATGTTTTGTTTAAAGTTTCTAATGTGGATTTGTTACAGTAATGATAGGAATAATTTTTTTTATTGTTATGTAGTAGACACAGTATGGCCATGACAGGAGAGCTACAAGATAGTAGAAAGTTATGAGCAGTATAATACATTGACTCTGTGGATAAAAGTAACAGCATTTGACCTGTGAATGATAGTGGTACCAGGCACAGTGAGCCTCCTACCCAGCCACAGTTGAAAATCTGAGCAGAGTTTTGACTTCCCCCAAACTTAGCTGCTGGTGGCCAGGAGTCGTACTGACAATGTGTACTCAGTCAACACACCTTTTGTGTGTTACAGGTTATGTGTTTTACGCATTATGAAAAAATATTGAGAACCCACAGATCTTTTCGCTCTCATCTGTAATTTACCAGAGGTCATCAATGGAGATGATCAATGTTATGGGACAGATATTCACAACACTTGTTAAAAGGGGCTGATTCCACATTTATGGCAGAAGGACAGTGCCCCATAGCTAATTCTAGGCAGTTACGATTTAATACTTCATCTTTAATTTTGTTTATGTTTCTCTCAACTGCATTTGGTGACATGCGGGATCTGAGTCTGTGTTTTTGTCCCCACGGTGCCAATACATTTTACTTTTTAATAGTAGATTTGTGGGTAGAATTTTTGTAGCAATGATATAACTGACTGTTATATGTGTGTTTATAACTCACAACTTGCACATTTTTCTTCATATTATTGTCTTACCATTTTTAGGATATGTGGTTCATCTGTAATTACTGCTCAATTGTCACAGGCCCAATAAAACAATCCACATATGAGTTGGGTACATGCTGATAAAACCCACACCACTCAAGAGTTAGCTGTCATTGAGTTACCTGTCTTTTGCCTTCAACACACTGACATGTTGTGGTTTTTTTTTTTTTTTTCTCTTAGGTCCAAAGGATCATGATAGAATCCAATGTCTTTTTTTTTTTCCTCTCAGTTTTCCTCCCTGACATTGTGCAAGTGTAGGCGTTTAGAAAAGGACTCTTTATATCAGTACTCATCATTCTGCTTACAATGCTTAGCCTGTCAGGCAGAATTCCATGTGAATTATTGAAAACACAGCCATCCCTGCTCCAGCGGCAAGCATTCAGGTCACAGAGGCAGGGTGTAGGTTTGGAGCACATGTTCAGATTCATGATCATTGTCAATTATCGTCTCCCTACTGTGTGCTGGACACTGAGTCTCACGTGTTTAACATTACGAATATCTCAAGCAACCTAGTGAATTTTCTGAGACGTGGCGGGATACACAGACCATGTGGAATAGCTTGGGCTGTTAGTGGTTAGTTCTTAGTTTATTCTTATGAGCAACTAACCTGTTAGGGCAGCCTCTGTTGCTGAGCAGCGCTATCAGCACATGCCTGTCCATACAGCTGTCTGTCATCATTCTTCTTGTTCATCACTTGCCTGCTTTCAGCAGCCTTGGCCGGCAAAGCAAACACCTCAGTCAGGTTTAATACTTTTATACCTACAGTTTACTTCCTGTGGTTCATTCCTTTACTGCCATGCCCTACACCTGAGAGAGATAGAACAATAAGTTTGTACATTAAGTTCAATAATTGAATTAAGCTGTCTCCTATACTTACACACACGCCCCAAAATGACAAAGAGCCTGCAAAAGGAAGAAGGGTAAATGAACTATTTTACTGTTTTTGTTAAATCAAATATTTAAAAATCATCATAAAAGCTTAATAAGCTGAGTATTTTATAATTCTCATGGTTCTCACCCCAGTCCAATCAAATTAAATGATGTCTCTTCTAAATTGATTGCGTTTTTCCCATTTCTTAGGAACTGAAGTATTTTGGGGAGCATTTCATGTACCTTGCATTCTGAAAGGAAGAATCACCTCACTATTTTTTCATCTAGTAGCTGGACTTCCTTCTGCCAAAGCTTTCTTTTAGTGATAAAAGTAAATAAAAATACAGTTTTTTTTTTTT
The DNA here is from genome assembly GCF_004664715.2 of Peromyscus leucopus. Taxonomy (NCBI): domain Eukaryota; kingdom Metazoa; phylum Chordata; class Mammalia; order Rodentia; family Cricetidae; genus Peromyscus; species Peromyscus leucopus. The sequence goes on along the minus strand of NC_051078.1, from coordinate 37,847,878 downwards.
TTATTGGTGAGGCATTTCCTGAAAGCAATTTTCATTTTTTGCTGGCAACCTGAGTTAGCGGTAATTCAGTCCTCAGTTATGCGGCTAGCCTTGGTGTTTTAAGATGCCTATCACCGTGAAATGAAAGCATTGCAGTAGAACCCGATAGACCAGAGAAGGAAATAATCAAAATACTATTCACTCTTTCACTTATCAGCAAACATTTATTGGACACTTAGTTGCTCTGCCAGACTACCTTTTCCTTCTGCTGCTTCTCTTCCTTCCAGTCTCCAACGAAACGGCCACCACCTCTAAGAAACAAAGACAACAAAGATGTTAAGTTCAACCTCATCCTGAGAACACAGTAAGACGGGACCAGTGATGTGCAGCTAGTTCTGTTAAGGAAAGTGCAGGATGGGCGAATAGGGCATCAGGAGTCAGGGACCATCTGGGTGTGAGCACACAAGTGTGGGCCTGGTATTAGAAGGTAACTCTGAGAAGAGAGTCCAGGAGGACTTCACCAAGTGCATGGTGTGGGTCTGGTGCCCCACTCTGCAGAATTTCATGCTAAAGTTAGACCGCTGTTGTGGGACAAGGCCTCTAGGAGTGGTGGGTTGTTAAATGTGGTTGACGCTTTCTCTTGGGTCTAGGTTAATTCACATGAAGACAAGTTGTCATGAATCCAGTCTCTCTTCCCCATGAGCCTGCTCTGAGACACGAGGGTGCTCCCAACATGTCAAGCAGGCTGCACTTTAATCTGGAGGTTTGAGTATGATAGAATATATTCAAGTTATTGACAACCTTTGTTTGCTTGTGGTTGTATGAGTGAGGACCCCAGACTTGTTCTGGCTTTACAGTGGTAGTCATTCTCAGTTCCTATAGGCTTCCCAATGTTTCTGGCCACGTGCTCTTTGCTCAAACATGGCCTCTGGCTTTATGGGGCCACCCACCAAAACAAAGTCTTGTACTCTGTGGCAAAATCACAGGAGTAGCATCCTGTTGCTTTCAACATGTTCTATTGATAGAAGCAAATAATGGGCCTTACCTGTACCCCAGGAGAGGGAACCACAAAGAGTGAGCACCAGAGTGAAGGACAGAGTTGAGTTCACCCTAAGAACTGGTCACCACTTGAGATACTAAGAGTAACAGGAATAGATAAAGAGAGCATGGTGGTAACAAGCGATGGTCCTGTGTAGCTGGGGTGAGATGAAGGCGTTGTGTTGGAAGGATGAGAAAACTGGGCAGGCATCACCTTTGCTAACATTCATAGGATGCTGACTCCATGCCGAAGAAGTACTCCATATACATCTAAAACATTCCACCCTTGAAAACCCTCCTATGACATATACATTGCCACCACAAACGGAGTGAGAGTCCGGGCACCAAGATTAAGTAGCTGGTAAATAGTGGCTCTGAATTCACACTGTGTGGCTTCTGGGTCTGTCCCTAGCAGTGGGGTAACACTCTCCCTAGGCAAATGTCTAGGTCTGTGTGAAACAGATGATACAGGGTCTTGCTAAGGAATTTGGATCAGGAGGCAGTCAGGGCATACTAGAGAGGCTATAGCCGGGTCCAGGTGCTCAGACTGCCACACTGCCAGAGGCATGGAGAGTCCACCAGCCCAGGGACACTGATGTCAGTGGGGAATATGCAGGGATTGTGGGGGTGGAGGGAGGGAGCAGAATTACATAATGTGACTCAGTGGCTGTCTAAGGGCTGATAGTACAGCAGTAGAACTGAAAAACAGGGATGCATTTAGAACTTGCCGATTCCTGCGCTAGACAGTTTAACGGTGAATGGAGGAGGAAAGGCATCTGTTAGGACTCAAGTCACTAGAAGCAAGGACATCTTGCTTTTTTTCTGGATCCTTTACATCTGGCCCAGCGATTTGCTTGTAGCCATCCAAGCAAGCGAATGCAGGAACACGTTCCTCATATCTACTTCGAACGTTGTCCCGCTTCAGCAAGCTCTTCCCATTTCTCCTCCCTAGTGCCTTCCCTAGTCTCCAGTAACTGCTGTTCTTTCACCTTCTAAGACAGGGTTGTGGACCCCCCATGTGTGAGATTATACAGCATTTGTTTCTCTATGCCTGGCTTTTGCACAGTGGGGCGACAATGGTTAATAAAATTGTGTTATAGACTTCAAAATCAGAATAGGGTTTTCATAGTCCCCCCACCGCAAAAAAGACCAAAGGTGTATGATGATGGATTAACTTATTATCCTGATTTTGTCATTCTAAAATACATTGAAGTATTACATTGTATTTCCTGAACTGAATAATTGGGGGGGGGCTAATTAAAACTTAAAAATGAGATAGCAAACAATTGTACTTACCACACACGTAATACTGTTCAAAAGATTTCATTTGTATTAATTGTTTATACTCCACTTGTTATACTCCCATGGCATAGGTATTTGTATTTTCTAGACGAGGCAATTGTAGGTACAGTCTGACTAAGTAACTCATGCTGCCACTCACTGCTAATATCAGAGTTAGGATCTGAACTCAGCCAAGCCAGCTCCAGGTCCATATGCTTACCCACTATACATTAAACACATAGACACACAGACACAGACAGACAGACAGACAGACAGACACACACACACACACACACACACACACACACACACACACACTAGTATTTCAGATTACCATTGTGTCATTTTACTAAAACAGAATGGCTATTTTTGATACAATGTGAGGAATTTATCAATAGCCTCAATGGCTTTTGTCCTTAATTTGCAGTGTCACATTCTGGGACACTGTATTTTAAGGCTCTGTCTTGCTTTCCAACTCATTTGAGGCACTCAAGTTTAAGGAATAGGTTCTAGTCTTCTTGTTCCTAGTGTGTTTTGTGTAGTATACTGGGTGACCATGTTTGCAATGAGTTGCTTTCTCGTATATTTTGTATGAATAATTGATACATTTAAAATTGCCTTAAAAGTTTCCCTCTGTAGACAACAGCTGGAAATGATAGGGTGGTGGGCCCTTGCTATTTCCATTTTATAACAAGGAGCATAAAGAGGCAGAGGAGGTTGGTCCAATTGAACCCAAAAGTTCAGTTGAAAGTTCAAACTGAAAATATGTTTGGCCTGTTTGTTTTTTCCTCTTGGAGTAAGGCGTAGTGATGGGACTGTAGGGTAACATATTTAATAAAACGGTAGTGACTCTTTCATCAGTCATCACCAGTATGATTATTACCTTTTACAGTCATAATGGGAAAGAACAAGGACATGAAAACACAGGGTCCATCAACATCAGAAAATGTCATAGTGAAGCCCGGTTCATGTGTAATTAACATACGCTAACAATAACACGACATCTTCCAGATACAACAGGTGTTCTGCACTATGAACTCACACAGACTGCGACAGTGTGCACAAGACCCATCAGTTTAAACCAGACAAAAATCCCAGCATGGGGAAGGAGAAGAGAACACCAAGTCCTAGACATAACCAAGAAGCCACATGTAAGAGTTATCTGCTAAGGGAGGAAAATGGGTGTCACGAGGTGCATCAGCTATACTCCAGGACAAGCCCCGTGTCCAGGAATAGATGGCTTACAAAGGCTAGATATTTTCTTGGTAGTTTTTGTCTTACTGAGTTTGTTTCCTTTGATTTTAGTTGTTTTTTTTTTTTTTTTTTTTTTGAGAGAGAGAGAGAGGAGCTGGGGCGGGACACGAATATAGTCAAACTATATTGTATAGAAAATTTAAGGGAAGAAGAAAAGGCGCATTACAACTAAAAGGGATGGGAAGTTGCAAACTCTGACACCAAGCGATTGCTTGATTAAGTAATGAAATGGCCATCGTGTAGCCTTAAAGGGAGGGCCTGTTAAGTGAAAAACAAACGAGAAGGAAAATGCCAGGGTAACAGACCGTGCCACAGGGTTTCAGCTGTCAACCCCCAAGCGTTGCTTACCTTTGTCAGTCTGACCTCTCATCCACTCCCCAATTCAAAGTGAATTTAGGAAAATAACCCTCATCAGCAGTGTGGCTGTCAAACCACTCTCCAGGCACGGCTTGATGGGCTTTGTTTTTCCCTGTGAAAATCACCTCGATGATACCTTAATCTGTATCAATTTTCTCATTTCTTCCCATTACTTGAAGGCCATCTTCTCTCCCCTATTCTTTCTGTAAGAGACAACACGCCTTGAGAAACAAGGCAGCTGTGTGTCTCCTCTTCGCTTCCTTCTTTCTTGTCCTGTCTTCTCAACATCCTCTGCCTGTGTCCCAGAAGACTGGTACCATCTTCTGCTTTAAGGATCAGATCGGGGTTCTTGAGAGGAATGAATGACTTCTAAGATGGCCCTCGTCATCCCTGCTTCCTATTGTCCACATCTTCCCATAATTTCCTTAGCGATCTGCCAAGCATTGGCAAGAGTCACTTCCACTATAAAGATAGGTAGTAGTTAATGTTCTTCTTGCATGACCTAATACCTGACAAGACACCATTTACAGGAGGAAAGATTTCCTCGGGCTCACAGTTGGACCGTATAGGCGGTCATGACATGGAAGGCATGTATCAGAAGTAGATCAGCAGGAATGGCAGCAGGGTGAAACTCCTTGCTCACGTCTCACATCTGGGCGGGGGATCAGGAAGCAGAAAGCTGAGGAAGAGGAGCTCCAGGGCTCTGCTTTTCCTTTCTTTTCCATTTTACTCAGTCCAGAACCCCAGCCCAGAAGTCGGTGCCCCTCATATTCAGGGTATATCTTCTCCCTCAGTTAATCCTTTCTAGACATGACTTCTAAGGCACACCAGAGGCCTGTCTCCTTAATGCCCTTGGCATTTCTTAGTCTAATCTATCTAATGAAGATTAATTCTTGCTGGCTGCAAACCATTGAGATGCCTGTCTTGCGAGCAGGCACTAACTCCTGTTTTCTCAGCTAGCATGCTGTGGTGAGGCAAATTTCCAGGATGCAGAAGCCCATGTGTAAGCAACCTGAGAGCTGGGCAAGTGAGACCTCAAACCCAGTAGTATGTACCATGATGTGATTTTCCAGAAACCGTAAGTGCCCATAGGGACACATCTCCAGAGTAACTTTTACATGACTCGAAATACATGGGCCACTGCCTTAGTCATACCATTCCAAGAAACTGTAATAGAAGACCCCGCTGAAGCACGTATTAGATTTTGCCCCATAGAAACAGTGAAGTTGTAAGCATGTGATGCATGTAACTACCGAGTTTCACAGAGATTTCTTACACAGCAATAGTTTCCTAAACCTTTTCTTCATTTTCTTTTGAGACACAGAGTTTCTCTATGTAGCTCTGGCTGTCCTGGAACTCGCTCTGTAGACCAGGGTTGTCTCGAATTCAGCCATCCATTTATCTCTAGCAATACATTACTAATACATCTTCCTGCTAAGCAGCTTCCCCACATCTAAGGTACCTCTTCCTTTGGTAGCTCTATTCCTGATGTCCTTAGTCTAACACAGTATTGTAATTGTTTGCCTTGCTTCTCTGCACTAAGCTCCTCAAGGGCAGTGACCCGATTCATCTCCCAGCACAGCACCTGGCTTTGCAATGGTTGTGTGTGAAGCAGCAAACACGTGCTTGGTGGCCCTCCCTGAAGCCACCGCTCAGCCACCCATCACCTACAACTGGCCCTGATCCTTCAGCGGTCTGTGCCTTCGTCAGCCATTAGAGCAACCCCTCCATGGCAAAAAAAGAGAAAAAGCAAATTTTCTTCTTCTTTCATCTTTCCAGTCAGACTCAAGAACTAAGTTTTAGAATCCAACAGATAAATAAGGAAACTCGTGTCTTGGGTGGAGTTGCCCGGCTGATAAATAGCAGAGCCAAAGGCAGCATCTGAGAATGCGGGATTTCTCCTCCCCTGCTGCCTGATCATGACAAGGTTCCCTGAACTCTAGGGCAAACTGTCAAAATGAGAATAACAGTAAAGATTATCCCCATGAGAAACGTGTGCTGAGTTCATACTGCATGGCAAGCATTGGTTCTACACCCTCCAAATGTATTTTCACTCATGAAATTCCCATAAAAAGCCCCATAAGGTGGGGTTACCATTATCTCCAGTCTACAGATCAGAAAACTGAGGCCAAGTTCAGCTTGTCCAAGGTTCTTGAAGTGGAGCAGGGTGGGCAATCACCTGAGGTGGACTCCGATAAAACATTAGATTTAGGGAAAATGACTTCTCTTGGGACTTTTCCCCCTTCTATGCTAGAGTGAGATGACAGCTCAGTGTTCACATGCATTTGAATCTGGGGTTCCTGAAGTTAAATTAATCCATTTTCCTTTGTTAATGAGCATCAAATTTTCTCTGGAGAGAGACCCCCTTCTGCTCTGGATCCCTACTGCTGTGCAGGAGCTCTAATTAAACCTATGCAAAATACCTTTTTAAAAAGGAAATAATGAGAATCTGGAATCAGAAAGACAGGACTCTGAGAGCAACCTTGCTCACAATTTGGCCAGGTTTACTCTCTGTTTCTCAGCGTCCTATGGCTGTGAGCAATGGGAAGGAGCTGCAAAATGTAAATTAATTTTGGGGCGAAGAATGCTTAATTGGAATATTTTTTCTCAAGCAGGAGGATAAGGCATTATGCTGTTCAATCCATTTGTCAAGAAACTAGAAATTCATTTCTTTTTCTCTCTCCATCAGTGGTAAGGGTCACACAGAACAGGCACATAGTTACATGTGATTTCTGAAGAAGAGTGGCTCCTTGCACTGTCCCCCAAACATGTATGCAGTGCAAGAGCTGCAAAACAACAACAACAACAAACAAACAAACAAAAAAACAAAAAAAAACTCTTCCACTGTTTCTTTTTGATATTTGCATCCATATTCCTGAATTGTTTGTTCACATTACCACCTTCTGCTTATTCTGGTTTCGGGAAGCTTCTGGAGAGAATTTTATATGTCAACCTAACATCTCCTCGTCAGGCATTTCCTCAAGAATAAAGAAAAGGAGGCAGAGGGTTAATCCACATAAAGACTGCAGCTATATTTGCACAGACACTTTGAGGCAGATGGGCAAGGGAGGGAACAGCTGGATGAGACAATGTAAGGGCAGTACCACGTAGATAGGGGACACCTATTGTTACTTTGGAGTAAAACATGCAGACCAAAGCAAACTTGCAGGGTCACTTAAAATCAAATGAAGCAGAAAAGGAAAGCTTCCGAACACAGCTAATGTTGGTGTGTTCATTATGAGTATAAACATGAGTAGTGGTCTTCCAATGGGATGCTTTTGAAAAATCAGTGACAAATGTACCCCGTGTTGCAATATTATAGAAAAGAACACATTCTTGACCTTGGAGTCTATTGCTGGAAAGGAGTCCTAAGGAAATAGAACCACAGAAGCAAAACATCCTCTGTGAACCAATAAGGTCATTACGGCATTAGCTTCGAATAAGGAAGTGTGAGTATGAAATATGAGGTGCTTAAATATAGTGCTTAATAAATTAATACCAATCTGTAGATATTTATTCAGCTATTAAAGGCGATAAGTGCAAAAAAATAAAAGTATGAAAAATATGGCTTTCTGTTAGATGAAGAAAGCGAAGCCAAAACCAATTTGTATTGTTCCATGTCGGCCACAACAAATGAGTGTGAGCACCCTTAAGCATGGCTACAGTGCTGAGAGCGTGGATATTTGAAGAGAACAAACCAATCTGAGTCTGTGTCTTTTGTTTCCAAGCTCGGTTTCTTGGACTATCAAAATAATACTTCTTTGAGTCTTGTTTACTGCATCTATAAAACTGGAAGCAAATCTCAGCCTTTTAGCATTGTTATAAACATTAGCAAGATATACAATCAGAGGCTAATACCCAACATATTGCAGTAAGGACTTAGCACACAGTGACAGCACTGCTCATATACAGGCCAGAACTGGAAGGCGATGCTCTGAGACGTAAGAGAAAAACTTCGTGATGATGGAATTATTATGGGTGCTGCTTTACCCCTTAGAATTATATTTATATATAAATTACTACATAAGCTCATATATAATCTTATCACATATAGCATATTTTTAGGAGAAAACTATAATCCCACAATTCTACCCTTTAGCTTACTTTAGCTCCCCCAGTGGCATAGCCAGCTAACTAGAATAAGTGTTTGAATTCAGCGCAATCATACAAACGGGGGCTTTTTAGTTAAGGCTTCTATCTGTAAGAGTGCCATGAAGGAATAAGCCTGGAGTGAAGAGAAAGGAAGGTTAAGAGCCTTGCTCTCTCAGGAACTTCTGTTCTCTTTTTATTGCCCTTGGCTCTCCCAGCTCTTTGTTCTCCTCTGGACAATTGCTCCTGGAGCTGGTACATTCCTGCTAAATGGCATTTTAACCCCAGTATTCCCTCAACTCCATGCTATTTCTTAAATGGGCATTTGCATGGCAGATGGCGTAAATGGCCTAGCAAATATATACTGGGTCAACGTTAAAGAACTGCCAGATTGATGGCTTTGTTGGCGGTGTGCCTCCAAGCACACACATGACTGGAAACTGCACAGGGGCTCAATTTTCCAGACCACGTTGTGGGCTTTCTTTGCCTCCCTTGCTAGGAGTGATCAGCAGGACAGGTGAGGATGGGGCTGGTGTGTGGTTGGCTTCACTTTTAAATAGACGTTCATGTGGGCAGATGGGTTGGCACACAGCGTGCAGAACTGGGAACTAAACTCTCTACCCCTAATCCTGTTCGCATTAGATTTGCTCAGGAATGGAAGCCAAAATGTTAACCTGTTCATTTCCAGAATGTTCCATCGGATAAAGGCGATCTTCTTTCAAGAAGTGCCATGACAGCTGATTTAGACAAGTTGCAGGACGTTTTATGTACGTGGTCCGGGAAGTCTGTTTCACTTATTGTTTTTTTGTGCCCAGTTACATCTACGGAAGGGCTAACTGGGTTTTTTTGGCTTCCGTTTTTTCCTTGTCTCTGCAACCTTCATCTCTGTAACCCACTTCTCACGGTGGTCTTCCCAACCAAGCTACCAACTCTTGGAGCAGGGAACAAATCTGTAGATGCTGGCTTCCTTATGATACTTGATAGAACATCTTCCCCGTCTTCTCTGTTGACACCTAGCACACGCTCATGTGTCAGGTGCATCTTGGTCTGGTTTATAATGCTATGGTAAGAGCCTGTCTTGCCCCTCGAGGTGCCCCTCCCTGGCCCACAAATGGCTATAATCTTACTATTAGAGTCAAGAGTCTCAAGGTTTAACAAACTAATAGATGACTCTGAATATGACATGGTTCAGATAAACATCTTTAGGGGGCATCTCTCTGCTCGACAGCCTCTAAATCATATTCCTCCAGATGGTGACCTTGGAATCTCCTACCCCGAGTCCACTTACAAATCCTGAATGGGCTTCCTCTGGGAGAAGGGCTCCATTCCTGTTCTTGCAAAGGAAGAGTAGAATGGGGGAATTCTGTCCTTGGAGTTTGAGGGAGGTAAAGGAACAACTCTTTGCAAGGCAGAGTAGAGCTTGAGTTGGGACATGTGAACCTGGGACCTGGGATATAGTTAAGTGGTAGGGTATTTGCCTAGCGTGTGCAAGGCCCTGGGTTCAATCCCCAGCTTGGGAGCTGGAGGGTGACAAGTCAGCCCGAAAATGTGAGCCTAGAAATTTGTGTGCCATGAATGCTAGATGATCTTCACCATTCTGGGCGAGGCTGGGATCAGAAGAGAAGGTGGGTCTACAGGATGCTAACGTGCCCTGTGCAGCCATTTTTCAGGAACAGCCTTCTGACGAGCCTCCGGTTCTAAACTGAAACGCAGCCTTCATTCTTCTGGACCAAGGCGGGGACTATGCAATCAAACCTATTTTTTCAAATCACATACAACTATGAAAGATAGGGACGTTTAGGAGGTAGGCTTATATTTGTAGTCTCATTCTTGAGTCCTGCAAATTTTAAAGGTGGGCTGATGTCTGCGTATTCAATTTGTTTGTAGGATAGGGTTGGGGCACAAAGATGGTATCCGTGCCAACACTTTGTTGTCTGATTGAACCTTTCTATGGACAGATGCCTTTAAAAATAGTAAATGTCTGTGAGGCAAGATGGGAAGCCCAGTCTCTGTTTGACTTCCCAGGGATACTTATGTAAACCAAAAGCCACATTGTGTCCATCTTCACTCTACCCATATTGGAAGCCCTCCCAAAGTTAGGGAAGACTCTGAATTACAGTCATTTTTAATAGGACATAATTTCATTACATGTTATCCCCAAGCTGATGAGCAACAGAGTACTGCTAAGTTGAAGTCCTGTGGGCCTCCTTTCGCGAAAAGATAATTAGCTCATTAATGGTTCTGCGTGAAATGCAGCAAAAAGCCCGTACAGCCCCTGAAAATGATGTTTGGCGTAAGAGGCGGTGAGCATTTCATAAGCGTTCATGTATACAGCTTGCTCACTCAGGTCATTTTGTCTTTGGACCTTATGAACTTTAATCTAGTCTCTAGGCAAGAATGAGCAGGACCCAGCTCACCAGGGTTGGCAGTGTTAACTCCTGTTGTGAACAAGGCAGGTAAGAACCCTGACCCAATATCCGAATGTCCAGTCTCCCCTCTCTATGATACCTTAAGGTGAGATGGACCATCAAGACAATGATCGTTACAATTTATAGAAACATTTCATTGTCTCTTTTCAAATGATTTTCTTAATCCCACTATAAGCAGGAAGAAATTAAATTCGGAGGGAAAACAAGAGCTTTAGAGACCATCTGCTCAGACTTTCAAATTTAAATTTTATACATAAGCGCACATTAGCTGTGGGGGGAAAAATGCGATCACATTTTTTTAGCTGTCTGAGCAATGGAGAAATTTCCCTCGCTGGGCCTTCTGCGTGGAAGTAAAAGCGCCGTTTTGCCGAGGAAAATGAAATGGCTTCGGTATGGGGGAAATTTGCTATTCACCATCTCATATTTATGGAATGCTGAACTTACACAGCTCTTCATAAAATATGAAATAACAGCCCACGCCTCAGGAGTTCGCAGGAGACGTTAGACAAACAGTGTTCCCGGGCACCTCGGAAAAAAGCAGAGGCAGTGACAGCCTGCAGGTGGCGGCGGTGAAGACAGAGGGTGACCAGGGCGAGGCAGAAGGAGCACCCATGTTGGGAGGGGGCTAAGGGAGCAACTTCTATGCCCTTTTCTAATCCTGGCTCCTAACACGGAGTCTGGTCCATACAGTGTGGACCTCTAGGATCTGAATCTGTTTTCTTGTCTGGGGATAGAGAAGAACGCGGTAGCTCTAACAGCTAAGAGGAACTGAGGGTCATATAGAGCCGAGAAGAAAGGGTGACCGAGATAAAACTCATACTGGCCCCTGACCCCCAACCAGCCGCCGTGGGTGACTTTCCTCGGAATGTTCCAGACAGCACAGCGCTTGATTAGGTCAGCCTGCTCCTGCTGGCTCAAACCTACCTGCCTGACGCTCCGTGACAGCAAGAAAGGTCACAGTGAACACGGAGACAATTAAATGCCCAGGCCCTTGCCTTTCTCAGCTGCCAGCCTCCCTCCCAGGCTGCAACATCACAGGAACTTGCATCTTCGCTTGCTTAAGGAAGTCTGGCCAACGAGCCAAGCCTCCTGCTCTCCGCCTGTTTTGCTGTGAGACCATAAAGGAGGCGCAGTGAGCCCAGAATGATGGAGTGGAGGCAGACCCAGCAGACAACAGCCCTTTATAGCTGCCCTAAGATCTCATGCCTTAGGCAAGTAGTTCAGAGAGGAATGCCAACCATCACTTAGAAAAATCAGAATGGAAAAAACAAAACAAAACAAAACAAAACAAAAAAAAACAAAAACAGAACAGTTAAAGGGAAAGCTGTGAACTGAGGTTCATGGAAAACAAATTCAATCCATTCCACTGGCTGCTGTCGCAGAGCTTAAATCAACTGGATAGGAAAGGAAGGATGGGGACACAGAAGCCTACCAGAACTTCAAGTGCTGCAAGCCAGATTCCATCTAATCGTCAGATCCCACCAAATAAAACAGCACAGTGCCGCAGGCTCAGCAATCAGACCTTGTGTGTTTGAACCTCAGGTCTTCTGTTTTCCGGCTGCGTGACCTTCAAGAGATCCGGGGTTCCTTTCTCTCCTAGTGATGGAAGCAGTATTTCCTTCTTAAGGTTCTAAGGATTAAATGAGGTAGACACTTGAACAGTAGTTAGCAATGTCTGGCCCTTGGAAAGTCTGACATAGATATTAGGTGTTCTGGGTCTAGTGGTTTTTAAACTGTGCCTCAAGGAGTCCTAGGCTTTTTTCTAGATCACATGTTTACTCCTGGCCAGGACCTGCTTGGGTACTTGTGCTACAACATCAGCTGCCATAGTTGCCCAACCTTCAGGTGTTCTATTTTTAGTTCAAATTTTACTTGAGAGAAGCCTTTCTTAATTTTAAAGCATTATAAAGAATTCAACCCAGTATGTTTCCCAGCCAGATCCTGTTGGTGTTGGCTGGTCATTGTGCTCCTATGAGAACTTATATACTGAGCGTTGACTTATCCAGTCCTTTACAATCCTGGCATGCTCAGGGTGTTGGAAAGTTTTTTAACCATGTTGACTGGAAATCCTGATTTTCATCTTTGGGTCTTAGTTTGGCTTTCTGAGTACAACCACATTCTCCTCAGGAAAACAAAAATCCTTTCAGTTATTGCCCCAAAGCTGTGGAATCACTTGAGATTTCCTTGATGCAAGCTATAGAAATTGACTCTGGCAACCTAAGAAGAAAAGGAATGCCTTGCTGAGGCAATGGGCTGCTTACAGAACTCGGAAGGGGTTGGGAGAGCAGGGTTCAGAGGAGAAGGCAGTCATCATGACTGTGGTTTCCATTCTGACTTTCTGATTTGGAAGGACTTCCAGGTCATCAGTGCCCTCCCAAGAGTGGGGCTGGACAGGCACAATGTCACCAGAACATCCTCCGGGGAGCTAGCTTGCTGAATCATGGGGAGTCTTTTTCTCCGCCCCCCCTGTGGCTGTCCTCCAGTGAGTCACTGAAAGAATAGTCTTTTGCAGGTGACTCACTGAAGCCTGCCTCCAGTCCATCCTTGCATTCCTATGGTGCAAAACAGAGTTACTTCCAACTCTACAATGTCATAAAGTCCCTAACCCAGTGTTCGGGCAACTAGACCTTCAACAACCAAACTGCTAGACTTACTAATAAATGAAGGGCAAACAGCGCAGCTAAAACTTTAGACAAATGGTGAACATGCCGAGTAAGACCTGTGCATTCGATTAGGCAAGCCTACTTTCAGAGTTTTGTTTGGAATAGAATCTGCTCTAAGACTATGTTGATCCGTCTTTGTGCTTCATTTTTCAAACCTAAGCTCGGGAATTAAAATGGTTCTACGTTAAACCTGATCCCAGTGGTTTCATCTAGTCCTGACTTGCAGGAAGTTCTACACTCTTGGTTTTACAAAGTTGGCGGGGTGCTTTTTCCACCTGGCAACCAATACTTTAATTTTATGAGCAGATAGGGAGGAAGAGTGGGTCAGGAGGATAGTCGATGGGAAGTGAAAAGAATGGTGTCTACCAAGGTTCCAATTTCAGGAAACAGAATGTTCTCAGGTTAAAAAAAAAATCAATCAATCAATCAAACAAACTAAAGCAATTATATGAGGACATGCAAGGTTCCCAGATGGCATACTGGATTTAGATAACAGCAGGGTCTGACATCTAGGCACAAGGAACTACAGCACAGGCTGATAAGTAGAGTCAGGCTGGACTGAAGGTCAAGGGGGGCTGATGATTAGCTGCAGCATGACCTTTCTCCACTCCTTCTGCAGTCTGTGGTCATAGCTAAGTTCCAGGCAAGGAGTAGCCTAGGCTCTCAGCTCAGGGGAATTCTGGTCCAGCCCTTGGGTCTCCAAACTGGGAGACTCAATGCGGTTCTGAAAAACAGATCGGGCTGCAATTAGAGAGGCTTGTCTATAAACAAAATAAACAAGCGAACAAATAGCTTTCCCATGGAGACATTAAGAGAACAGCCACTTGCCGGTAACACACCGCAGCCAGCCTCCAGTTCAGGCCTCGAGAGTCTCCTATTCACTTGGCTGTTCAGTGTCTCTAGTAAAATGTGTCAAAGCAGTGTTACAAACACATATCTAGAATCAAACTCACGCTCTATCCCCACCTCATTTCAGCCCATCTTCCAACAAGATGTCCAAAACTATTCCCATTTTGACATGGCCTTTGGAGTTTATTTCTTAATATCACTTGACTCCAATTCTTGCCATTTTTACCACTTCTACTGCCCCAGTCCATGGTGTTCCTACCTCTCCCTTTTGCTACCACAATGATGGCAGAATCCCTGTTGAGAACCTTGTCACTCAAAGTATGGCCCACGGACCAAAGCATCTGCATTTCCTTGGGTTGGATTGAAATGTAGAATGTCAGGCTCTCTCCCAGACTTTCTGAAGAAGAACCCCATTTTAAGAATACCTCCAAATAATTTGCTTGCCAATGAGTTTGAGGGGCCCCTTTAACACCACCTGGGTCCTTGGTCCACTTCCGACGCCCTTCCTTTGGCCTGTTCTGATCTGAGCTGACCTTTACTCTGAGAAGCAGAAGCAGCCAGCTTTCTCAGACATGCTCCCAGCCTCCAAGTTTCCCACCCAACCCACTTGCGGCCAGATACTCAGTCTTCCTTCTAGATCTCATTGAGTGGTTTGGGCTCACATCTAAGTCCATGCCCTTCTTCTCCTGAACAAACATCACATCCATTTCCACTCCCTGCAGGTCATTGCTCTAGCCACGAGCTGCTTCCTCTTGGCTTCATTATTTCCTCATTTTTGGTTGATGGTTTCTACCATTCTACAAACTCTCTGCTTTATTTTACTTCCAAGAAGAAGGCCCAAGGAAACAAAACAACTCTCTCTTGAGCCAGTTTGCACCCCAGCTTCCATTATTTATTTCTCTGTTCCCTTTTACACAACAATTTCTTGAGAAAATTAATTACGTTCTGTTGTCCAGTTTCTCTCTTCACAGTCCCCTTTGATTCTAATGGGGATGCTTTGCTTTCCCCAGCCACTGTAGCTACCATGCTCAGAATTGCCAGTGAAGACTATTGTTCTTGGCCATTTATCATCCTGCTCGACTCTCAGCATCATTTGACACACATGCAGCATCATTTTCTCCACTTAGGTTTCAGGACCCGTCTTTCCTGCTTATCTTACTATACTGGCCACCTCTGTTCAGTCTTGTTTTCTGTCCCCTTTGTTTCTACAGCTTTCTAAAAGGCGAGCATTCTCTGGCTCACTCCAAATCTACCCTCATGCTATACCAAGCACTCTTTGCAACCGACAGTGTGTGCTAACATCAGGTCTCAGACCCTAGCCCAAAGCTTCTAAATCGGAGACCAAATTTTAACAAGATCCTCCAGGGTGATTCACATGGACTAATGTAGACCACTAATCACTAACCTCAGTTACACCTCCAGAATACCAAGAGAGATTTTAAAAATTGTGATGTCCAGGTTTTATCCAAAATCAATTAAATAAGAATCCCTAGTGAGTAAAACTAGGTGTCAGGATGTTAAAAAATGAGTCTCTAAATATGACACACTATGTTTCCTCACCTTCTGGCATTTATATATAATCATACTCTCTTAGTGTAGGAGGTACCTGTAACTTACTTCTAAGCCATAGGTATGGGTGGTGAGATATCACCCCATGATTTGATTGTACTAGAATGGAAAAAGTGCCCCGTGGCTGCATTGATATGTGTGGTGTGTGGCACTTGGGAAACTGGACTAGGAAGTGCCCCTTCTTGGCCTGATGAAGTAAGTAGGCTTGCTAAAGCAGTCCAGTGAGCTTGAGGTGGCATTACTGTTTGAGCTTAATGTGCCCCAAAGGTCTGAATTCTTGGTCACTACCTGGTCATAGTGCTAGTAGAAGTTTTAGGAAACATGGCCTAGCAGAAGCTAGGTTATTAGGAAGTGTGACCTTGAGACTTCCAACTCTTTCCTTTCTCACTGCTTCCTGGCCTCCATGAGATGAACAGCTTTTCTCTACCATATACTCCTTGCCGAGATAGTCTGCCTTACCAGAGGTCTCCAAACAAAGGAGCCAATTGATGACAGGAGGCAACTTCTGAAATAATAATTTAAAATCATATTTTTCTCTGTGTAGGTTGCTTTTCTCTTTGGTTCCTGTCACAGTGACAGAAAGCTAATTAACACTCATGGCCCTTAGGGACTGTGTGCGGTTCCTGGAAACTGAAGGTAACCTTGAAGATTTCAGGGAAGCCTTTAGCTCAGTGGTTCTCAACCTTCCTAATGCTGAGACCCTTTGATACAGTTCCTCATGTTGTGGTGACCCACCCCCAGCCCTCAAATTATTTCATTGCTACTCCATAACTATAATTTCTACTATTATAATATAAATATCTGATATGTGACACTCAAAGGTATCATGACCTGCAGGATGAGAACCACTGCTTAGCTGAAAGGCCACAAAGGGTGAAGGCCTGCAGTCATGTGACCACAAAGAAATGCACTCTGCTAGCAGCTAAATGAGCTTGAGAGTGTATTCTTTCCCAATGGAGCCTCCAGACAAGAATAAAGGTCAGACAATTAAAGAGTCACCTTGATTAGATATAGTCTCATGAAATTCTGTGCAAATTCTAGCTAACCATGCTTCTGACTCATAGAAATAACGAGATTGTAAGTATGTATTTTTTTAAGCCACCATATTTGAATTTTTAAAAACATTATAGTAGCCAAAATGGATAACCACTTGTCTGGTGTATTTCATTCCAACCGAAGGCTTTCTATACCACCAGTTATTGATGGCTAGTCATAAGCAGCCTCCATGTTTAATGGTTTAAAATAACAACAAGAAGTTGCCCTCACCCAGGCTTCCTTTCCCTCCACTTTTGATTGGACCTGGGCAGTGAGAGACAATGAGGGGAGGCTGAAGGCAGAGGGATTAGATTCTCTTCTGTATCCTCTTCGAGTTGCTGTAGGTTCGGCAATGTTAGACTCCTCTGTAGCCAACCTGCTGTCTCTGACTGTTTTACCAGCTTTGGTTGGGTGTCTTATTCTTCTCACACCTTTGTCCATAGCCCCTTTCATTAAACCCTCTCTGGTTAAACATCTTGAGTGAGTCACCTGTTCCCCTACTAGATACTGACTGATGTACATCCCATTAATACATGTTTTTATCCATCTGTTTGTTTCACTACAACATAAGCATCATAGGGACAGACATGATCTCATGTCGTCATCGCTCTATTCCCAGTTAGAATGGAGGTCAATATAAAATAGATCTTAATAAAGGCTTGGTGGGTGGGGGGAGGACTTATTCCATATGAGATGCTGACCTGACTGAGTGATGCTACTTGTGCTACGGTGCTGCCAACAGGAAAAGTCTTAATTGTTCATCAGGGAAAAGGAAGAGCACATTTGGATGGAAGGGCTCATGGGGATCCATAGTGGCAGGGCACAGAAAAAAAGGGGAATTGTATGATAAGCATTAAATTAGCTCCTCTTTCTATGTCATGAAAGAATGCTATCTCCCTCAATCCCAGAGCAACTGACTTGGGAGTATTGCAGAATCAGGAAGTCATAAGTTCAAATCCTGTGTCCTCTTCTTATTGATAGGGGTACATTTTAGTAATTTGCAAAACGTGTCAGAAATTAATTTTCCACGTGTATAGTGGAATTGTTAATCTGTAGCATCTACATTCACTGTAATGACTACTGACAGATGAAGCACCTGAAAATTCCAGGTACATTCCCGGGGATGCATGCTCCTTTGTATTAAGCATTACATGCATCATCTAATTTAATCTGTATCATGTCACTATGAAGTCACACCTTCATTATTTTGGGAATTGTGATGCAGAGCACTGGAAAACTGTTCTATGCTAGTCAATGCAAAGTCAGGACATGAATGTCTTCCTGGATTATCTTCATAAGCTTTTGTATTTGTCATAAGACGCTCATCTACTGTCTGGATACAGATCTGGGTCTGGATATTGGAAGTTACTAGAGCCCAACATAATGACATTTGAAGAATACATAGCTCAAGAGATGATTGGGAAACATTACACCGGCTACAGAATGCACTCCATCTTAGCATGAACCAAGACATCTTGCTTAAGATTCAACAGTACAGAAATGTGTATTCCACATTTCGGGAACTTCACCAATCCACTCTGCCTTTTCCCTAGTTGGCTAAGAAATAACTACCTTTCAGACTTTTCTGCTTTTAATTTATCAAATTCCATCAAAACATGTAGATTCCTTAAATCACTTATTGGCTTATTAGTTAATTGGAACCTTGTTGGTCATATAATTAACATACTTCTAGCCAAATTTCAAGTCTAGGGAGATATGTGTAAAATCTTTTGGAAGAACATTTACTTCTAATAAGGGCCTGTAGCATCTTGCTTGCTTTCTGCCAGCAAGCTGGAATTTCATACCAGATTTTGCTTTTCAATATATGATTCAGTTTTCATTGTGTGTTCAAGCCTCACTCATATCAGCTAGGTGTCTGTTCTGGATCTTCATTGGGTCAGAGCTATGGTAGTGGTTAGTAGTTGGTGAAAACCTACCTTGTATACACTGAACCATAATGAAGACCATCATAATGCATGGACTCAGATACACTTTGATATAGTCCAGAATGTCTGATTTTCACTTCTATAATGAACTACCTAAAACTATGCATTTATAAAAAAAAATGTCACAGTAGTTACTTCTCCCATTGAAATACAAAATAAATATATAGACATAAAAAATATCCAACAACAGTAAGGAAAAGGGGACTTATTTTGGATACAGTTCATTATGGTAATGATGTCACAGCAGGAAGAACTTGAGATGGCTGGTCACATTGTATCTGCAGTCAGGAATCAAAGAGATCAATGTTAGCACTCAACTTCCTGTAGTCTTTCTATTCATTCCAGGATTCCAGCCATGAAATGGTCTCCCCCACATTTAAGGTGGGTTATGTTAATCTGGATAATCCTTTCAGGCATGCTCAGAATTGAACATAATCCAGAAGATCCCTCACAGGCATGCCCAGAGGTCTGTCTCCCTGGTGAGTCTAGATCCTGTTAAGTTGATAATCAATATTAACTATAACACAAATTTGTTTAGTTTATAGTTGGAGACTGAAACACTTAAGGACATAATTCTGGCTCTGGAGAGGGCTTTATTGGTTACATCACTTCAGATCATGTTGTAGTGATTAGGAATCCACGGAAGAGTGATAGATTTTGCCACTAGACAGGAAACCAAGAGACAGAGGAGTAGTCTGGCTCATTTTATAGCAGCAGTCTTGAGAGGATTGATTCATGGTTCCCATAAGGACCTCCTTAATTTCTTGTGAGCGAATAGCACACCAGTCCAAAAATCATCCTAATGTATCATACTATTATCACTCGGGAGACGAAACTGCCAAATTATGAAACCCTGGAGACACACTCAAAACCATACCCGAATGTTCACCCTCTTCTTACTGTGATGGACCTGGACAAGAGAATGGGTCTGGGGTGCTTCAAGAGGTGGAGTTGACATAGGGTAGGATGGTAGCATCTACTCATCAGCATTTGTAAAGTGCTCTCTGAGTGATAGGCTTCATTTTTACTCCCACTGAGGCACGATGTCATAATGAAACATTCAGTAACCCGCTCAGTGTTCCCAAGAAGTACAATAACATTGTATTGCTCACTTTATAGACACACACACACACACACACACACAGAGAGAGAGAGAGAGAGAGAGAGAGAGAGAGAGAGAGAGAGAGAGAGAGAGAGAGAGAGAGAGAGAGAGAGAGCTTAAATACATAGTCAGGAAATGGCAGCAACTGGTTTCAAACTCAGCCAGATGAGCGGCAGAGTCCTGGGTCTTTGTTGTTAGGAATAATGCTGAGCGAGCATCTGCGAGAAGCCAGTGATGCTGCAGTCATCAACATTACTGTATTATCCTTCTCATGCACCTCCATTCTCAGCGTCTCTGTACCATTCAGAAGGATATTAAGCGTGCTCCTTTTTTTTTTTTCACTTGACAAGTTTGTCTAGTAACCAGTTAAATGGCAGGCAGAATCCTCACAGAAGACAAATATGCAGGACAGCTTCCATGTACCTAATATGGAAGTGCAGACCCTAATACACAAGTGCGGAAAACTCAATTGGGGATGTGTCATAGGGGAAGGCCTCCTGTGAGAGTTGCTAGCAAGGCACTATGATCCTCTAGGCTGGATGTTGTGTTGCGGAGCAGGACGGCCTCTCCTGTGACAATCACTCTTTCCTCTTCTCAGGAAGCTTGTAGATGATAGGCCATTTTCCTTAGGGGATTTTGCATAGATTATCCTTTTTTTTTTTAAACCCTAAGGTCTTATTTTTAAGAAGGAACAAAGAAGTCATGAAGTTTAGAAGCTATTATTAAAATAGAATTGGTAGAATGAGTTAAATATAAGACTATGATACAATTTCTGCTTTTATTTTGGGGTTTTCTTATGAATGAGAAATGCTGGTCTTTCTCCACTCATGTCCAAGTCACCTCTTAGCTCTCAGGCCCTTAGAGGTTTTAGTGGTGGTGAACACATTCTCTTTTATCCATAGGGCTTTCTGCATCTACATACTTTCGGATTCTAGATCATTCATTGCTTCAAAATAGAAATTTCATATCCACAAGGGCATCCTACCAACATACAACTATGCCAGAATATTGCAAATCTGCTTTGAAATTTGCATTTGCTTAAAATATTTAATTTAGGGGAAATCAGCTGCTTTCTCACAAAATGTTGTGGTTCTGGATATTATATTTGTACTAAAATATATAGGAGGGTATGTGAAATATTTAGAGTAGGAGGCCTCAGAATAAACCTAATTTATCTACATTATAAATAATAATGAAGCTGTTTCCTAATTAGAAGCTGTTTCCCCAAACAATGGTACCACGGCCATTTATTTTTGTAGCTCCTTAAAAAAAATCAGTTCATCAGCATATCTGAAATCCATATACCAAAACTGGCAGAAAATCAAGATATTAATTTTATATGTGAGGAGAAAGTCCCTAGAGCATTCCATTTAAATATCTACATCTTGGATTCATTTCAGGTCCTGATTTAAAATCGGGGATTCAATATTTTACAGCAGATTATAAGGTGGAAGGCAGAGAATTAGATGAGACATTTTCTGTCTTGTATATTATACCCTTGATGAACTAAAGGCTTGCTTGTAGATTCATTTCCAACATGATTTCCCCACTGGATTTGTCCCAGCTACCACAGTAAGAAAGCCAGCGGTATGACCCCAGGGATGAGGTCAGAGAGTTTGATGTCAGAGGGAGAAACGGCAGAGGAATGGAATTGAGAATTGGAAGTGATGAAGGAAATGAAAGAAGCAGAGGGAGGGTGAAAAGTGGGGGTAGAGGGGAAAAGAGGGAAGTAGAGAGTGAGAAAGAATGGAGAAAGAGAGAGGAACGGAGAGTTTTCCCATTCAAGGGAGTATGCTTTAAGAAATAACACACTGAATATTGGCGCCAACATGATCACGTTGGCTTTTCACTTCTAATTAATAATAACTGCTACTTAAGAATTTTCAGAAGGACTTCTGCTAAGTATTGAAACATAAAAGAAAAATATTGCCCTTTCATCATCTGCTAAAGGGGAAAAAAAGCCCCGTGATTTATGTGTATACTTTAGAATCAAAGCCCTCTTTTAAGTCTCTGGGGAACTGATCATAAATAGAACCTAAGACTGATCTCTTCAAATACTAAAATAGTGGGGAGAAAAAGATATAATGCATCCTACTCATTGAAGCACCTGGACCACATTGTTATGAGTGGCTCATGTAAGTGCTGCTAAATTAGTTCTAGCAATGCAAGGCATTAGCATTTGTGAGGTTTTCCTGTGTAGATGCCACTGCTGATGCAGCAATAAAATGAAACTCTTCAAGAGTTGTTTCCAGCCGGGCGGTGGTGGCGCACGCCTTTAATCCCAGCACTCGGGAAGCAGAGCCAGGCGGATCTCTGTGAGTTCGAGGCCAGCCTGGGCTACCAAGTGAGTTCCAGGAAAGGCGCAAAGCTACACAGAGAAACCCTGTCTCGGAAAACCAAAAAAAAAAAGAGTTGTTTCCCAAGGCCAGTGGTCATGTGCCTTGGGGTCACGTCTCACCCATCTTATCTTGGTATTCCTTGGAACTGATGGTGTGAGACCCTCCACTCAAGGAACTCACAACTTCCTGTACTTCCCAATGGAGAGAAGATGAATTATTTATGCATCAGTGATGGCTGTTTCCTGGAGTGTAGAGTTTTGATGGACATTCACATAGAGATAAGCAGCATCTACCTAAGGCCAGGGAAGCATCCATAGAGACAACAGATAAACAGGAAACAGAAAGGCTTTGTGTACAGCTACTGTCTACATGAATTCTTCTCGTTGTCTGGGACTTTGGAAGACAGACTTGAGAGATGGAAGGTAATAGCTATCTGAACAGATGTCAGCAGTTTAGGATTTGGAGTTCTAGCGTAAAGGCCAATAACTGGGGACTTTGATGTAGGTAGAGTTTTAAGCCTCTTTGTGGTTATTTGAGAATAGCTGCCAAGACACAGAGAAACTCCAACTACACTTTAACCTAGAGATGGAGTAAAGAGGGGCCCGTGAATGGCCTCTAAATTTAAGTGGTGTGTCCCAGGCTTATGTCATAGCTTCCTCCTCTTTTCACTATGCGTGAACTCACCAGGTCCTGACCATTTAAATGTAATCTATGCTGATGTGGTGGCTGCAAGGGTGTAGAGACTTGCTTGGTTCATGGTAAAAGCCATAGACCTGTCTGCTGTGTTATTTATTATAGTTAATTACTAGCAAATGTTTACACTAGAATGTGTGATCGTTACTTCCAAATTAAATCCAAAATGGAGTTGCGAGTTTATGGCTCCCTCAAGCCAATGACCCTTGTGCCGTTTCTCTATCTTTATAATTGCAACCTAACGGGGTGACTCGGGCCAAAAGCTTTGACATCACCGCCGTCTCTCCTTGCTTCTCTCACTCTTCACAAGGAGCTCATCAGCGGGTCATTTGGGCCTAACTTGTAAAATAGAAAAGAAATCCGTATCCACTATCCACCCCCCACAGCCTCTCATCCTTCTCCACTTCATCATCTTCCTCCTTCCTTCTCCTCCACTATTTCTTTTCATCCTCCTCCTCCTCCTCATCATCATCTATGTGTTTGTAGATGTACACACATGTATGTTGCATATGTAGAAGCCAAAGGATACCTTGGGTCATTCTTAAGTCCCTCGCCATGTCTAAATGTGAACGCGTCTCTCTCATCTCTGACTCGAAGGGGACTACTGTGGTCTTTTTATACATTCTTCTTGCTTTCGTTCTTTGACTTGTGTGCTCCATTCTCCAACCATAGGATAGTATAAAAATACAATTAGGGTTGCCGGGCGGTGGTGGCGCACGCCTTTAATCCCAGCACTCGGGAGGCAGAGCCAGGCGGATCTCTGTGAGTTTGAGGCCAGCCTGCGCTACCAAGTGAGCTCCAGGAAAGGCACAAAGCTACACAGAGAAACCCTGTCTCGAAAAAACCAAAAAAAGAGAAAAAACAATTAGGGTAAGTTTACACTGAAGGCCGGTTCTGCAGAATACGAAGGCCAAAACTTTTGAAATCTGACGTCTTCCAGTACCACTGCTTTTCTTGTTTATTATATCCCACTCAATCTGGACTATTTATCAGTTCATTTGATCCCCTGTATTACCTACCACAGTGGGCTTCTTCTCAGAATTCAGCTAGCAGGGGCTGAAGCAGTAATTCAGTAGAGTTACTTGGTAGAGTAGAGTGCTTGCCTAGCAAACTGATTACTCCGGGTTTCATCCCCATGACAGAAAAAAAAAAATGCACTCAGGTTGTGATTCCAGGGTTTAGGTCTCACCCTTGCTTGTCAGCCGACTCTGCATGAGCTGTGCTGCCTCCCTTCACGGTGGCTGTCACTGCCTTCATCACCACCTGAGACAGCCTTCTCTGCAAGCATGTCTTCCTGGCAGTTTGGATATCTTCTCCTCACATTATTACAGGCTTTGAGTTGTGAAAGTTGCTGATGCCGAGATGATCCTGTTCTTGTCAGACCGAGGTGAAATTAGAGCTGGGAGATTACGGAGGAGGAGAATTCATGCCTGTGTGTTTTAGATAAAGGCTGTTTAAAGAACCTCCTAAAAATCCATCCTTTTTCTGCTTTGCACACCTCACATCTATGTAGAGATTTCTGGTACACAGCTTATCCTTAAAGAATGTCACAATTGAGACAAGATATGTCTCATCAGGCAACAGTACCTCTACAGATGAGCTCACAACTCCCATCCTGGGTCTTCAAAATCAACAAACTTTGTATCCAGCTCACTTGTGTCAATTTTCCTCTTGTCCCAGCCCTCTTGAATATATTTATAGGTTTTTTTTTGCCACATATTCTTGCATTGTAACACTTGGTTATTCCCTCACCCAGTCTTCCTCCTCTTCTTCTTCTTTCTCTTCTCCCGTTTCTCCTTCTCCTCTTCTTCCTCCTCCTCTTCCCTCTTCACCTTCTCTATCTCTCTGATTGGTATTTAGACTAATAAGAATGCAGAAGAATTTGCTGCTCAGGACACTCCTGAAACAATGAAGGTGTTCCATAAATACAAAGTTTGCAAACTTATCAAAGCGTAGTTTACCTAATTTCATGGACAGACATAACAAGCATGGGAGGAAGCTCAGGATAAACTTTGAACATTACTCATGGGTAGCAGCAACACATACAGCATTAAAAAGAAATGAAAATGCAGAAGGAGGAACCTGGTCGTATACTTAAAAAAATGGGGCACAGGCAAGAACATACACAGACACATATAGACATGAAAAGTCAAGCCTACAACTACCTACAAGATCCCTTTACCCCTGTAGAAAACATTCCTGAACATTCTCTGTTTGTTCCTAAAGTCATACAGTTTCCATACTCTCCTGGATAATTCCAGTCATCATGAAGTGGTATTGTGATTCCCTGTCCCCCTTCATTAAGAAAATAAAAGTTGATCTTGACCCTATATGTCTCTCATTATTGCTATAATTTCTTTTAGAACAAAATTTATAAAAGGAGAAGTCTGTTCTTGCTGACACAACCCCTCCCTTCCCAATTCTTCTTTGGACTACATAATTTGTTATTTTGTAGCTTCATCAAAACAGCTTGAGGAACATACTCTACCTAGTGACTCTTTAGTCTCTCTGACTCTTCTTATCAATGTCTCTTGATCATTTTCTGTCCTTCTTATATTCTCTCTGTCCTGTCTCTCTGTTGCCCCTCACTTGCTTTAACTCAAAGTAGTCAAGAGCCTAGGACTCTGAGCTTAGGACTATATCTCTCTCTTTTATCTTCCGTCATTTCTCTGGTGACATCAAGAGGCTTCATAGCTTTAACTTTAATCTGTATAATCTACACAT
The DNA here is from genome assembly GCF_004664715.2 of Peromyscus leucopus. Classification (NCBI taxonomy): domain Eukaryota; kingdom Metazoa; phylum Chordata; class Mammalia; order Rodentia; family Cricetidae; genus Peromyscus; species Peromyscus leucopus. The sequence continues at coordinate 37,822,531 of NC_051078.1, read as the reverse complement.
TTTTTTTCATCCCTAACTTTCCCTGCCATGTCTATTAGTCATCTCTGCACTTGGATGTATAATAAATCTCTCAGCGTTGTAACTGCCACAATGAAAGTTCTGAACTTTGTCCAATCAAGTATTCTCCCGAATTGTTTGCAGCTAAGTAGAAATGTTGACTCTTCAATTGGAAGTTCAAGGCAGTTGAAACCTTGGATCCACTGTGAGCCCCCTTCAACATCTATCCTGTGGTGCCTCTACTTTTAAAACATCCCGTCGATATCATGTGTCTCCCCACAATTGTCTCTGCTTGACCACTGTCCTTTTCCTGGGATGTTTAAATGTCCCCCTAATTCCTGCTCCTTTCCAATCTGTCAGGTGAGGCTATATTTTGCAAGGTATCCAGAGTGAACCTTTGAAAGCTGAGCCAATCCAATCACTACTTGTCTCAAAACAATGCTCATCCTTCTTGCTATAGGGTAAAATGGAAGTCCCTACAAAGAACTCTAAAACTTTTATTTCCCGGAAGAGTGAAGGTTCTTGAGAATTTTACTCATTGCTCACAATGTCCCTTGGCACCTTGTAGATACTCAACAAAAGTTTTCTATATCCAGAAACTAAAAAGCCAAACAAACCAATCTCCAGATAGCTTAGAAAGGGAGACAGAGTATTACTATATACCAGTATATCAAGTTTCTCAGAAACGCCCAGTGAATTAAAGTCCACACAGACCTTCTTGATAATTGATTCTTTCTATTTCAGTGTTTTACTCATCACTGAATGTTCTCATGACTAGTTCTCTCATCCTTTCATTCAATTCCAGCCATACTGTCCTTAGCATTTGTTGAACTTTCCAAACACATTCCTGCTGTGAGGCTTTGGTACTTGTTGCTCCAGTTGTATGAAACCCACTAACCCCAGGTATCTACATAATTTGCTTCTTCGCCTCCATCAGTGACTCTTTCATCTCCCAGTATTTCCTTCCTGAACCCCCTTCAAAGCCATTTAATCCACAGTTATATCAGCTTCTCTTATATCTTTCCCTAAAGTGCTGGTTTCTGTCTAGCTGATAACACTGACCTCTATCACACTGTTGTTATTGAGTAGAGGTAAGTCCCTTTAGGTGCTTTTGTCTAGCTGGTTCTCCACTAAAACTGCAACATTCTCACCAATGCCTGGCACATAGGAGGCTGTAATAGACACATGAGGTGATGAGTAAAGGAACTCCAAGAGCAGCAGTGTCAGCCTCATTTGAAGAAGGCGTTGGAAGGCAGGCATCTTGTGTATTGTTGATGGCTATTTATGCATCTCTTGCATGTTTTGGTTGTGAGCCTGTCCTTTAATGGCTGAGCCATCTCTCTAGCCCTATTCATGTATCTCTTTATGTGTGTATTTACTGGTTCATGAGAATTGGCAGGTCAAGTCTCTGAGCCACTATTAGTGATTGTTGAAGAATCAAAGAGAAGGTATTCCAGAATACTATGCTTGTTGTTGTTTTTAGACTGGCATTCTTGTTTTTGAGACAGGGCATACAAAGACTCAGAAAAACCTCACATTGCCTGACTTACTACTAAACAAGAGTTTAGAATTGATCATTTTCATCTATGTCTGTCTACCAGGTGAAGTTTGTCACTAAGATTAAATCTGAGCACAGATGATCCCAGACTCAAGATGGGGCTGTGTCCCAATAGAATCATTGTCAACAGACAAGATTGTGAATCAACTGCTTTTAATGTTCCTACCCTGCTGAAAACCAAAATTTGGCTACAATTACCTTAAATATGCCCATAATACATCAGCCTATAGCTAGACAAGGCCATTCAAAACAAACCCTATTTTAAATGAAGTGTTGAATATTTCAGGTAATTCATTGAATAATGTATTGTGATTGAAAATAGAATGGTTGCATGGCAAGATTTTGTACCTCATAGAGTAGAAAAATGGGAGTTTTTTATTGTAAAGTTGGGGACCAGAGAAATATTAAGAACAAGTTGTATTAGACTACATTAATTTCTTATTTGCTTTACTGAAAACTAGAATGTCAGAGAAATATGAGAGACAGAGTCTATTTGCATTTTAGCAAGCCACTGATGAAAAATTTTGCATTATTGTCTTATGGATAAGATGAGGAAAAATAAGCTAGACTTCGCATAATTACATGGATTAATGGTTTGTTTAACAATTAAAATGATTGCTATCATCTTAGATAGAAATTCTACTGAAAAAGTCTTAATCAGTTCTCCATGTTTGGTAAGCATTTTCTCTTCTTTCAATTTCTTCTCAAAGTAGCAATCTTTAACATCTCAGAGCTCTCTCCTTGGCCCCAATCAATGTATTAACTAATGATTTTTATCAATATTTAAAATTTCATGGCAAATGTATTAATTGATTGAATCAAAATAAAATGTTACCAGGCTGGTTTGCACTATTAGCTGCTGCTATCAAGGCAAGATATGAGGTCCTACCCAATTTAAATAGTTTTATGCCTGGGTTCAGTGGGAGCAGATGTAGCTCAGTGATAATCCACCTATCAAGACTTTGAAATTTGATTAGGGGAGGTGGAATTGATGGTTTATAAAAGTTAGAACTTAGAGATAGAAGTCTAGACTCTACTGGACAGATGTGTTTCATATGCCTTTGCTTGGCTATCCTTTAGATTGTCATTCTCCTCTGCATGGTCATATATTAGTGTCCTGTAATGTCTAAAGAAAGTGATTTTCCTTTTCCTTTTATACAAGTATTCTTAATTTTCATGTTGTAAAATTTCTTTCCCTTGGAAGAATGTTGCTGTATGAGTTTCAATACATGCCTGATTTTTGAATGAGTCACACTTGGTTCTGTGGTCAGGGATGTTAGACTTATCTCTTAAACTTGCTTTGTGCAGTTCCATTCTGGATTGCTACCTTAGCATGTATCACCCAAGAGATATTAGAAGTACCACCCAACCAACAAATAAGTAACGGTTCTGAGTTGCTGTCCAGTTAAACATTTCCTTCTTGGTTCTCCTGTCTCTTGCTCTTAGTCACTTTTCAGAGACCTTTGATAGTTACTTATGTATTATTCTAAGGATTTAGATTTATAATGACTAGGAAGGAAAATATGGGATGTGCTTGACTTCAACTGCAATTGAGGTCACAATGATTTCCTCCTTAAAGCTTGCAAAGGTACTCCTTAATTATGTTCAATTCTATTGGTGAGAACTTTATGTCAGAGTTACCCTCCCCTGGAAAGGAAGGCAGAAAAATGCATTCCCTGGGTACTGGTAATCAGACAAAGTGAAACTTCTTTTATTAAGAAGAACATATCTCCATATCTTGGAGAATACTACATCTGCCATAGGGATGTTAGTGAACCGTATGATCAAGGAGGCTGGAGAGATGGAGAGGCTCGGGGATTAGGAGCCTTCTAGAAGGCTCAGGTTCTATTTCCAGTACCCACTAGGCAGCTATCTGTAACTCCAGTTCTAGGTGACCTCTGAGGGCAGTACACACATACATGTTACATGGACATACATGTAGGTTACACCCATGCATGTAGAATAAACAATAAATAAGTCTTCAAAAAATAATATGATTAATTTGGTTAAACAAGAAACAGCTGATAAGAGTCCATGTTTTATGTTTCTGAGTCTGAAGTAGCAATCTAGAATGAGCAGAAAACACCAGATGGGGCAGATATTAAACCTTATAGTTTCATGTCCAACATCAGGTCTTGTGGCGCATGGTCTCTTTCAATGCACTTGAGTTGCAATGCTTCTATTTGCAACCTGCAATTTCAATGCATGTGCTCTCTCTCTTTTGGGTTGGCTTCCCTTGGTACCTGAAGGTTCCTAGGACTAATGAATGTCTCCTGGGGTCTTCACTGCTATGTAAACTTCATCTTCAGAATTCTGTGTATTGGTTTCTCAGGGTCTCCTAGTAGGCAACTAATCCTGCTCATACTGCCCAACTTCAGTTTTTTTTTTTTTTTTTTTTTTTTTTTCATCTTGGTACACGCTTCCATAATCCAGGAACTCTTGCTGTCTGCATGCCTCCAAAACTAGCACCATGTGGCCAATACAAAGCTCTGTTGCCAGCTTGATTCGGAACTAGGCTTCCTGTTTCCCATGATGCTCTTTGTTCAGATACTTGACCCTCCCCCTGGCCCCCCAACAGGTATTTCATTTCAAATGAAAATCTGCCAAATGAGTTTGCATTTTAAATCCCGGGCCTTTGGTAGGTAGAGTCTTGCCCTGAGGGCTACATTTTCTGTAGTCTAGGGCCAAGTTACCAGCTTCTCCTTAATGGGACTAGTCTCGTTAACAGTTTTGCTTTGTCAGCATCTTTAGCTGCTTTCAGGCTCTTTTCCTAGGCAAAGGGTGTGTTTGCACATCTTCCTTCTTGCTTTGTGTTCTCACCATAGCTGTGGATAAACGCAGCAAGCAGCAACCATGCCTTGGGGAGGATGTCTACAATAAATATTATGTTTTGAAATTCCTTCTGATAGATAAATTATTCTACTCATTTTTGAGTTGAGACTTACTCAGATTTTCAGGACATGAGTAGAATGTAGACAGATTCTGTACCTGAGCACAATAGAAATGCCTCTGGTCCAGTGCTGATAATGGTTACAGCCACCTGAAACCCTGACAACCCTATTGGCATTCTGGCCTTCCAGAATTCCACTGGAATGGTCCATTAAACTGCTTACAACATTCTAGGGCTTCCATAGTCCATGTATCCAAACTTTTTGATATCCTTCCATCAATTCAGTCATAAAGGTCTATAAAGTACATGGTCAAATTCAGCTGCACAACGAGTCCACTTCTCTGCACCAGTTTCCTTTATCAGTTACTTCTTATAGCCTCTCAAGAAAATATCTGGCAGAATACATTGTGGGGTAAAGGTTTATTTTGGCTCATGGTTTTAAAGGGTTGAAATCTATCCTTGCATAGAGGACATGATGAAGGAGTGGCTTAGTCTATGGGGATAGGGGTTTGTGGCAGGGGCCTTGCTCACATTTGATTATCACACATTAAATGGGGAACACACGCCGGAGCCAGAAGTAAGATTCAATGCTTCTCTCCTAGTGACTGACTCCTCCCAGCCAAGCCCCACTTCTGAAAGGCTCCACAGCCTTCGAAATGGTGGCAGACTGTGGAGCCCAGGGATTTAAAACACGAGCCTATGGCGACAGGTCAGATGTCAGTGACAACACACGTGTGCCAGACACTGAGATCAAAGGGGAGGGGGACACAGCACTGCACAGATACAAAGGAGGCAGTGACTCCTCAGAGCAGAGTGTAGGAGGTAGAAATTAGGTCAGGAATTTCTTTGGAAAATGTTATAACTTGCCCTTCTTGCAGGGGGAGGGTTCTAGATACAGTGAATTTTCATTACAACTGAGAATCAGGATCACTGATACCTAACTCCTCACAGCTAAAGTGAAATAGATTTCAGTAAGATTGGCTGATAAACTGAAAGTCATTGAGATAATGGGTGTTCATACAGCAGACAGAAAGAGAGAGAGAGAGAGAGAGAGAGAGAGAGAGAGAGAGAGAGAGAGAGAGAGAATAAAATATTGAATTCCAAGGATTAAGGAAGGGTCTCAAATAATGACTTACATTAAGCTGAAGTAAGAATATGTATTAGGATTAACACACATAGACATCTGTGTGTGCTTGCACACGTGCGAGCGCACGCGCGCGCACACACACACACACACACACACACACACAAATAGGCTCAGAAAATGATAAAAAAAAAAAAGAATGTTAAACTCCTTCCAGACCCAGAAGGAACAAATCCAGGTTTTTATTCAAGCCTTTTTATAACTGTGAAAAGGTAAAAAGTTGGTTGCCAAGCACAAAAGAAGGTGAGACGCTATCATATCCCAGCCCAGCTTCCATCTGTACGTACCCTTTTCTTACTGTAGGCTTCAACCCCAGCTGAGGAAGAGGGGCAGCTGTTGTTAGATAAAATCGGCAGTTTTGATTAATATCTTGAGCTGGGCATTTTAATTACTGAGCAGAGTCTATTTTTGTGACTTAAAGTGACCTTAGGAATGCCAATTATCTAAGACTGAGAAAAACATCCTGGTTGGTTTCGTTAGAGAGAGAGGAGCTCTCTCCTCTCTAATCACATTTTAATGGGAAGATAGGAAACAAAATACTGTTGCATTTTAATTGCACCACAAATCATAGTTCATCGATACAACAATTACAGGTGTGCAGTATTTTAGAGGCAGGAAGAGAAAAATGTTCTCTTATTCACTCACATGGGAAATGTAGCCATTCATAGGCGTCATACACAAATAATATAGAAAGCACCTAACTATGTTCGTGTGAGCATAAGGGGGTCCAGAAGGATTGTGTGATTGTGTTCCCAGAGTGAAGGGCTGTCACAAGGAAGAAGCCTGAACTTGTTGTGTAACTGATCCTGTGGGCAGAGGTGTCAAAACATTACATTTAATATGAAGGTTTCTTTGATAGTTGTGACTCCTGATAGGTTGTGCTGCCTTGGACAACAGTAAACATTGCACTGTTGGAGATTCTTGGGGTCATGAGTGTGGTGGTTTGAAGGAAAATGTCCCCCAAAGAGAGTGCCACTATTAGGAGGTGTGGCCTTGTTGGAGGATGTGTGTCACTGCGAGGGTGGGCTTTGAGGTCTCTTTTGCTCAAACTAACCCTCAGTGTGACTTTCAGTCGACTTCCTGTTGTCTCTGAGTCAGTACCATGTCTGTCTGCACGCTGCCATGCTTCCCACAATGGTGATAATGGACCGAACCTCTGAAACTGTAGGTGAGTCCTCTCAATAAGCATTGCCATGGTCATGGTGTCTTTTCACAGCAATAAAAATCTGTCTGAGACAATGAATGATATGGTGAGGTTGTTTGTAGAGGGATCCAAACAGTGCAAGAGTGACTGGAGCCAGTGATCTTTAAGGGCTCTTCAAACTTAAGATTATAGGTTTCCATATAATTTATTTGTTTTTATGTCTCTATTATCCTTCTATCATTTTCTGTATATTTATCTGTCCTATCTCTCTCTCCCTCCCCCTCTCTCTCTCTCTCTCTCTCTCTCTCTCTATATATATATATATATATATATATATATATATATATACATACACACATATGTCTTCTATCTATCCATCCACCATCTATCTATCTATCTATCTATCTATCTATCTATCTATCTATCTATCTTTCTATCAATTTATCTATCTATCATCTATCCATCTACCATCTATTACTTATCCATCTACTATCTATCTGTGTGTCTATCTATCTATCTAATCTATCTATCTATCTATCTAATCTATCTACCATCTATCTGTCTATCTATCTATCTATCTATCTATCTATCTATCTATCTATCTATTATCTATCTTCTATCTATCCATCCATCATCTCTCTCTCCTATCTATCTATCTATCATCTATCCTTCTACCATCTATTACTTATCCATCTACTATCTGTGTATCTATCTATCTATCTATCTATCTATCTATCTATCTATCATCCATCTATCTATCTATCTGTCTGCCTGTCTGTCTATCATCTATCATTTATCACCTATCTAAATATCTATATAATCTCTGTATGCAGATACACTTATGCAGCATAAAAACTATCAAGTTTCAAAGACTTTGTTAAATTTAAAAGTGCATGCAGTCTTTTACTTAATAAGCACCCACCCTACCTCATCACATCTGTTTAAATCTCCTAGGAATGGTCTGATTGGGGAGAAACTCCAGCAGTTTTTCTTTAAAATATAGAATCTATAATTTAGAAAATCCTTTGAATAGTTAAAGTTGGGCTAAGTCTGTGCTGATGACATTTATTACTTGTTTTATGTTGATAAAAGGAAACCTCCCACCTTCTCTATTGTCCCTGCTCTCCCATAGCGCACAGTGGCTCTGTCTGTCACTCTCCCTCTCTTGATTACCCACAAGGTCATGACAGCTCCTTCTAGTATAGACAGGCCAGCCTTTATTACAGTGGAGAGGCCATTGTGTGGACACATCTTTCTGGGAGCAGTGGTGGAGGCACAGATGCTCCTGCCTAAGGATACCACATGGGGTCCTCTTGCACATGGCTGTTCTTTTTAATGACTTGTTTATGCTCCTTGCATTTTTTCTTAGGCTTCACAATAAAAGGGAGCACATGGTGGGTGTTCAGTGGAGAAATAGCAGCCTCTTCTTTTCATCTCTCATTTTGGAAGCTCCTGAGAGGAAATCACATTGGTCTTACAAAGCAAGCCACACAGCATCTAAGGCATTGGGCAGTGTTTTCATTCTTGTGTCTTTAATGACTATGTGGAATGCAGACACAAACCATGCAAAATCTCTATTAGTAATGTCCCAGAAATCTGGGAGATTTTGTATGGAAGAATAGCCATGATATTTAAAAAAATATATATATACAAGTGTGGGAAAAGCTGTGAGTAGTAGATTGGGATCTCAGGATTGGGAGAACCCTCCAAGAGTAGTGAAGGTTAAGTAAACTGAGGCCATTTCAAGACTCAGGCAAGCATTCAAGACTCATCTTGTCTCCAAATCACCTGAATATCTGCCCTTTGGTGTGTTGACGATATTACCTGCCTTCTCCAGGGTCACTGTTTTCTCCTTGTTGCCATGAGCTTGTTGTTTGTGTGGTAGGGTGGTAGGCCCCCCAGCCAAAGGTTAGAGTCCTGATTGGCTTAATCAAGGTTAGAAACCTGATTGACACGGTCATCTTAGTCTTTTTTGTGAATGTTGATATATGGAAGAGAGTGTGATGATTGGATTTAAGAGAGGTCAGGGGAAGGTTTCTGAGAAGCCTTTCCTTCCTGTCTTGACAAAGACAGGGCAGGGGATGGAGCTCTGTGGGTGGGGTGCTTGCCTAGCATGCACCAAACTGTGGGTGCACGTTCCTAGCACCACATAAAATCAAAACTGGTGGTGAACTGTTGTAATCCCAGTGTTTGGGAGGTAGAGGCAGGAGCATCAGGGGTTCCAAGTCATCCTTGGCTAATATTAAGTCAAGACCAGCCTGGGCTCCTTGAGACCTGTCTCAAAAATCCCAACACAATCCAAATACACACACACACACACACACACACACACACACACACACACACACACACACACGATGTATGGGAGTGGGGACAATTTTTTTCTTCCCCCTTTATTTCCAAGGAGGTGACACTTGAGGTTGAGACAGATGTGTCTGTACCATGTACATGTACCATGATGGTGGACATTGCAGATACCATAGTGAGTGACAGGTCAGTAAAATCAAAGGAATCTAGGCTCAGCTTGTGACTAGAGTTCTTATGCTGGTGACAGTTTCCAGTTTTGTCTTAATGGTGCACGTACTTTCTGTAACTTGCAGCCATGAATGTGGCTTCTGTCTTCTGAAATTCTCTTCCCTACCGCCATGTTCCCTTCTCACTCACTGGCTGGAAGCTGTAATGAACGTAATGCTGGAGCTGTCACAATCACTGCCATCTCTTCATCTCATCTAAACCCTAGCTGTTCTCGTAGGACATGGATTCTGTGGCGGCCCTTTAGAAAATGCCGTTCTCTGTTTTTCAAATGTCACAAGCTCTAAAAGTAAGGGTGACATTCTAGACACCTGTTGCCTGGTAAATCATTAATTTTCTACTATTATGAGAAGGAAAAAAAAATCCCTCCTCTGAGAAGGCTCTAGGAAACAGATTGTAATTATACCTGATTATGTCTAATAATAATGACCATATGGCTAAGATATCCTCTACCCTTGAGTGTTGTTGCTGAGTTCTCTGCCCTTCTGGGTAACTCCTTCACATCTTCTATGGAAATCTTTGGCAACTGATCCCCAATGCTTCCCTTCTTTCCAATTACTTCCATCACCATGGATGAGTACTGCATCCATGGAGATGACTGTCCAGGACCCGAGTGCCGGGAAGGGGAACTCAGCCTGTTTATTACATTAGTCCTTTCAGTGTAAACAATCTTGTTAGCAGGCCATCTTGGGTGGTTCTGTGTTTTCAGATGATTCCACTCCCAGTCGCTGAGTGACTCCTGCATTTACCAGCTCAGGCCCTAGTAATCAAGGATCAGAGGCAAGCTGTGCCCTGCCTAAGTGCCTGACATAGGATTTGTGAGCTTAAAATGGTCATTCTAAGGCTGTAGAAATGGCTCAGCAATTAAAGGCACTTACTGCTCTTCCAGAGGACCCAGGTTCAGGTCCTGCACTCCCATGATAGCTCACACCCAAATGCAACTCTGTAGGTGCCGCCACTTAATTGCCTTCTTGCTTTAGAGATGAACTTGGTTGGGTAGTCCAGAATGAGAAGAAAGGTGGAACCCCAATCAGGGAGGCTGGCTGAGATCTTTCACTTCTGTAATTCTGGGGCGATAATGAGGCCATGATTCACAGGTAGGCAGAAGGCGGGGGTGTGGTGAGATGTCCTCTTGAGGACAAACAGACCAGGTCTTGGTCTTCTGGAAGACTTGCAGTGAAATTCCACTCTCCAGCCCCCGTCATTTTACCATTAATTACTGTTTTTTTTTTTTTTTTTGGCTTGGACTAAAAATAACATTAACGAAGTGTGACTACTAAGCAAGTTACGCTAAGATGTGTGGGCAATCTTGTCAGAAATATAAATTCTACATATTGCAGTAAAGGAAACATGGAATGTTTGCCAAGTTCATGTGAGAAATCTCTGTCTAAAATTTGTGCCAGCTTGCTAAATATAGAGTTCTTATGAAGAGCAAGGCAACTGTCCCATTAAACCCACCTCGAATGAGATAATGGGACCAAACTGCCTCCTAAGCTGTTTCATACTTCTCCCCAAGGAGATTAGGAATGGGTTAAGGAACTTTCTTCCCCTGAGCCATGATCTTTCAGTATCTAGGGCTGCTGTACCACACACAAAAAAAGTGCTAGGAAATAACCATATGGCTTCCCACACCTGAGAAAAGAAAAAAAAAATCACACAGGCACATGGCTCAAACAGGGCTCTCTACTGTTTGTATTTTGTTTAAGATTTTTTTCTAATTAAACAATTCAAAGAGGACACTAGAAGCTCACTTTGCATGCTCTCAGAATGCTCCAGGACTCCTGGCTCATTGCTTCCTTTTAAAGAACAAAAGTGTTACAGGAAGACTCACACCCATGTTAGAAAGTACGCAGAAGTGTCAGTGATTGACATGGGGAAACCCCTATGTCTTCAGCTATTAGAACTATAGTCAAGGTAGGAGTTAGGGCAGGGAAAAGAGATTTGTATATAGTTTGAGATAACGTGGAGCCAAACATGCCAGTTGCTGTTTGGGAAAGTGGCTTGTGTTCCCAGTCAAACACGAATCTATATGCTGTACTAGATGTGAAAGAGAGTGTGCTTGTGGAAGAAGGTGCTGGAGAAACCACTGAGAGAGGATTCTGTCCTCTGAGAGACAAGTCCAAATTCTAATCTCAAATACCCGTGAATGTGAATTTGCAGATCACAACCGTTGCAGATGTGATGAGGCTAAGCTCATTGTAGGAAGAAGGGAGTCCCTCAGTCTAAGGTTAGTATACCTGTAAGAGAAATATGAGCGATTTGAGACATTGAGACAAAGGTACAGAAAAGCAGGCAGTGGGTGACAGGCAGAATAGAAGACGATTGTCTACAAGCCAAGGAACATGTAAGCTTACCAGCCCACCTTCAGTCTCCCCAGAAAAGACCAACCCTGATGACTGATTGTGGATTCCTGGCTTCTACAAGGATGAGAGAAATCATTTTTTGTTGTTTTGTGCCTTCTGCTTTGTGCTCTGAAATGAATACAACCACACACATCTGAGATAGATGGATGGTAGCTAGGCAGATAGATATATAGTTATAGACTGATAGACAATAAATAGATCACAAGCAGATATAGATTAGATAGATAGATGATAGATAGCTATAGATAGATAGATAGATATTGATAGACAATAGACAGATGATAGGCAGATATAGATAGATATAGAGATGGATTGATAGATGGAATATATATATATATATATATGCTGTTCTATGAAAGGGGACCTCAGTAGGTCTAGAAGATGGCAGCATCAGCCACATATTTAGTCCAATAAACTAGACTTAAATAAAATAAAAAGCTCCAGTTTCTCAGACCCAATTTCAAGTTGTGGCAGCCCCAATTTCAAGTGCCAGTAACCATCTGTAGCACACCAGCATTACTAAATAGGGCATGAAGCAGAGAACATTTCCGTCATCAGGTACTTCTACCGGGCTGTGCTCCTGGAGATGGTAATTGCCGTTAAGAGCTACAAATCAGGACTCCATGTTTATGAGCAGGCAGGGTGTGTGGGACACCATTGGCTTCAAATCTGTCTGTTCCCTCACACCTGGCCCAGAAGATAGCAGCTATCACTGGTAGTATTGTTGATTATGAAGGGAGAAACACAGGAAAGTGTAAATATAGTGCACCCACCTGTCTCAGAGTTCCTAGCACAGACTCTCTTTCAAAACAACAGACATATTAAGTGATAGTATTGATAGGCACTGCTCTCCCAAGAAGGCACACCAAATCACTAGGATGGGGACCATCAAACACGCCACTTTTATCTATATACTCGGTGAGTCATGCCAGGGGCGGGGATGCATTTGCCCAATCACCCTCCTTGTATATTGTTGTATATATTGCTAATGCCTCTTCTGTTTTAAGGGCATTTTTCCTCTTTTAATGACTTACCCTGGGGGGTGGGGGTGGAGGGGGCTATATGATTGCATGGAGCAGCAGGGGCTCTTGATGACCTTGGGAAACTAAAGACAGAAATTAATAGGGGGTGATGTGATAGACAATTTTCCCTCAGAGATGAGCCTGGCAGTAGATGGTGCATTGATTCGAAGGGATAAAGATGGGCAGCTGGGTGGTCTTGACAAAAATGGGAAAGGAATTATGCTCTGAGTTGCAAAAGCTGGCGTCACAGAAACCCACCTGTTCAGAGCTATCTTTAGCTGCACTTGGGAACAATTTATCTGCAGAACCTTTCTCTCCCTCACTTTTCTTTCCTACAGGTAGAGGGGGAGGATTTGCAACTTGAAGGTAGAAAAATGGCATTACAGAAAAATTGTGCATATGAGGAGCATGCTGGGGTAGCAAGGGAAAAATGGGAGAGAAGGAGATGAACAGCTCCCTACTAGATATGCAGAGAGATATGATGTGTGTATCCGATGCAATAATCTTGGCTCCAGTCATGTTAATTTAACGCCACTGAATGGATCCTTACAACCTGATGATGTGTTCATCACTCTTTCCACCCTAACCCCCTTCCTCTTAGAACCCAGTATGTTGTAGAGCATCGTGTTCCCATCTCCCGTCTGTAGTCTTTATAGTGTTTGGAACATTATGTTTCATCTTCTCCCTATGGTGAACTCCTACTCACTTTCAATTCAGCACATCTGTCACGGATGCACGAATCTTCCCACCATGCTCATCTCCTGTTTTGTCCTCACCTAACCAAACACGCACCATGCCGAATTTGCGTCCTCTCCTTTGTTTTCACTTTCTCTATAAGATGCTAGAAGAATCTACCCCAGAACTGCCCTGAGTGGATACTCCGGGAAAACATTCTGAATGGTGGTATGGGTTAGGTGGATTGACTGGGAAGCCACAGGACATTAATATCACAGGGATTTTCTCAGCCGCATTCCTCTCTTGTGGTTGGTACATGTCGCTGTGACCTGTTCTCATTACAAAAAGTTCATAGTCTACAACTTAGAGGTGACACCTCATTTTACATGCAAGTAAATTAACCATCATGGGTACCAGATTCCTTGTTCTACCTGCATCGCTCACCGTTTTGCCTTGTCACATCTCAGTGAATGTTTCTCCCCTCTACTTAACTGTCTAAGTGACAAGGCTGGGCCTCAACCTTGATTTCATTCCTTTCCCTTTGCATTTCTTCCCTGTCTCAGTCAGAGTTTCTATTGCTGTGAAGAGACACCATAACCACGGCAGCTCATACAATGAAAACATTTAATTGAGGTGATGGCTTACAGTTTCAGAGGTTCAGCCCATTATTACCATGATGGGGAGCATGGCAGCAGGCAGGCAGATGTGGAGCTGGCTACATCTTGACCAGAAGGCAGCAGGAAGTTGACTGACTGTCATGTTGAGTGAAGCTTAAGAAAAATACCTCAAAGGCCACCCTGGAGTAGCACACTTCCTCCAACAAGACCACACCTATTCCAACAAGGCCACACTTTCTAATAGTGCCACTCCTTTTGGGTGGACATTTTCTTTCAAACCACCATACTCCCTCATTTCCAGTTTGCCAGCATAAACCCCCTAATCCTCTTCTCAAAATTCCTCCTCTATCAATCTTACCATCTTCAAAACCATCAACCTGGTCCACTTTCAATATCTTTGACTTGGCTTACAGTCTGTGGCCTATTACAGTGTCACTGTATCTACTCTCTTTGTAGCAGCCAGACCCATAGTTTGAAAATAAGTGGGAAAGTTCTATTCCTCTGGTAAGATATTCTACTGGCTTCTAATTGTCATTTAAATATAGCAGAAAAATTAAGAACTAAGATCCATGAGAAGAAACATGATCTTTTGTCTTCCTTTTGTGTACATGTGTGGAAGGGGTATTCAGTTGCACATGAATCCAGGTGCACATGCATGCAGACACATGCTTGCATGGGAAATGTTTTATAGCCAGAGCTTTATCTCTAGGCGTCCATCTTGGTTCTTAGAATCTTCCACTTGGCCTCAAAATCACCAGGTAGTCTAAAGTAGGTGGCTGGAATCCCTGGGGGATTTCCCTGCCTCTGCCTTCTCAGAAGTGAGATTATAGGCATGTGCCACCTGGCATTTTTATGTGGGTTCTGGGACCAAACTGAGGTCCTTATGTTTTCATGGCAAGTGCTTTACCAACTAAACTGACTCTCCAGCTTGATATTTATCTTTTTGAGTATAGAACACTTCATTTAAGATAATAATTTCCAGTTTGCTCATCATCCTGTGTTATGATTTTGGTTTTCTTTACATCTGAATAAAATTCCATTGTTTGTATGTATTATATTTTCTTTATCCACTCATTTTTTGGTTAACATCTAGGCTCAGTTCATTATCTAAAAATTTAAAAGGAAATCTCAAGTGATATTACTGAAAACCTTTGATGTATGTGAACAAGATCAAAAGCAGCTTGATACTGGAGACTAGACCAAGTTCTGAAGTCATGGAATCTTGACATCACCATCTGGCTTTCCAACCAACTGACTGTGACCTTGTGTGCCTTTCTTATCTTCTTGCAATTTAGTTTTCTGAAATAATAGGTGTGATACTGTCACAGCAAAGCTGTCACAAGGATTCCATAAGGTGTTCTCGACTGTCAATGAACAACATCTAGCCACAGCCATATAAAATACTTTTAAACACTATCTCAGTGAAACAGGACAGAAATTTGGTCATGGCAAACATGGTCAAATCTGACATGCCTAATGACACTGGTGGAACTCTTGACAATGTCTTAAAGCAACCAAGCTTCCAATAATCTGACAAAAAGTAGTGTCCTGATGTTGATGAATCCAGTGGAAAGGTCTGGGTCTTTCTCCATGGCCTGCCCATCTTTTCTGGGTTGTGGCCGCAGTCACTCTTGCAGCAGTCCTGGGTTACAGGTGAACTCTGGATGGGGAGGATTAGCACTAACCCGCTGTGTACTTCAACGGGTCTTGATCCACCTCTAGACTTGTCTTCTTGGATAGACGTCTGAGAAATCTGAAGACATCAGAACCCAAAGTCTTACAAAAGGAAACAATAAATAGTTGACTTGTCTAAAGAACTGGTGTTCAAACTTGGTTAGTGTTCAGTTCATGCAAAGAAGATAGAATGAGAAATATTAACACATTTTTAGCATATTTCTGAAGATGAGAACCTGGACTGTCTTCTTCTGTATCCTGGACTGTATCCTAGTTTGAATAGTGTCTCTCTGTGAGCCATGTGTACCTACCTGAAACTAGCAAATACAGCCTTACCTATATATGAGGTCTTTGAAGATGAAACCAAGTAAAGACCAGGTCATGTTGGATCCTAAGTCTGAGATGACCGATGTCTTTATAAGAAATGGGGAATTCGATGAGAGATATATGAATATAAAGAAAGACACTCATTTGAAGACAGAGGCAGAGGCCGGGATGTTGGCGCAAGTCAAGGAAGTGAAGAAGTGCACTAAGAGGGTCCTCTCCTAGGGGTTCAGAGGGACTATGAACTTGTCGGTGCTTTTCATCCTCTGTAACTGTGAGATTGGACATTTCTATTGTTTTAAGTTACTCAGGGTGGTGACTTACAACAGCGGCATGAGAAGACTTACAGGTTGGAATCAGAGTTCACAGATACTCTGTGTCTTTGGGTAATCTTCCAAAGGTTCAGTTTTATTGTAGAAAAGCTGATATCAAGCCAGATAGACAATACCAATGAAAGACTTCCTTCAACAAAACACTAGCAAGCCAAACTCAGAAAGAATACATTAAAAGGATCATATGCCAGGATCATATCGGGATTTACTTCAGATTTAGAAGGATTGTTGGACATATGCAAATCAATGAGCTCGTGTCACATAAAAAGAATGAAGGGTTGAGTAAAATCATAGAATGGGCCTAGGGATACAGCTCTGTGAGACAACGCTTGCCTAGTGTGGGTTCCATCCCCAACACAGCAAACACAAAGTCAAGATTTTGAAGAGATATTTTCACCCCCATGACCACTGAGGCATTAAATATAATGTCAAGAATTGAAACAACCCAAATGTCCTCCAACATAAATGAAGAAGACAATGTGACAGATGCATACAGGGGAATATCCACCTTTAAAAAATGCATGAATAACCCATAAGGACACATGCTTAGTGAGATAAGTCATTCACAAAATAACTGTACTCTATTTATTTGTAATATCACAAAATACTCAAACTTTTAGGAGAATAAAAATAGGAGATGTAGGAAAAAAAGGTAACTGTTACATAAGATGAATAAGTTCTTGAATTTTACTGTACAGCATGATACCTTTAGTTAACAATCTGTTATTTTGCACTTATAAAGTTAAGAGCACTATCTTAAGCTAAGTATCCCTAATACACACTACACCACACTCACACACAACCAACCACACTCACACCCACACACCCACACCCACTCAAACCCACCCACACCAACCACAATCTTAACTACATACACATGGAAGGATATGAAGAGACCTTTGGAGACTAGACTACTTACCAACTCAGTTAGTGGGATGATGCCATGCCTTTGCACATGTCTCAAACTTACAAAAATGTGTACATTGTATACATTTAAAAATATCATTTATGTTTCAATAAGACTGTCAGATGCTGGTGAGTTAAAGGTGTAGTGATGTTAAAAAAAAGAAAAGCAGGAAGTATAGGATGTCTCTTAGATGGAGTTGATGACAGTCCTCTGTGGTTGCCACTTCCATGTCTCACTTTCCACCTCAAGGACTCCCTGCTCCAGCCATGTGGGTCACCTTCAGGGCTCACTATGGTGGGCATGGCAATTCTGGAAGGGCTATGTTGGAAGCAACCTATGCAAATACTCTTGACCAAGACAGACAGGATGCAGGGGAAATTCCCCTCCCTTCTGGGTCTTAGACGTGATTCTGGGACGTTTTCTTTACAACATTCCATTGCTGTCATTGGCAGCAGAACCCTGGTTGCTCCTGACCTGACCTGCTGCCAGTACCTTGCTCTGGAATAATGCTTTTGTACACTGGTTTAATAAAATGCTGATTGTCCAGTAGCAAGGCAAGAAGTATAGGCAGGATAAGCAGACGAGAATTTTGAGAAGAGGAAGGTTGAGTCAGGAGACACCAGCCCGCTGTCCAGGGAGCAGCATGTAATGGCACACAGGTAAAGCTACATGGCAACATATAGATTAACAGAAATGGGCTGACTTTAAGTGCAAGAGCTAGTTAGTACTAAGCCTGAGCTAATGGCTGAGCTGTTTTAATTAATATAAGCCTCTGTGTGTCTACTTGGGGGACTGGTGAGTGAGAGAGATTTGCCCTGACCATGGGGCTGCAGGAGCCAGGCGGGCACAGGAAAACTTTCAGCTACATTACCTCCCTGTTTCATATTTCCTATTCCTTACCCCTTTTCCTTACACTCACTTATCAAGATAAACCACCTGGACACAGGCCCTGCTTCTTAGAGCCCCTGGGTGCACACACGGGTCATCACAGGCTTGCTCTGTGGAGAAACATTGAAATGTGTGCAAAGTGCTTAGTCTGATGCCCGGCACACAGAAAGCCCCCACTAAATATTGCCTGTTTTCTCTGTCTGAGATGAACTATTCTGGAAGATGTTCTCATCAATCTCTCTTGCTAAGTGTGGAGAGGACGCAGAACAGAAGTTGTTTTAGTTTTTACAGCCTCAGCACCAGTCTTCATTAACACAAGTGGGGCAGTAATGGTCGAAACAAGATATCAAATTACGCTACCCTTTATGACACCCACTCCAAGCTCTGAACCTAAGAACTAAAAAACGAAATCAAACTATTTATCAGCCAGAGGGAAGAGGAGAATAACAGCATGCGGCTTGTAAACTTAACAAATGTAATCACAGTAATTGAGCAGCCCAGGAAATAATTTGACCAGCATAATTATATTACAAATTGCATACTGCACAATTAAACAATTGCATTTTGGCCACAAATGAAGCTCTAAATGTACAATTTATAGTGAAGTGGAGAGGTGGTTTAAAATGGGAAGAGCTAAACAAAGACACAGTTATGAGTGCATTTACGTCTATGTAGATACTGGAGACTATGTGGAATAATAAAGGTTAGCATTCAGGGGGAAAAGCAACTGAATTGATTGCCTTTTCCAAATATGAATTGGCTTTGTGTAAAACCTTGAAGTCTCATCCTTCTTAAAGTAACTACTTATATACCAAGAGTTCTTATTTTGTCGATTGTAGTTTGAATGTGAACTGTCTCCCACATGCTCATGTATTTGAACACTACATCCTTAACAGAGAGTGCAAATGGGAAAGGTTATGGGGTCATTAGGAAGTGGAGTCTCACTGGAGACAGTGAGTCATGGCAGGTGTGCCTTTTGCTTTAATTATCTGGTTCCATTTCCTGTCTGATATTTGACACCTGACTGTAGATGCAATGTGACCAGAGACCTCACACTCCATGTCAGATCCATCATGGTGGATTATATCCATTCTTAAACTGTAAGCCCAAATGATCTCTTCCACCTTTAAGTTGATTGTCAGGTATTTGGTTACAGTCTTAAGGAAAGTAACTAATACAAGGCTTTAAACCAGACCAACTTAACAAACTTCTGAATTTGGTGGGATCATCAAATACTCAATCATCAGAAACATATGGAGGAGTCCTCTCATTCTTTTCTTTTCTTTTCTTTTCAAATTCTGTAAACATACTAGGTGCTTTATGCACAATAAAAGTAAATTTCTCTCCTCCCCTTGCTCTTTAGAATCTCTGGGAATGTGGTCACCTTCTCTTTCCCTCAAATATTTACTCTGAGCATCATCCCTTCAGGTTCAGTTCTTAGTGGTATGCGAGAGCTTAGGAATCATGGTCTTGTCTAGAAAAGAGTGTTAGATAAATGAGAGAAAACATATATTAACCAAATTATTACAAATAATTTTTGAAATCATTGCAAGTGTGCAAGTTATCTGGAGGTAAGAGCAAAAGGTTCAGTGTATGCCCATGGCCTGCTGGGAGAGCCATATGATAAAGACCCTGAGGTAACGGACATACAACTGTGATCTGAATATGCCTCAGCTACAGATTGACTTGACTTTGCAATTAATGATGTGCGAGGAAACTTCTTCACTGACCCTTGAGTTGGTTTATTTGACTCAGAGCACCTGCCTTTTAGAAGCACCTTCAGTAAGAAGCCTCCCTTCCTTACTTAAAGGTTCTAGCTTTTCAATATTCAAATGTATGTATATTAATTGGAGTACATGTCAGATGCATGATTCCTATGTGAAAATCTGTTGCAATCCTGGAGAGGGTAGACTTTCCAGGTTATACTTAATGAAAGAATTTTCTGTATGAGGAGACCAATGGTGACCAATACTACAGGCAGGAAGTTTGCAGTATGGACAAAGGAGGTAAAGTGTCAATAAAAAAAAAATGGCTAGGCATGCAAATTAGGGCTTCATCCCAGTGAGATGGGAGTCACTGAGCAAGTGACATGTCCTGAGTCATGCTTCAATCAGTTTTTGTTTTGCTCTTTCAGGTAAACATTGACCCAAGACTCAGTTTTACAGGTCCCAGGGGACATACCAAGGATAAAGAATGACTGGAGATGTGTTCACTGGGTCATCTAGCATAATACAAGGTCTACAAGACAGTCATTAAATGTATTTAGAGTGTGTTGTATGCTTACTCTTCATCTTGGGCTGTCAGTGTGCATTGGCCATTCTGAGAAATCCCTTAGAACAGAAGCTTGGTTTCAATCAGTGTTTCCTAATCTTATTTGGCTTTAGAACCATTTAACAACATCCGTAAGTGTCCCAGGGACATGCTACTCTGATATCTTTGACACTTGAGTGTCCTTAGTGCATGGAGGAAGACACCTGACATTGAGCTCTGGCTTCTATTTATGTGAACATGTGTGCATACTGCACACACTCATAGTTTTTTGAAATTACATCACCTTTTGCTTTCCTCTCTCTCTCTCTCTCTCCATTCCCTTCCCACACATCCTCCTAGTTTTCTCTCAAATTCATGGCCACTATCTCTTCATTAGTTGTTACATATACATTTACACACACACACACACACACACACACACACACACACACACTCCTAAATACATAAATACAATCTACTTAGTCTATATATAATGTTACTTTAAGTCTATGACTTCAGGGATGACCACATGGTGTTGGGTAAGCAGCTGGTGTGGTCTTCCCCAGGAAGACTATTTTTACCCCTACCAGCATTGATTAGTTGCCTGTACTTCTTTGTCTACATGTTGAGGCTCCATGAGATTTCTCCCTTCCATATTAGCATGTCTGCTGGTTTCATCCTTGTTCAGGCAGCCATGTTGATAAGATTTCATGGGTATAGCTTCTCCAATATTCCTAGGAGACAATCTCACCACAAACTTCATGTTTTTGTGGCTCATATAATCTTTCTGTCCCTCTTCTACTACTATGACCTATGAGCCTTAGGTGCAGACATTGTGCTGTACATGGAACAGTTGGGAGTGGACACCATACAGCCACTTGCTCTCTCTGCTTTTATCAGTTATGTTTTTCTGTCATTGCCTTTCTTTGTTGCAAGGAGATGTTTCTTTAATGAGGGGTGAGGCCTATGCTTACCTGTGGGTATAAGGATAAGTATTTTGGATGTAGTTAGGAATTATGCTGGCTGAGTAAAGTGATGGTTATAGGTCTTCTCCAAGATCCATGGCTTTATTGGCATTGGACAGTTGTCTAATTTTCCAGGACCAGGAATGATATTCCTCTTCTTGAGTGGGTCTTAGGTCCAACTGGAGGGCTGTTGCTTATCACCAAGGTATGTGTGCCACTATTACATCCTTAGGGAGCTCACACATCTGCAGGGATATTGCACTATGCTGGTCATTGTTTTAGTTTGTAGGCATCCTAGTTGCATAAGACTGTTGATTGCTTCCTTCCTTTGAAAGCCTGCATGGCATCTTTTGGCACCATGAAAGCAAGTCTGCAAAAGAAGAATTTCAGGTCAGAAATGGCTGGGATCCTCTGGATCCTGTGTCCATAGTATATAGTGCCTTCAGTAACCATTCTTTTTCTTATACTTTTATGCTGAGTTGAAAGTCTGTCCACTGGACACTTTTGCTGGGTGAACCTTCCATAAGCAGTTTTCATGATCCATGTTGGGAAACCTTTCATAATTGGCACCTTGTATTAGATGTCCTCTGTTGCAGTGCCTAAATTGGAGATGTAGGTAAGAATCTTAATCTCAACCACAGAGATTTCTGGGCATGTTATTGCCCAGGATAGCAAACAGGTCTAGGAGAACAGTAACATTAATTTGAGTCCCAGGGCCTTGACTCAGACCTCCAGCCACAATCTCTCCACGTTGCTCCTTTGTTGATGGACTTGCTAAAATGCTTTTGACACTGACTTGTGTGATCCTGTGTGGAGAGACCTCTGCTTACTGCTCTGTCTTCTCACCACCCACCCTCCCTGACACCATGTCATATTTTTTAATTCTATATATACCATTTCCCTTCTCCCTCCAATGGACCTCATTGTTCCTTCTCTAAACATTTTCTTTTCATCTTTCCCTAGCTAAACTCCATTCTCCTAAGCATTTCAATTTTACATTGTCTCCTTGGGGAGGCCTTTCCTGTTTGTTGGAGTTTTTTAGTTGTAAATGGTAGAAACCAAATCTGGCTTATTAAGCTCAAAAAGGATATTACATGGTTCATAAAATTTTGGAGCATGCTGGTTAATCAAGTTCAAGGCTCACATCCAAGGACTGAGCCCCTAAGCCAATACTGAAGAACCCATCCAATGAGGGAACTGCCACCAGTGACATCACCTAGCCTTGGGTTCTAGTTCTGGACGATAGCCAGGAGCCTGACTGACTAGAGCTGTGATGGCCACCAGCGTTGACACACAGCCTGAGCCAAGAATAAGCCCCAGCTACTGCTGCAGTTAAAAACTGGGTGCAATGAAGGACAAATGATTCCGTGTGGAGCCTTTGGATTTAACTCCCTTAGTTCTAAAGCAACAGCTCTCATCAGCAAGTCTGAATGGCGTGGTTCAAGAAATAAACAAGGGAAGTTTTCTGTTTCTAGATTGATGCGTTAGGATGTATAAGTCTGGACATTTCTTGTTGCTTCATAAGAGGGTTCAAAGATTATGGGATATCACATAATGGTCATCATTTTTTATCCCAGCCCAATTGAGTCCCCATCTTATCATCCTACCCCTCCTCATGGGAATGTTGGCTCTTTCTGTTTTGGATTCACCAAGACTGTTTGAAGAAAAGATTATTAGGTAGAAATGAGTTCCTTTTTATTCACAGTTGTATCCCTAGCCTCTAGCTTATTGTTGCTCTATACACAGTAAGTATCCAACAAAGTTATTTTGAGAGAATAAAATTGATTCAGTTAATCTAGATTTCATAAAGCTGCCATGCTATCTAAGGAAGTTTTGTCTCATATCTTCTACTTTTGTCTTAGATTCTGTCTCAATCCTAGATTTGCATTAGTCTATTGACTTACAATAAATTCTATCATGAAAGCTAAGAAAACTACTTTGGGTCTACCCCTTTTACTTCAGCCCTGACAAGTGTTTATGAATTCTGTATTCTTGGGAGCTCTAATTGTGTCCCCAACTAGGGTTAGAACCCATTCCCATCAGGAGAATGACTTGGGAAGGATCAACACACTCTCAGCTGCCTAAGTTTCATAGCATTTCAGCCTCTGAATACTGCTCTTACTGTTAGTTTTTCTTATAACTGCCTTTCAAATGCTGATTTGCCTTATACACTTGAGTAGGCTCAATGATTTTCTCCAAGAGGTCTAGATCTTTGAGTTCCAATTCTCTCCTTGATTGCTGGGCCAGCAAGGGGTGGGGTTTAACATTGTTCAAGATTAAATGAGTGTTGGGAGCATGGAAAAGGACAACATTTCATTAAAGGTTGTAACAATTCATTTCACTGGATTTGAATTATGGGTGGAATATGAGAAAACTTCAAGCAGTCAGCAATGGGAAAATTGATCTTTAATTCACACATGAAATTATAGAGAGGGCTAAAAAATGTAAGTGGGCAAAGCAGAGTAAAAGACAATTCCACAGAGAGTCATGGAACAAATGTCAACCTGTTTGTAAACCAACTGGATGTGCCATTTCACAGGAAGTAAAGAACATAAAATACAAAGGAAATAAATGATTGAGTGAAGTTATAGGGAAGTAAAGAGTATGAGATAAAGGCTAGATGGAAGAGCTTTGACTTAGAGAGAACAGGGAACAGACTCTTGACACAAGAGAGAGCATGAACAGGAAGTAAAGACCCAAGAGAGGATGAGGTTGGGGCAGTGCTCTGTGGAGCATCATGGCTGACGTGTTCATGTGTTTAGATATTCTCTTGCTAGTTATGAGAATGAAATATATTTGAGTCCTCAGAGATAATGGTGAAGATGAGCATGAGTGTCTGAAAGGAGTGAAGAAAGGTTATTTAGGGATGGAGGAAAGCATCAGGCTCTAACAGAAGAGGCATTTAAATTTATATGGTATCTGCTATCACTACTGTCATGTGAGGGAAGAGTGAATTATTTAGACTTCAAATTCTTCTGAAATTAAATATTATTTGAGATGTGGTTGCAGTTTAAAAATAGAAAAACATGCCATGCTTAATAAGATCTACCAGATTAATTTCCAATGACTCACATCCCAAACTTCCTCAGGAAAAGCTCAAGTGTGATATTTCTCAAAATAGCAGAGCTGAAAGATCTGGTACTAATTGAGTGTCTGTGGAACACTGGACACCACAGGTGTTCCACACACGTCATCCTATTGAACCTCCACAAAATTCCCAAGAGGCAGTGGCTGACATCACCAGTCACCAGAATAAAATTACAGAAGATAAGGCTTATACAAGTACTTATTCGGTGCCAAGCACCTAGTTAGAGAAAAAGAAGAGACTTCAACTGAGAATTGCGACTTCTTAGTGATTTTCAATAAGGCCTGGAGATCATTTTACAGGTTTCAATTTTTATTAATTTTTATTTCTATCCATGCAATTATTTATTTATTTATTTAGTTAGGTTTTTTTCTTTTTTTCTTAAAAATGTTTGAAGATATGGCTTTAGTCTTTTAGTACTTAGAATTTAGGGATAAGAGACAAAAAGAGAGGGACAGAGAATTTTGGAATAATTTCAACATAAGCCATTTGATAACTTTACTTTGCTCTAGAATATTCTAGAGGATCTCAAGAATCAATGAGGTTTGTCATGAGAAATGAGCACGGCAAGACTAGAAGATGAAAACTCAGTTGGATTTCTTTTGCCTGGCTTTCTGTGTAGGCCCAGAGTGAATCTTTATTTAGATGACATCCTCACATCACACCCCTTTCCCCTTAACTAATCAAAAGTAGCAATATACTGGAGATCAACTCACAGAAGCAATGATCAAAAGGCCCAACGCCTTACACCAACACTACTAAATGGGTATCGATCACATTAATGTACAAAACCAACTGCATTTTTATTTGAGAGCAATAAACAATATCAGTAAAACTACAATTTACTATCTACATTAGCTTTCAAAAGCATCAAATGTGTAAGAACTCTTTTTTTTTTCCAAAATACAAGATATATGCAATGTGTCCTTAGAAACTACCACACTGCTGAAATGAAAGATGTTTTAAATAAATGGACTTTTCTTAATAACAATGTTGTTCGGCTGTCACCTACCTTCAAGTTGATTTATAGGTTTAGTGGACTTCCAGTTAAAATGTAGCAGTTTTAAAGAATGGAGGTGAGCCTGCTTACCTTAATATTTACATAATAATGCAAAGAACCTAGAGTCGTCAAGAACAGTGTTAAGACTGGGTGTGGGCTTCCATGGCTGTAATCTCAACACAGGGGAAGTCGTGACAGGAGGACTATGAGTTCAAGGCCAGCCTGGGTTACAGAGTGAGTTCTAGGTTAAGCTGGGTTATACAGAGAGACCTTCCCTAAAGAAACCAAAGCAAAAGAATACCAAATAAAGTCAAAGTAAAGAAGTTGGAGTTGTATACTACCAAACCCCAAAACATAAAATACATAAACATTTTTTTGATTGATCCAGTGTAGTTCACTAGGAGTAGAAGAGTTTTCCAATGATAGTGTTGGAATTATGGATATTCTGAAGGAAAAAAAACTAAATCTTGTCAAAGGATTACCATCTAAAATTTAATAGAGATATGCCCTAAATCTAAAAGGAGAAACAAGGTACGTGTAATTATTTTTAATTTTCAGTTGCATTTCTTACTTTTATTTATTTGTGTGCTATTATAAGAGGTGAGTGATATGCACTGAATGCCACCTGGCACGTGTAGAGGTCAGAGGATAACTTGTGGGAGTTGATTTTCTCCCTCCATCATGTGGGTCCTGGAATCCTCAGGTCCTAAGGTTTAGCATCAAGGGTCTCTATTGACTGAGACACCTCAACAGCTGGAGCATATATATTTAAATAAGGACACATGCGAGAATATCTTCTGACTGTAGGGCAGGGAAATATTTCTGAAATAAGAGGTTAAAAAAAAAAAAGCACTAACAATAAAAAAAAAAACTGTACTCTGCCAAGTTCAACCATTGAAAATATGAAAAAGCCTGCTAGACTGGGATTAAAATGTTCGCAATGCATTCCTCTGATAAAGCACTTACAACAAGAGTTAGGAACTTTATAAATCAAAAATCAAAATACTATTAAAAATGGGCAACGTTTTTTCAACTTGATAAAAGAATCTGTTAGAACTAAAATTCCCTGTTTAACATATGAAAGGGTGTTTAGTGTGTCATTAATCATCAGGAAAATGACAGGTAATACCAAGCATAGCGAGGCACCACTGTCCGGAATGGCTGCAATTAAAATAAAATTGACACCCACAAATGTTAGTGAGCTCATCGAGCAGAGTGTGCCATACATGCTGGAGAGTTGTGAAGCTATAATAACACTGGAATACTGCCCATTCCCAGGGATGGCAAACACATGCCAATTTAGGATTCAGAAAACTGGTGTACATATTTACAATATCATGGTCAGAGGGTCTTCACAGCAGTTTATTCATAGCTTTATTAATATAAATAAGACCTCATATCACACTAAAAGTTAATTCAAAATGCACTAAGGACCTAAGAATTACACTAAAAGTATAAAACTTGAAGAAAACAATAAATCTTAATGAGTTTCAGTTAGACAATGGTTGCCTAGACATGTCAAAGAAAATAACCACATAAAAGGAAAAAAAAAGCAAATATAACTTAATCAAGGCTCAAAGTCTTTTTTACTTTGAAGGAGTTTACCAAGAAACTGAAAGGGCAGTCTTACAGAATTAGCAAATCGTGGATTGATTTGATATGGGCCGAGTATTCATAATATATGAAGAGCTCTTATAATTCAACAACAGAAAACAAAAGTTTCAAAATGGACAAATAATTTGGAGAGTTTTTCCATAAGGAAAATATAAAAGTGTCAATGGGTACACAAATTGTGTTATCTTCCATACTCATCCAACAGGAACAAGATGTGTTTCAAACCCTCCAGGACAATGTTGAAGAGAGAGATACAGCAAATAATTGCAAAGGGACAGGAAGACTGGAACTCTCATATACTGCTAGGGTGGATATTAAAGGGTCCCATCACTTTGTGAAACAGCGGCAACACACTGAGCAAGGACCTCAGATGGGTTGAGCCTGGATAGTTTAAGGAGTGATAAAGGGACCAGTGGAGCAGGGACCAAACGGGATGTCGGAATACTAACAGAGACAGATCAAAGAGAGCGCTGGACATCAGGAAGGTACCGACCTCTGCTTTAGAACAATGATGTTCTCATCTCAAGACTCACACTGCTCCCTTTCTACCCGTAGACTCTGCTATTGGCAACCGAGGTTGCCAGCTGTGGAACCTCAGCCCCAGATCAATGCTTCTGAGTCGGATCACTTCCTCTGGCCACCTGCCCAAGTTGTGGTGGATTCCTGGGAAGAGAGCACATGCTAAGAGCTTAAGAGTTCCATGACCATAGTGGTACCCTGGCAAATGATGTGGGTAGAGAGGGGCAGGAGAGGCTTCTTCAGTGTGATGTAAGTACCTGAAATCTATATTTGGCTACATCTCTTGGACTGCAAAGCTTAAAATATTTACCACCTTGTCAACGTTACAGAACCTAGAATTGCCTAGGACATAGATCTCTGGATATATATGCAAGGAATTTTCTAGATAGGCCAACTGAAGTGGGAAGGATGTAGTGGGTACCTGTACCACCCCTAGGGGCTGGTACCTCAAGGTCATAGGAGGAACAGGGACTCACTACAGGAAGACTACCCTAAATGTGAGTGGCACTGTTCCATGGGCCTGGGTCATGAACTAAGTATAAAGGAAGCCCGCTGAGCACCAGCTTTCATTGTTTTCAGCTCCATGATGGTCACCTAGAGATGCTGCCTCCAGAACTTCCCTGTCAAGGTGGGCTGCACCTTCAAACTGTCAGTCAAAATAAATCCTTTCCCCTCTTAACTCACGTGTGTCAGATATTTTCCTCCCACCAGTGAGAAAGGTCGCTGACACACTTGCCAAGTTTTGATCCAAAGAAGTCACCGAGAATCATGATAGAGTTGTTTTTGAGTGGATGAGAGTGAGATATGACAGGACATCTTCAGTAATTCGTGAAATCACATGGAGAATAAGTCCCAAATTATGACAAAGAGCCGTGGATAGAATAGCTCTGTGTCCGCCCCCCACCCCACTTCATGTCACAGTTTTCAATATTTTCAGAAATCTTGGAAGGAGAATGACCTAGGGCTGGCAAAGGTTATTGCTAAGAATAAAATAGGATTCCAACATGCTTCTAAAAATTATTGCCTTGCCATTATCATTATGGAGGTATAAATGGTTATTGTGCTGAAGTAGAATTTAATAGACACTTGAAAACTATAAAAAGATTAAGCACATAATCAATAGTGTGCCATCAATGTTGAATTTTTAGCAAGTTTAATACAGTTCTGAGACCAGCTTCTCCTATGAAGCTATTCCAAGTGTCCTTGGTTTCAACTCGAACGTCTTGCTCAGAAGTAAACTTTCCATACAAATTATTCATTGCCCGAAGAAACTGAGTTCGCAGGATGCTAAAATTAGAACTACCATCCAAGGGATTGTTATTGAATATTTCAAACAACTGATGCTTGCCTCCATCACAGTCATGACAAGAAACAGGAGATGACAAAGGAATAATTTTTAATAGGTGGTTATTTTTTTCTGCATCATTTTTACTTTGAAAATGATCTCCAAGGGCAGAGTCCTGTCAAGGGGAGGCTGCATGAAATGATGAGGAGCAGTGAAGTTCAGTCCCAAACACCCATCCATCCTTGTCTGACAGTGTGACATTAGGTAAGTTACTCTCCTTCTTTTGAAGCAACGTTTCCCAAGCCACACAACAAAGATGATATTACTCACACATGCTGGGTCATTGTAGAGAGTCGAGGTCATGTGTGCCAAAGTTCTCAGCACCCCATCTGGTTCACTGAGGCACATATACCACTCTTCCAGGGCTATGCCTGTTGTGGGTCCATTTACAGATGAATGAAAAAGAAATATTATACGACAACGCCTCAAATGGAAATTATGGATCATTTAACCAATAAGTAGCAAAAGCAAACTATTCCTTACAAGCGGAATTCAAAATGGTGTAGAGAGAAACTTGTCTGTTTGTGCTCTTCTATTCTTTGTATTAGGTCAATGAAACAAAATCCCAATAAAGAGCACACCAGTATCTAATTCACATTGCAGAGGTAACATTTGTCTTTAAAGTATTGAAATGCTTTTAAAACAATGTTCTTATCTCTCCTCTAGATAACTAGATTGAACTAGGAGGCCAACAGTTCATGACTGAGCATAGAGAGATTTGATCATATTTATAGAAATGTTCAGATCTCCGTAAGTATCTCCTTAATACTCTTAAGATTCATGAGGCTCCCAGGGAGCTGTGTGGTGTGGAATAAGTATGGCCCCTATAGGCTCATATATTTGAATGTCTAGTCACCAGGAAGTGGCGCTATTTGAAAGAATTAGAAGGATTAGGAGGTGTGGCCTTGTTGGAGCTAGTGTGGCTTTGTTGGAGAAAGTGTGCCACTGAGGATAGGCTTTGAAGTTTTAAAGCCCGTGCCTGGCCCAACTTCTCTGTCTCTGCCTCTGTCTCTGTTTCTGTCTGTCTGTCCTCTGTGGACCAGGATGTCACTCTCAGCTACTTTTCCAGTGCCATGTGTCATGTATATACTCTCTACCGTGTGGACGATAGACTAAGCCTCTGAGACTGTAAGCAGACCTCCAATTAAATGCTATCTTTTGTAAGAATTGGCGTGGTCGTGGTGTCCCTTCACAGCAATAGAGTAGTCACTAAGACAAGTTGTGCTCCTGTTAGCTACAGCAATTGCTAACTTTCACTAAAAGTTGATCTTTCACTGTAGGCCCATTAGTCATGAAACAAAGCTTTTATTAGCTCTTAAGATTTCTGCATAGTTTGATAATGAGGTGAAAACAGCAAATGCCCACTGAAATATGATTCCTTATGGAGGCAGCCTTCCTACTTGCTTTGTCTGATCTCAAAAGTTAGCTTCACAATTCTCCTTTTCACTCTGTGTGTGGAACTTGGGATCCTACGCATTAAAGATGGTGGCATTACAAGAACTAGATCCCTAAGACATTATTGAGAGAACAGTCACCCAACAAGGACCACAATTTTTCATTTTGTTGAGTCAGATATTGGAGATGGTTGTCACAGCATCCAGTAGTAATTACCATGATCAATATTCTTGCTATTTCTCTGTTGGACAAATAAAAATTCACCTCTTCTCACAGGTACACTATAACCGTTCTCTTACCATTTTATATAAATGAGGAATCTGAGGCATGGAGCAGTTGATAATTTCCCAGGGCTACACGGCAGTACATGGCAGAGCCAGAAATTGAAGACTGACTGACTGGCTCTGAGTTCTTGTCATTGAGCCTATTAGATCTCTACAAATTTCCACTGGACATGTGCCCTTGCAAGAAGTCAGGCTCTAAGGATGTAGGATTAATAAAAAAAAAATCACTCTCATTTTTAGGACATTTACAGAATAACAGTGGAAATAATCTCATAAATGAATTTAGTGGCTCCATATATGTATGATGGCAATTTATTTGTAACATACTTTTGCATGGAAGATGGTCATCCATTGTGAAAGACAATAAAGGGAAAGTCAGGACAGAGACACGGAAGAAGGAAACCACTTGATTCAGGGAAAGCAGGGAATAATTCCTGTGGGAGAAAGTGGTCCATGGCTTCTGAGGGCTGCTTATGCTTCTGTCAGCATCAGAACATTCCTGGGGACTCTTTAGGGATGCCCCATTTTTTCCCTCAAGTACGCATACTCCGAAGCCTTTCCCCCTCTGACTTGAGTCTCTTCTTCTTTTTCTGCTGAAGTGATGATCACTGTTTGGTTATTTTAGGAGCGGGGACAGAGAGAACAATTAAAAACACATCAATTACTGTAAATAAACTTGACAGTCAATATCCCTTATGATGCCATAAACCCTCGAAACGATCGACTCACTAACAAGTGGATAATTCTCGAGGATCGATGATGACAATAATGCTTTGCTATATTTAGAATCATCAAAATAAACATGCCGGTCCATAGGGTCAAATCCATTTCTCAGATTCACAGGGGAAATTCTCATCAAGTCAATGTGCAAAGACGAAGGAAAAAAGAGTGGGAAAATAATCCAGTTTTACTTGAAATGTACTTTTTTTTTCCCCTAGAATTTTAGAAGTGTGTTCTTTGTTCCCAGGCTTTATGATATTTTGTGCAACAATGATATTAGCTGTGGAAAAAAGTGATGATGAGTCAGCATGGAAACATAGCCACTCTTTTTAAGTGGTTTGTGCAGGAACTGTATAACCTTTAACAGCCCCCTGACTTCTGCCTGGTTATTGCAGCAATTATTTTTATGTCTGGGTTTGGCTGTTTTCCTTTTGTTACAGGTTATGGCAGCATTTGGATGTTCTAACCCCTAAGTTGAGAGTGGTTTAGCATTCCTTCTGTAATAGTGGTATATACAGTAGGCTGGAGTGTTATCTGACCTCATGCAAACACGTATATCTACACTCTCCCTCTAAAAGAGCAGCAACAGGACTTCTGTCGTTTACTGAGCTTATGTAGTTTCACAGACACTGAATAAGGCAATAAACACCGAGATACGGCATAGATATGTGTTCACTTCTTAGTGGCACTGAGTTTCTTAAAGCCAATCATGCATCAAGAAATGACTGCAGTGGGATATGGATTAGAGTGATGGCATTACAAAATTTAATTACGACAGAATGTATGGCACTGAGGAGATTAAAAACTCCATTCAGCATAACATTACAACTTGTCTAGCAAGTGTGCATGCGTGTGCGTGTGCGTGTGCATGTGTGTGTATGTGTGGAGTGGGCTTCAGAATTCATCATAGCGGGCTTTTCATTTGAGTGAGACCAGAGACTTAGCCCCAGAGATTGCCTCTCCCATCTTACTCTACAACCTAGGTTGCCTTAAGACTCCTGATCCTCCTGCCTCTACCTCCTAAATTCTGGAATCAAGGGTATGTGTCAGCACGTCTGGGTCAAGCTTTCTGTCGCCCGAACTCTTCATTAAAGAACTCCTTAAGTCTAGCCAGACATCCCTTCCTAACCTAGACACAGTCAATATGGTTCACCATGATCTTTTAGAAAAGCAAGTGTCTCCACTGCTCAGGGCAACAGCTTCTCCATCCATTATGTTACTGCTGCCCGTCATGCTGTTTAGGAGCTGCAGACATCTGTACTTCAAGTCCTTTTTTAACGTCCTTTTGGCTGAGTACAAACCATCTATGAAATGTACTGACCAGTGCTTAATGGGATAGTCAATTCACCTTCTCATTCTGACATCTAAAGGTTTCCATTTTAGTATTTATAGAAATTACTGTGATAAATCACGTCTCGTCTCAGTTCCATTTCACTTCCTATTAGACGCTGTGCCAGATCTTGTTGGACCTGCATTCAATCTGCTTCCATATAATAGAAACCTTGGGCATCTGCAGGAGGAAGGCAGCCTTTATTTTTCTGGTGTTAATAAAAGAAAAAAAGAATGGCTCCTCTTTGCACATGCGTCGGGGAGGAAGCTTCCCTGGCACAACCTGCAAGTGCTTGGAAAGACGGTAGTTTAAGTTTTCACTGCTAAAGTGGCAAAGCAGATGTGATACCACAGCCATGGCATTACAAAGTTACTGGACAATGATTCTGAATATTTTTGTAGAGCTACAGAATGCACATTAAAAAATAATATATTAAAGAAATGTATCTTGCCTGAGCAGGTACAAGTAATAGGCTCAATACTTTCAAGATTTATCTAAGTTAATATTCCTGCCTTTATAAGGTGGCATTATCAATATTAAGTAACTTCTCTAAAGCCATATATATACTAAGTAGTATAGATGACTTTGTGTCCAGGTGAGCAAGATTCCCTAGACCAAATTATTTTTTACTTAACTCCTCCTGCAACTATAAAAACTTGTAGAATTAGCTTCACACTGGAAACTTCTCTATCTGTCCAAGTTTTTCTTTCCTGCATGTCTCTATTTTTTAATTATAAAACAACTTGATAATTTATGGTGCATGGGTAGATAACACCAGCCAGATTTCTAAATTCAAGCTCAGCAGCATGCTAAGTGTGTGACCTCAATCAAACATCTTAGAGACTCGATTCCTGGGTTTTCTTCTCTGTGAAGTAGGAATAATGATATCCACATTACAGGATTGTGAATATTTAAATAGATGCAATGCTTTCAGAAGAATGTCTGGCGAATTGTTGAACAAGGGGCAAATGTTCTCCTTGGCATATTAAGTAGATATTTACCTGGTGACATTGCAGTTACTCCAATTGATGCTAATGAATTGAATCAGAAAATTAGAACGTCTCCTTCATCAACGATCAGGGGAAAGGAATGGGTAAGAAATTGTTTCTTCCCACACATAACTACCAGCAGTTTTAGTGGATGTTGAAGAGTTACTGATGCAACATGCAAGGCAAATAGGTCTCTAAAAAGTTGAAAAAATAAACGCATATCCTTTCTTTCTCCAGCCCAAAATGCTTAGGCTGAAAATAAATTTGGAGTGTTTCATTGAGCCTGCTTTTCTTTCCCTCTTTTTTTTCTAAAGTTATGCCACGCATTTAACAAGCCCTAAACTATAAGATAGAATAACTTAAAATGTAGTAGCCCAAATGATATGCATGCCATCTAGTAACATTTTTCTGAAAACACAAATATTACTACTATATAATGCCAAAGTGAAGGAATTTCTGAAAATGCAAAACAGATATATTGCAAGCATTTTGTGATCAAATTTTACAGTTCTCTGGCTGAAAACCCTCAAGTTGAGTTTTTTTTTTTTCTGGATAATAAGAACAAATGTAAGTAAACAAACATCACCCTGCAGATAGCTTTTCTCATTCCTCTTACTCTGTAGTAGCTGTAAATATGCAGAAGACACTGAAAATATTAACCACAGGCTTTTTTTTTTTTTTTTTTTACTTTTAAAACATGCAAGTGATTATGCCCAGGGAAAACCATTGCACCATCCATCTGCCCAAATCAATAGCACCCTGTGGTCTGACCTTGAATCTCAGAACCTCTGTCACCCCCAGGGGAATGCTTCTTTGCATTGTCCTGTAACAGCCCAATGGAACCCTTTTGGGAGGTGAGTAGAGAACAGCAATTGCTCTCAGGTATCCATGATTGTAATTTCAAGTCCAGCACAATAGTCTAGAGCAGATGCTGATGTTTTAATCACCTTTTTTGTTAAATTTTCATAGACAACATGTGTGCAGTGTCTCATTGGGTGACAGGCTCTCATGCCAGTGACAATGTTTATCAAAATACCTGAGTAGATTGAATTTTACACGTGCATTTGAAACTCTCATTGGTGACATCCAAAGAGCTCCAGCCTTAAAGACAGAGTGGAACTCAATCAAATCTGCTGACTATCAACTCCCTGCTTTCCCTCCATGAGAACTTGAAATGAGATCTCTTTAGTAAGAGGACAAGTAGAGAGACCATGCATGCTGGATCCCACTTGAGAAAACAACAGAATGTGGTTAGTCCATTTATGTTCCACTTTAGCCTGAGTAGCTTACACTCTGGGCAGATGGGATTCAAGGTCTGCGGTCTGTAGAGAGGAGCCCAACTGGAATAAGTAGGTTTCTACTTCTGTGTTTAGGAGAAGCTGAATACACCCCATAGGACACAGATGCTCCTAGTGATTTGTACCTGTGATAACAGTCCTCTGTCACAAGACTCTAAGGGTTAGTTGACCCACATAAAGTATATATAACAGGACCTAGCATGGTAAGGCAAAACAAATCAGGTACCACAATTCTTACTATACATATAATGAATCTATAAATCCATACCTTTACAATATGAATGCATATTTCCACTGTTAAAGACTTAGAATTTTTTTTGTAAGAACAATTTGTCTTTATTTTATGTGTGTGTGGGTGTTTTGCCCTAATGTCTGTCTGTGTACCACGTGCGTGCAGTAACCACAGAGATCAGAAGAGGACAGCAGGTCTCCTGCAATTGGAGTTACAGAGGGTTGTGAGCCACCATGTGGGTGCTGGGAACTCAACCCAGGTCCTCTGTAAGAGCAGCCAGTGCTCTTAACCACTGAGCTATCTCTTCAGCCTTCAACTTGGAAAGCATTATTTAAAAATGCTTATATAGTGCTTTGTCTGTGATGGACACATGTAAACTAATTTTGTTAAAAGGGAGCATTGTTAACATCCATTTTTTTTATAAAGATGTAATAAAGCTTTCCCAGTCATAATTGCTGAGAAAGAAGAATTCCGTGTTAAGAAATCCCTTAAGCTATACTACTTCCTCATGTTGCTTCCCAAATGGAAGTAGGAACCAAATATACTTAAAATCCCACCACGCAGAGGTTAGTGTGGCTTCCATATTCATTTACTTCCTTCTCTCCAATGGTATCTTATTCCAAAGACAGTTATTTAAATTATTAGATTACTTATTTATGTTTGAAACAGGTCTCATGCAACCCAAGCTAGCCCTGAGCTTCTCATGCAGCTGAGGATGAACCTGAACTCCTGATCTCCTGATCTCCTGTCTCCACCTCCCAAGTCACCACGACCAGTTCACGAAGTGCTAAGAACCAAATCCAGGGCTTTGTGGATGCTAGGCCAACACTCTACCGACTGAGCGACATCCCCGGCCCATTTATTATTTTTCCTCTGATTATTTTCACAGCGAAGACTACACAGTGTGCTTTCAGGTCGGGAAAGCACATGCAGTCCCTCCCCCCACCTTTCCATCTCCTTGTCTAGACGTTTTGCGGTGTTCCATGTGGACGTTTTCAGTTTGATCTACCTAGTAACCTTGGCGGGTGGGTATTATTTCTCTCATTCTACAGTTAAAATGAAAAGAACATCTCTTTAAAAAAAAAAATACCACTTTTTTAGGCGTATCATTCAAATTTAGCCATGTAGCAGAGATTAACATCAATTTAGAAGCAATAAGGATGCTTAAATTGGCCTTGGGTAATTTTAAAGATTAAAAAAAATAAACATACATCAGGTTATAAACCTAAGACTAGAACTACAAGCCTCTTAATTCCAGTTCAGTGCTCTTCAGTCCACTCCATATTTCATTGTCCAGTCACTTCTCACATTTGCATAATATTTTAAATCAGCACTTGGTTTAATTGGTTCCTTTCTGGCCATTCATCACCCCTGCATAGTAAAACTGACAGAGAGTCAATGTTTCTGAACAGATTCGCTGCTTAGCATCTTGCCTTGCCGTGCGCGCAACTGTCTATTTGTCTGCAAGAGATTTCATAACCCTGCTGATCCTCATGACTGCTTCCATCTCCATGAAATCACTCAAGATTTCAACACATTTCTCTGGTGGGACTCACTTTGTTATGCAGAGGGAACTTAGCCTGGTGCTGAACAAATTGGATTTGGGAAGACATCCCTAATACAGTGTAAGTTAATGGAGACTTAAACAAAATAAAGACAATACAGCGTGCTTGAGCACCGATAATGCGAAGGGAAATAGTTAGAAATTTATCAGATATAGTATAGAAACTACAGCAGAAAATCACCCTGGGATATCTCACTGGTAAGGCTGAGACAGAAAAGGCATTTTAAAAATAATATCCATATGGTCATTGAAAATAGTCACTGAGACATAAAAATAATGGGAATAATAAATCTCACTTATATGGAGGGGCAGTTGTGTGTTAGGTAAACCTTTTTTTTTTTTTTTTTTTGCTAAACACTCTAGCTATCTTATTCCCTTCAACCTTTGTAATGACCTTACACGTACTCACAGCTCAGGTAAGGAAGCCGAGCATTCATATAACATGTATACGTGATTTACAGACACAGTTTATAAGTGACAGGGTTGAGGACAATTTTTAATTGACACATTTTTCATTTTTCTCCTCTGGAATCTATGCTATATGAGGGTAGAGAGTCTTTTTTTTTTTTCTGATTTGCTCATGGCTGTGTTTTGGAGTGACTAGGGTCCAGCATAGATTTCTAGTTAACACCCCCTTAGACACGTTCAGAATGTAGGTTCGGTCACTTAAGGGACTGAAGTGGGTCAAGCCATATGATTTTTATTTGCTCTCTAGAGTAAGGTATGGTGTAGTTACCAAGCTTTCAAATCCAAATTATCTACTACTAAAAGCAGTAACAAGTCTTGGAAGGAAGGATTTAAAAAAAATAAGCTTAACTAGGAAGAGTGATTCAGACAGGCCAAA
This sequence comes from Peromyscus leucopus, assembly GCF_004664715.2. NCBI lineage: Eukaryota > Metazoa > Chordata > Mammalia > Rodentia > Cricetidae > Peromyscus > Peromyscus leucopus. Next base: position 37,785,030 of record NC_051078.1, on the reverse strand, counting down.
CAGCCAGAGCATCTGTGAGCCTCTCTTGTGTAGCTCATGTTAGTGAGGGAGACAGAATGTCGTAGAGGGAGGTCAGTGACAATGGGGGTCAGTGGCCACCACATCACAGAGGCGGTGATGCGCTCACAGTGTGTGGTCTCATCCAATGATAACCCTGCATAAAAGTCCTTCTATGCAGATAATAAGGATAATGGGGGAAACCATCCCCTTTCCCACTGCTGCTCCCATAATTTAAGATAATAGTAATTGCATGCAAAACATTTTGGAAGGCTGCCTATTGCCCTCCTACCAAATAGGATTCTTCTACTCTCTGCCCCCTATGGCTTATCTAAGTGGACACAGATTATGGCCTGTGGTGAAAACCACGATTGAATGTTTCATGAATCAGCTCAGGCTTTTGGACCTTGGACTTGCATAGGTAGCAATCTGGAGGTTTTTCTGTTGAAGTATAAAATCATGGTTGTTAGTAACGTGAGTCCACAGGAGAAAGCACACACTAAGGATTGAACAGGTAAAGAATGGTCTTTGGCCAACGATCAAGGACAGAATTTGGCTCTGACTATATGAAATTTCATGATTTTTTTTTTCTTGCCTATAGAGTTTGTTGACTCTTATAGTGGAATAAATTTAAATTCATATGTAAATGCTTATGGTATACTACAAGACCAATGAATATAAGAGTAAAAACAAAAATACAGCCCATTTCAACCATCTCAAAGGCCAGAGTCTTGTGTCACCTGGCAGAAGGCTATAACCTAGCTTGAGGACATTCCAGAGACAAAGCCACATTAGCAAATTAAACTTTTATAAAGCTGGAACAAAGCTTGCTTTTGCAAAAGTACCTTCCCCCATGAGAGAGACCCTGGCCTGACCTGGCTGAATACACACATGGAAGCGAGAGGGAAGTCTCTGCACTGACCTTCCTGCACTCTGTCTGGTCTTCACACATCTGTGTACCTTCCACTCCTGTAAGAGCACCGAGAGAATAAACCGAGTATCACATCAAATGTTGGCTGCAGCTCAATTTTGTCACAAACTGACCCTGAGAAGAATGGTTAGCTGGGACTTCCTGAAACTACTGGACATGACAGTGGGTCATTATTTATATTTGACGTAAAGTTAGAGTGACACCAGAAAAGAGCAATAACACCCTGAACTTTTTCTTCTTTCTCAGTAAGATAGATAAGGACTCTGGTTAGAATCCATCTCCTTAATCCACTTCCTATGCAGACTGCAGAATGACTTCAATTAGCTCAGTTTCCTCAAGGGTCACTTGAAAGCTCTGACAATGGGACCTGGCGTCTGCTGACAGTGTGGTTATAAATGCATATGCTCTTTGGGGTTTCTCAAGGTTTAGAGAAAAACACATATAAAATATATAACCTATTATAGACCTAGATAATATTGTCTTAACACCTACTATGTGTAAGGAAGTTTAAGGGAAACATAGTTCCATCAAAGGTAGCATTAAATTGAGTCTCAGAATAAGAAATTACTGAAAATGAATGTTTACAAGTAAATACCAGACAAAGACTATGAATAGGCAAGTTGTAAGTCATGTAAAGGGATGATATTCTTAGAAAAAGGCTCAACTTGTCTGAGAGGCAAAAAAAAATCAGAAACCCAAAATACCATTTTTAATAAAACATGAGAAAAAGAGAAAACCTTGATTATTTCTCACAGTAAAGACAATGTAGTCACATAGCACTATAATTGCGTGTTTTAAGGAATGGCATTAGACACTATCATCAAAGACAAAATAGATATGATTGAAAGGAGCATTGTTTGGTGGTGCACATCTGCAAAGCCTGCACTTGGGAGGCTGATAAAGGAAGGCCACTAAGCTTGAACTTTGCAGAGACTCTGTGTTAAAAAAAAGAAACAGAAAAAAAGCAGAATAAAGTAAGTGTTAATCTCAATAAATAAACAACTGTGCTTGGAAAAAATTCAGTAGATACTCATGAACTTGGTTTAAATATTACAACAAACTAGAAATTATAAAACAAATTATCAACCCAATAAAAATATATACAAAAAGCCTGCAAACAGCTTCGTATTTGCTGATGGAAGACTCTATAAGATGGAAAATTCTCTGTAAGATAAAAAAGATTAAAAAGATAACTAATGTTCTATTTATATAGAAACCTATAGAATCTTAACCATGTATCTTAGTGTCTTTCTCTGTTGTTGCGATGGACACTATGACCACAAGTATCTTGGAAAACAAAGGATTCTTTTGGCTCGTACTTCCAGTCAACAAGCCATCACTGACGGAGTTAGGGCAGGAACTCAGGACAGCAACTTGGAAGAAGGAACTGAAGCAGGGACCATAGAGGAACGCTGCTTACTGGCTTGCTTCCTACAGCCTACTCAGCTTTCTTTCTTGTACAATCCAGGATCCCCCTCCCAGAAGTGGCACGACCTGTAGTAGGATGAACCTTCATACAACAATCAGCAATCAAGAAAATGCTCCAGAGACATGACCATGAACTGGTTTAACGGAGGCAATTTCTCTGTTAAGATTCATTCTCCCACATAGGTTGTTTGTGCCAAGTTGACAGAAACTCTGATACTGAAGCTTCATGATTATAGGATACAAGGCCAATATAAAAAAATCAGTTCTATACAGTTGTATATAAAAAAAATACAAGCAACAAGTAACTAGATAGTAAATTGTGAAGTGATTCATAGTAACAGAACCAACATGAAATACTTCTTAGGTTTGGCAAGATATGTGTCAAATATGCACATTAAAAGTATAAAACTTTGCTAAAGAGATATAAAGATCATTTTATGGATGGGAAGACTTAGGGGATCAAAATCGGGCCCCTAATACCACCCAGTTTCAAGGTTCCACACAGTTGAGACAGAATAAATTCAGCCTAAGTCCCAAAACAGACTCGTATGTATGTGACTTTCAACAAAAATAGAAATAAGATAGACAATAAGTTTGACAATCCTTATTTCATTAATATCATAAAATTTTTCTCTTCAAAGACACAGTTAGAAAAGTGAAAAACAAGCTACAGAATAGGAGACTTTTGGAAAACAAGCAGTTTGCAATTTCTAAAATAGAAGTAAGTGTAGGAAGCCATAGAAGAAAATTATGAACTGAATGACGGGATTAACTTGAAGCTTCAGGTATGGTACAAAATAAAAGCAGAACAGTGTTGGTGAGGGTCTGGGTGCAAAAGAACACAGAACCACTTCTGAGTGTGTAGACAGGATCACTATTTTAACTGCACAATTCTATGTATTTTGTAAACATCCTTAAAACATACCAAACTCAGAACTTACGATGGCTATAATGGTGATTTTCATTGGCTAGAAACCACATCTCTATAAATGATTCAAAGAAGCAAATGAAAAACATTTTTTATCTAGTGAAAGATATATTGTGCTTTAAAGAGAAAAATAAAACAAAAATCAAAAGTAACTTTGTGGTTGTCCCCTGATTTAGTAACTTATGATTTAGATCACTGATTGTCTCATAGCACATAAGCCATAATGCATTATACACATTGTATGATCGAGAGGTTATACCCATACTGGCTGTTCAGAGATGCACTAATGATGCTTACCTTTTAGTGTGTGTGTGTGTGTGTGTGTGTGTGTGTGTGTGTGTGTGTGATTTAAAGACTTACGCACATGTATGCTTCTTGTGGTTAGGGAAAAAATAAATCCTACCCAAAGAAACATAATTTTATCATTTTAAGGTAATGACATGAAAGGTAATGAACAGGGATGTTGTTTTACTTTTCAAACTTTATCCAGACAATTGTTGCAAAATTATATATTTCTTCAATCTAAAAAAAAAAAGCCTAATAAAATTTAGGAAAGAAAAATAAGCGCTAAACTTACCTTTATCTAAAGTGCTTCTCTTTTTAACTTTAGCATGACAGGTAGTGATTTTGTATCCACCAGGTTCTTCAGATCCATTCATATTAATTGTTGCTTTGCATGGCTGACTCTTGCTGATTATAAACCACTAGCTCTTCCTCTTTGACTGTAGGACCATTCCTTTGTCAGTACTTTATCAAGCACCAGCCGTATATTACTCATTGGCCAAGTTGTGCAGTATTTTTCAGTGTGTATGGAGCCTTGATATTTTTCAGTTGCTGGGTACATTCAGACACAGTATTCCACATGGGCGGAAGAAGGGGTGGGGGGTGGGGGCGTGGAAGAGATGTGCTATCCTTTGCCCTCTAACAAATCTTTTAAAAAATGTGATATATGTCCACTCATAATCCAGTTTAAAGCAAAATTTGGCTCTAAAATGTAAGTGTGAAAAAGGGATTTGAGAAATAAAAAATTACATAAAATGTCCAACTTAAATTTTTTAAAAAAGAAGCCATATGTTCTATATCTGCTGTTCACTGCTCTTCCCACACCCCTAAGACTATAATCTAAGTGCATAAATCATAAACCTAGTAAAAATTATGATTACCTGCTTTCAGTAGTGTTCATATTTGTCAAGGTTGATGTGTATGAACCTATCAGTTCCCCGGTATGGAAGGTCTGATCCTTATTATTTATTGTAAAATAGTCATGTAACCCTTGAGACTGGATACCAACTCACATTCCATAGGGCAAGCCACACCAAAACACAGTCATATTCACAGTAAAGGCCTGAACAACTGATTTCAGCTGCATAAATGCCACCCGGGCACCAAGCACAAAGAGGCACCCTGACTGACGGCCCCGTGTGCACAAGTGTGAGATCCTGAGTTTGAATCTCCAGAAGCCTTGTGAAATCTGGGTGTGGTTTCTAATGTTCTTCTAACTCCAGAATTCCTAAAGGGAAGGTGAGAGGTTGAGACTGGAAGAAATCCTGGAAACTCACAGGCAGGGTAGCCTGGTGGATGGAGTGGTGAAGAAGAGACCCCCATTTCAAGCCAGATGGAAGGTGAGAACTGAACCTGGGGTTGTCCTCTGACTTTCATTTACATTTGTGCTTGAAAACACACACACACACACACACACACACACACACACACACACACACACACACACACACACTTTAAGTACAGGCTTGAAAACTCTTGCTTTTGTGGCACCAGCTCCCCCAATCTTACACTCTACCCATCTCTCCGTTAATCTCTATTTATCAACTTTCCATATCTGTACATCGATATTACTCAAAGCGTCTTCCTCATAGACATCTATAAGGGTTAGTGATTTAACAGCTGTGAATTCCCTCAAAGTAGTCTTGGCCCCGAGAAGCAGCTGATGGAGGAAAACGTGCCACGCGGCCTGGCGGCCCAGCTGTACTTGCTTTCTCTCTCCGCTGCTGAGCATCTTGGAAAGCCTGGCACGTGGGAGGGGCTCGAAGCCAAGCGAGCGTCTGCTCTACTTCGCCTTGGTATTTTTACTTCCTGACTTGTAGTCAGAGGTGCCTCTACCAGAAACACAGACCAGAGAAAACTTCAAAGTGAAAAATGCTCAGAAGAAAATGTAAACGCCGTCTACCCCCATGCCAAATTTCTTCATTCTAGGATTCCCGGGCTGGGACTCTGTCACAGATTTTGAGCAATGGTGTTATAAAACAGGGTGACAAGGCTGTGAATTCCAACACTGCATCAAGCTGGGAGCTGGGGTCCTAATCTGGTAGACATTTTTATTTTATTATTTTTTCCTCTTTTTTTTGTGTGTGCTTTGGGTGTCGTCCCCCCTCCCCCCCTGCCCGCCCATAAGCCTAGTATTTCTGGAGACATACTTACAATGAGCTTGGGATGTCTGTTTCCCAGGGGACAGAGTTACTGGGGTTTAAATCAGCCAGGATATTGCTGTGTAAGGGTAAGGGAATTCTGACATTTGAGACGTAGTAGGGGGAGAGCCCTGGGAGGAAAATGTGCGTGCGTTTCTTTATGCTCTGTTCCCTTCAGAATCTGCCTGTGGCGGCATCATTCATAACTGTCTCAGCTTTCCCATGATGTTGTGAGCATTCCGAATAAAGAACTATGCCTTGTGTATTTTCCAGCAATAAATGGCATCGGCAGTAAGGACAACAGATAATCTTTAGCACATGCCAGCTGTTGTGCTGCGTCCTTTATAGGTGTTGTCTTTTTTTTGTTTGTTTGTTTGTTTTTTTTTTTTTTTCGAGACAGGGTTTCTCTGTGTAGCCCTGACTGTCCTGGATCTCGCTCTGTAGACCAGGCTGGCCTCGAACTCACAGAGATCCACCTGGCTCTGCCTCCCGAGTGCTGGGATTAAAGGCGTGCACCACCACCGCCCGGCTGTAGGTGTTATAGTCAGAGTGATACTAGATGTTACTTTACACTGGGGTTACTTCAGAGTTTCACTGGGCTAAGTAATACAGTCGGGGTTGGGGCCAGGAGTTGCTCAGCTTCAATGCCGATGTCTTTGGTGGGTAGATTGCCCATGGCTCTTCTGTTGCCGGAAGTTTTCCTGTGTTCTGCAGCCGCTCAGTTCCAAGTAAACACACAGAGGTTTATATTATTTACAAATTGTTTGGTCTATGGCTAAGGCTTCTTGCTAGCTAGCTCTTTCATCTTAAATTAACCCATTTCTATTACTCTATGTTTAGCCGTGTGGCTTGGTACCTTTTCTCGGTCCAGCATTCCCATCTTACTTTCTCTGCGTCTGGCTAGCAATTCCGTCTCTGCCTTTCCTCTTCCAAGGCTTCTCCTAGTCTTGTCACACCACCTACACTTCCTGCCTGACTACTGGCCAATCAGCGTTTTATTAAATCAATAGGAGTGACAAATCTTTACATTGTATAAAAGCGTTCTTCCACAGCAGGCTTCCATGAGATATGAGTTAGTGTCAGGAACCAGCTGGGCTCTAAGCATCATGAACCACCCTTCCTAAGAGATGGCTGGGTATAGAAAAGGTGTTGTACTTTTGCATGATGGTGACCAAAATACCCAATAAAGCTTAAAATGAGGAATTTCCTATTTGGGCTCCTGTTTCATGAGCTTTAACCACCATGGCTGAGAGTTTGTGATAGAAGAAAACAGTTCACATCATGAAAACTAAGAATGATAGGGGTGGTGGTGCCTGTACTACACTGGGTCAATCCTTTCTTTTCTTTTATTCTGCTTGGACCCCGATCCCAGGAGATGATGTCACACACATTCAGAGGGAGTCTTCTTCCATTAGTACACCTCCCCACAGACATACAGGTGTGCCTTACCAATCTCCTATGTGACTTTCCATGTAGTGAACTAGTAAAGATGAATTTCATTGATATGATTGAAAGAAGAGTGTTCTCTGCACTTCAGAAATACCTACAGGCATGCATTTCTTTCTGTCATCTTCAAATGAGTGAGGAAACTTCACTGTGTACCTTTTCAGGGGAATGTGCCTCCTTCTCACCATTGTGCAAGTCTGGCATTCTTCCACCTTCCCCTTTTGGCCTACCGAGGACAGGAATCCATATTGTTCATAATGCCTTAGAACCTGGAGACAATGGGAAAGGGAATTTATTGTTAAATATGCCAGGATTGTGTTGAAAAATCATTGCATGATAAGGGGGCCACAGAAACGTTATTGAACCCTAGTTGGAAATACTGTGAAGAAAAGATTTATAACATGTTGGGCAGGGTTTAGGGACAAAATGCTATTCTATGATAGATAACTGTGGTGTCCTAAAAGACAGAAATCAGGGCCATGGGTTGATTCTCCATCTGCTGCTTATCTTTTATTCCACTTTGTTATATACTGTCTGACTCAATGGATTTGATCTTATCTTCCTTATTGCTAAGATGGAGGTAGCAAATAACAGTTGCTTATAAAAGTGATGATGAGGATGGGGAGATGGGTAAAGGCTCTTGACCCAATCCTTAGAACCCACAAGGTGGAGAAGGTGAATTGATTCCCATGAGTTGTCTCTGACTTTTGCACCTGTGCCAAGATGTATGCAAACATGTGTGCACACGAGCATGCACACACACACACACACACACACACACACACACACACACACTGACACACCACCCTAGAGAGAGAAGGAGGGGGAGGGGGAGGGGGAGGGGAAGGGGGAAGGAGAGGGAGAGACTGAGATTGAGACAGGACAGAGAATAATTTTTTTTTTTTAAAGGTAAGTATCACCCCAGTTTATATGTGGGAAATCACTGTAAATCATAAGACTCTTTATTGTAATAAATCAAAACCAGATCACTTCTCCCCTTGTTTCCAGTTTCTAAAGCATTACGAACAGTGTGGATTCCTGAAGTTGATATGCCAAAAAGGAAAGAGGAGAGAAATTCCAGGCATGCACAGCAGTAAGGAGGAGACATGTTTCCCTGAAATGGTACACAGTACAGCAGTTTCACATTTTTGAAGTCACACAATGTGTATTTTCTATTTGGGCAATGTGAGAACTTGGGAAATGGGAGTTTGAGGGTGTAAGACAGAAGGAGTGAGACCAATGTGGCTGGGAGGAATGATAGGAGCTCTCATGAAGGAGGCGGGCTTCTGAAGCATTCCCTACAATCTGAAAGCACAAAAAGAAGCCTTGCTTAGGCATAGGGCTTGCTGAGTATTATTTGACCTTTAGTTAAACTCTGCCACCATTCTCTGTTATGGGCTGAGTGCTGTGTCCTTTCACAGTCAAGCTGAAGTATGTGACTTTAGTGTGATGTATGGAGAAATTGCCTTTGGGACATTGCTAGGGTTGGATTAAGTCATGAGTGTGGGGCCTTCATGTGAGGTTAGTAGTTTTATAGCAAGACATTAAAATCTTTCTCTTTCTCTCCTTCATCCACCTTTTCTCTCTGTGAAGAAGGCAGAGGTCTATAAGCCAAGAAGAGAGACATCAATAGAAAGTAAGCACACTGGACCCTGATTTGAATTATAGCTTATAGAACTGTGAGGAAATGAATTTTGTGGCTTAATCCAACTACTGTATTATATTTTTGTTGTGTCAGTCTGAGTGGATCAAGACACTGTCAAATAGTTAGATAAATCTTGGGGAATGTCTAAACCAAACACAGTATTTCTAAATATGGCAGCCACTCAGTAGAAATCAACCTCATGCAAAAATTTGACAAACATGGATTTATATCCTTTGCATCTCTCTCATTGTCCAGTTCTTTTTGTCTTATCTTTTCCATTGTAGATTCAATTCACTCTACATACTTGCTAATGTTGGATTTTTCAGTATGAAAGGGTTGTTTTAGACACTAGACCTGCTAAGTCTAATTACCCAGTCCCCTCCTAACCCTCACAGAAGAGGCTTTGCTGCCTACCCACAGGGATTAGATGTTGAAGGGGTGACTTATTTTGAATCAAAATGATGATGAGAATTGAACCATTTCTTTGTTGGAACTAATAATGGGAGACTCTTTCTCTACCTTGAAAACACAGTGATCAGTGAGTTTCGTATTCTGGTGACCCCCACTCTTCTTAGCCCTAGAGAAACAAAGATGTGGAAAATTGCTGATAAGGTTGGGGAGATGAGACATCAACAATGATAGTTATGAAATGGCATTTCATTGTGTGGAGATCATAAATGTGCTTCCACTGTATCTTTCCTTCCATGAATTAAAAAAAAGTGACTGGATGTCAGAATCTAAAGAGTGAGAAAAACAGAACTTCAGTGGAACTGTCTATTGCCTCCTGTGATAAGTTACTTCTGGCAGGTTGACATGGCTGATTGATCATGGCTTCAGAATGACCTTCTTCTTGCCTGGAAACTTAACCTTCAGAGTTTGGTAGCAACAAAGATTGACTTTGTGCTTCTCATAGTATAGTCGGAGTAATTCAGAGAGGAGAATTACAAATCTCACCCCATTGTGCTGGTAAGGAAACTGATTTAGAAACCTGTTTGCAGAAAGCCATTTTAACTGTATTATGGTCCAAAATTGGACACCCTTTTGGAGACAGGAGGAAATTTGATCCCTTTGTCAATGACAGGAGAGGGTTCATTGCCCACACAATAGAAGCTTGTATGAGGTAGGTGATTCCTCAAAATTTCTCAGAAGTTATAAAGCAAACAGAATCAACTCTGAGGTAATGTAATTGTGAGGAAACTCAAGACCATGTGCAATGCAGACCTCTGCCTTCAGCAAAGAGACTGACTTGACCATCACAAAAATACACCTTTCTTCTGATGGCTCTAATAAGACAGCTTCCAATATTGTGTAGGTCAAGTCATCTACCAAGGGGCTGCAGAAAGCCTTCAGAGGCTATCTGGTTGACCACCCCAACTCTCAGTGGGGCTACCCATTTATCTTTCCACAATTGAAGCCTGGTTTCTTTTTGTGTATCCTCAGTGTGGAAAAGACAAATAACCTTTTCTATATTATAAATCCATTTGACCAGAAGGCAATTCTGAAAGCAGCTTCGTTGTGTTATCTTTTTTTTTTTCATGCTGAGAAGGAGTCTTAAATTCTGCTAGCTTTCTTCTCAGGGGTCCTGCATTTTACCTCATAATTCACTATTATTAGCTGGAGCTTCCCAATATCTTCCCACAGTTTTTGGTTGGGCCTAACCAGAGACAATCATGATGAATGAGTCTCCACAATGAATGTAAGCATTGCTGGCCCACTAGGCTCTCTGTCTAAGTAGATTGCGTAGGCCTGGAGCTCCCTAAATCATTAAACTTACTCATTATCCCTGTCTCCCAAAGCAACCTGTGTTGCAATGCATAAGGAAGCAAATGATAAGAAAGCATATGGTTCCTGAGGATCTGTGTTGCAGAGGAGCTTTCTTTTAACCGGCTGAGGGTAAGTGGTTGGAGAAGAAATCATGGGTCCTTTCCAAAATTAATAACACAAAGCTAGCAGGTAAAAGGGAATTGTGTTTGCCAAAGTAGGATATGGGTCTGGCTGCAATAGAGAAGAACTGTGGATATTAGGTTGTAGAATGAAGGCTTTCTAAGACTAGAAGCTGAGGTGTGGTAAAAGTAGGTTCTCCTTTTTTCCGGGCTTCAACCAGAGTTGAATATGATATCTGTGCCTTTCTGTGTTTCCTTATATAAGCCCAGCTATGCTGAAACAGATCTCAATGATACTGGGGACATTCAGTGTTTACCTAATAGATACCTTCGAGGACAATATTATTTGTCACAGGCAAAATCATCTCCTTCTCTAGAGTTGCCAAGATGATAAATTTCCTGGCTGAGAGGTTGATGACTCTCTGTCGAGTTCTACAGTAAAACCAAGAGACAGCCAGAATTTATCTTTCCTTTAATTTCAGAACATCTTACTCCAAAGGGTTGACTTTGGTCTTTTAAGTCAGCAGTGTCAAGAAGTGAAGGAGGAGCTGTAAATGAAACTGGCAGACAAAGAGTGCCCTTGAACCTTAAACCAACTGAGTCTGCATACAGCATGAGGTTAGTGGTGTGTATTAGCGACTCTCCTAATTTTGTATAGGAGTCCAGATTCACCCATTTAGTTGGTGTATGACCTTGAGCAAACAGAGGCGTTCCAGTTTCTGTTCTCCATGTCTTTCATGTGGAAGTTTGCTGTGAATATTGCTGTATATAAATAAAACACTGATGGCCAGTGACTAGACAGGAAGTATAGGCGGGACAAGGAGAGAGGAGAATTGGGGAAACAGGAAGAAGAAAGAGAGACACTGCAGCCACCGCCAGGACAAGCAGCATGTAAAGACGCCGGTAAGCCACCAGCCACGTGGCAAGGTAGAGATGTATAAAAATGGGTTAATTTAAGATATAAGAACAGTTAGCGAGAAACCTGCCACGGCCATACAGTTTATAAGTAATATAAGTGTCTGAGTGATTATTTTATATGTGGATTGTGGGACTGTGGGGCTTGGTGGAACCTGGAGAGAAGCCCCCCAGCAACAGAGGTTGTAATAAAATCTATCTCATATGGTTGTGATAGGTTAGATAAAAAAAGGGTTTTAGTCTGATGCCAATATCATCAAAAGAATAGATGACATGGTTTATTCTGAAGACATAATTTTAAGTGACCATGACCTAGAAACATGAACAAATATATTCAGATTTCCCCAAATATAATGTTCTAGTAAGGAAGATGACTCATGAAACCGTTGCACTAACAGAACAAAGGAAGTTATAAGTCCAGGCATTCTAAGAATACATTGGTGGAACAACCAGGGAGGCAAGTTACAGAGCAAGTTGGGGGACTGAGGACACATAGCTTTGGGATTGGTTGGAACTGGTGGTCTGCTAAGCTAATAAATTCTTTAGAGTATTTTTTCCTGTTAATCGAAGGATGTTGGGTTTGACACAGAGGTGTGTAGGGAAGGGCTATTTAGGAGGCCAGAACTAGTCCAAGGTTCATGTATAATTAGACTCTGGACTGGAAACAGTCCAACCTTGCCACATCACTGCAGCTGTAACCAATTAGTCTTTCCTTACAGAGCTTCTTTCTAGGAATCCTCACCCATATTAGAATATGGTAAGTGCCCTATCTGATGCTGGCTGTGCCACTAACACATTCAAAAGGCCCCCAGGAAGCAATGCAATCCCACGGTAATGCTTCTCATTCCTGACTGATGGACATGGCTCTTAAAAATAACTTAGAATGTGGCAACACAAATCTCACAGACACAGGTAGACAATGACTTGGAGCTGGATTTCTGAACCAGGCCAGTATCTGATATTAAAGTTTCCCTGAAGTTATATTGAAGTCTTATTACTGTATATTGCTTTGAAAACAGAAGCTGAGACAATTGTCCTCAAAGCACCCCAGGCATTGATGATTGGTCCAAATGGTCTTCTCATTTTCTGATAGAATCATTCTTTTGATGACTTGAGGCAAAGGGTTGATTCTTCTGTTAACTAATGCTTTGTTTTTTCTTCATTTTCTGATAGATACCAATGGGGGTGAAAAATAAATTCAAATTTCACTGTGGCTATGGATATAATGCTCTGTAAATGAAGTCCTTATAATTACAAATGATGACAAGAAAAATAAGTAATATTGCATTTAATATGCACACATCAAAAAAGTGTCTCATGTAATGAAAGCAGGGGATAAGATAAGCTATTATATGGCTGAGTTAAAGATGAATATGTAAAAATTGAACATGGCTTTACATTCTTAACTATAAATTTTCTGTTAACTCAAAAAATTCTTATTCGTATTTTTATTTTTTTAAATTTTGTGTACTTAAACAAGTCCAAGCTGCAAAAATGACATCTGTGTTTGTATAAGACAACAGACATCATTTGAATTTATTAATATAAAGCATTTTACACCTACTAGAGATTCAAATAACCATTGCAGTAAGCAGATGGGAAATATAATAAATAATCTGTCTTTCAATGACATTTATATCTTTTTCTCACTCAGCAATGGGAACCTAAATAGGCAAATGGATTTTTTTATAGTTATATTCCCAAGAAACCTCCTTAGAAATGGCTCTTATCAGAGACTCATTTTAAATGTGGTGCATTGGATATCATCTAACCAAGTGATCTGCATTTTATGATGTAAAAGTTTTAAGCTCTTTGAGAAAAAAATACTTAATTTACAAGGGTGTTCAAATATAAATAAAAACCTAAAGTGTTTTCTGAAATGGAAAACATTTTAGTAAAACTGCTTCAACCTAAGGGCATTTAAATGTGGATTTTTTGCTTCCAACCACTTATTCTAATATACAAAGAAAATATCTAAGAATAGAAAAAATAAAGACATTTAAAGTCTTCAGCTGGAAGGAGAGAAAGATCCCTGGTTTTCAGGTCTGTGGAATGGGATGTTTTAAGGACCTGTCACGAGCTGACATGTACTTGCTGAAAGGAGAACTTGAGAGACTCTAAAGGTCTGGGTCATCATGGTGGGACAGCACCAGGCATTGACCAGTTAACTCCCTCCCTCCTTCCCTGGGTCCTGCTTTTAGATCTAACTCCATTAAAATTAAGCCCATTCTCAAAACAAAGGCCCAACCATTCTGCCACTTCTGGAACACAGGCTCTGTTCTAGTCTGTTTGGGGTTCTTCTCCTACCAATGGCTGCAGTCTCAGCCACGGCTCCCTCCTCTTCCCTGGTCAGAGTTTTGGAGAAACACAGAAGAGAGGAAGTAGCTTTTCCTCTCTACCTGGTCCTTCAGTTGTAGAAGGGTGGGGCTCTGAGGCTTTCCTCGTGGGGCCATCTCTGATTTGCTGTTGGTTGCTGAGATTTCCAGAAGCTACTGGGGCCACCTGCTAGTTCTGTGTGCTGTTATGGATCTGGTGGTATGGGTTATTTATTGTGTAATCTGTTAGCTACTTGTATCTTGAAACTGAGAATCATGTCACATAGAATTATCACTATTTATTGAGAGAAGACAATGACCTAGAAGCAGCCTACTCTTGAGTTCTTGCCTTGTTGTTATTGAACACTGACCTTTAATTTATCAAATAATTGTTGGTGCTCCAATCACTGCGGCTATTAATTTATTCCATTTTCAGAAACAAGTAACAAGTATTTATCTTGTGAGGTCTGGAAGTGGGACAGCAAGCATGCTCAAGTGAGTCACGTTTTTGCTGTCTTTACAAATGGCACAAGCTAAGAGCTTGCAGGGCCTTTTTTTTTTTTTAACTATGGTGAAGCAAGACAGTAAGTTGCTTTATAAATAAAAAAGTAAAGGTCTGAGGAGGTGGCTCAGCAAGTAAGAGCATGTGCTTTTATTGCAGAGGACCTGAGTTAAAATCCCAGCACCCAAGACAGATGGCTTACAACCACCTGCAACTCCAGCTTTTTGTGATCTGACAGTCTCTTCTTGTCTCCATATGTATTAGGAATCAGGCAATAAAATGATTCATAGACATATATGCAGGTAAAATACCCACACAGATAAAATAGAATTTGAAAAAATAGAATAAAATAATTGTAGAGTTCTGCACCAGAGAATAGAAACAGCTTTTCATGTCTTAATTTACTTCCAAAATACTTTAAAATTTAAGAATATAAAGAAACCATGAAGCTAAGGAAGGTGGCCCACATTGGTAATTCCAACACTTGAGATGCAGAGACACTGAAAAATCAGGAGTCCAAAGTCTCCATGACTATATATCAAATTTGAGGACCGCCTGGGTACCTGGACCCTTCTCTCAAATAAACAACCAAAAGAAAAGATTTTCTCTAGTTATATGGAAGGTTCTTTGGAGCTAAAGAACCATTTAGTACTGGCAAGAATTTTTAACATGGGTTAGAGTCTGTAAGAATTTGAAATCTTTCTGTGAGATCTTTCAAGATGTGACAGATTTCCCCCACCCCCAAGTGGGTGTGAGCTGCTTAAATTTATTCCCATTCTCTTCAAATTCTTCTGGCTCAAAGTGCTATTTGACAAAGTACATGAATTTCTCCAAAAGTGGTTTTATCTGAATGCTTGGGGATGATGATTATTTAAAATGTAAATCTTCCTAATTCTTATATTATGATGGCCCAAGCATACCCTACTGTCCCACCAAAGACTATCCCAATGAAAAAGACATTCTGGAAGAAGATTTCTAGATAATTTGCATTGTACAGATTTGGGGAGGGGCATTCCATGAAGAGTTATTTTAATATTCGTGACCCCTGCTCCCTGAGTCTATAGACAAACCCATGTGAAGAATCATCACCGAGAGCTTGGGACAATATATCACCCTGGAACCTTGGGCAGCAGACCCAACAACTTATCCAGAATGTGTGGATGTCACAATCCACACACCATTGTTTCATCCAGCTATCAGTGTAGACAGGTGTATATGAGTTTTCAAGATGTTATTTATTCAAAGTAGAAGGCTGCATACATTTGACTGGGCTTCCCTTTGTGATGGGTAATGCAGTCACTGAATGTCCAGTTCAAATACTTGACTTTTGTTTTTCCCAGTCCTTTTCCCTTTCAAGATGATTCCAGGTATTTTGCATAAATGCCATTGGGTTGCAGGGATTATGAATCTTTGAATTCTTCTTTTGGAGACTTTTTTCCCCCAAATGGGGATTTAAAAAAAAAAGAAGAAGAAGGAGAAGAAGTAAGAAAGAGGCAAAGTGGATATTGGAGAAGGATCTGTTTTCACCAGAAAGCTATGAATCAAGGGATTGCTCAGGACTCTGGTGGAGACGGGATTGGCTCTGGACATGGATCTCATGACAACTGTTCTAAGCTTCATAAAGTCACAATTTGAGTGGTCATAGAAAATAGAAGAAAAGGGACACAATAACTTCGTGAATTCATGGAGGGTGTGAGGGCTTTGGAGTTTAAAATAAGACTTCACCATTTATTTATCAAGTTATTTAACCTTTGTATACTTCAATTGCTTACAGGTAAAATGAAGAGCATGCTAGTTTACTCATGGGTTTGGTGGGAAGACTGAAAGCCATAGTGTGCATAGACACTTCATGTAACATAATAAACAGAGTAAAGCGATTATACCAAGGAGCATTTAGTGAAGAAGGAATTGCAGATAGAAACTAAAAGCAGAGTGTCTGTGATGACTCATAAAATATGGATAAAACACCAAGATAATCTCATTATAAAGGGAGCTTGTGCTATCACTTTATTTTAGTGAAGGTAAAACTGTCCATTAAAATATTTTTGTGAGCTGTTTTATGAGTTCACCTAAGTTCACTGCCAGTGTTTATCCATTAGTACTATGCTGGTAGAGCTACATATCATAATTTGCACATGTTTTGAAATATAGATGCTTATTCATATATCTAAGCTTATCACTGAGAATTTGGGGATCCTAACTTAAAAGTTGGAGTGAAAAGCTCACACATTTGGAGGACTTAACTGTGCTCTATTTCAGGTACTAGCTTCAGCCCTCAGACTTAAAACAATCAAAGAACAACATGGTCAGATTCCACCTTCCAAAAAGGTCCCCTAGGACCCTGAGAAGTAAAACAAGCAACAGAGTTCCAACCATCCAATACGTGTGTGTTTCTGTGTATGTGTATGAATTGGGGAGTGTCTTAGTTTCATTTCCTGTTGCTGTGATAAAACATCCTGACCAAGGTAACTTAAAGGAGAAAGGCTTTATTTGACTAACAGTTCCAATTACAGTCTATCATTGTGGCAAAGCCAAGGCAGATAAAATTGGAAGCAAATAGTCACATTATATACACAGGCAAAAGGAGAGAGATGCCAAGTAATGCAGTCAAGAAAATCTCCCACAAACACATTCACAGGCTAACCTGACCTAGAGAGTCCCTTAACTAGCTCCCTTCCCAGTTTATTCTAGATTGTGTCCAACTGATGAGTAAAACTAACCAATAGACAAGTTTATACAGATGTAGAGTAGAATTTATATATTGGAGGCAAACTTAGAACAGATGTATTAACTAGGTTACCATTGTTTCATATCATATTCTTGATGAAATATATTTAAAAGCTCTTCTACACAATTACTTAATAGAAATTTTCATTTTGAATGTTGCTTCAGCATCAACTAAAATATATATTGAATTCCAAGTGACATCCAGCTCTCAAGCAAGCTTCTTTAAAAATATAAATGATTGCCTAACTTCTATGACAACCAACTTTCATTCTTTTCTATTTCCTGTGAAGCTTGAAATGACAGTGACCCAAATCATTGCCAACTTTAACACTAATTTAAGCTGCTCTGACTCTCTTAGGCAGTTTTCGTCTTAATCTATCCCTAAAAATGAAAAACTTCATAAGCTGAGAGCACTAAGTTGTATAGACCGAAAAGTTTGGCAGGCAGACAGTCCAGTTTTATTGGACTTTATTCAAGGCCTTTTCTCCATGCTGGTCTGTCCCTCCACTCTTCTTGACCACTCCTTGTCTGCATTCTCAACGGTCAGTGTTGCTTTGAGTTGTGGTATCAGAATTAAAGTCGCCAATGTTTACACTCACTATTCATGGTTCCTGCTCTCAAGCACTTTGGTGAAGATCACTAGAGAAGATGTCGTGTTATCATGAGAAAGTGTCCTGACAGGTACATTACAGTTTCACAACAGAGCCACCGAAGCCACTGATGATATTATGTTTGTGTGTGTGGAGAGGGTGGGTGAGTCAGGGAGGCATGGACAGTGTCAGGAAGCCATCCTTGGTTTCAATGAAGACTATACCACCTATCAAACAGTATGACATTCTCTTCCATAAAAGAAGGTGCCAATTTAAAAAAATCCTGCTTACAGGCACTTGCTTGGTTGGATCATCTGAAGAAGAGAAAACTGCGTTTGGCTCAAACTCATACAGCAGTAATAATGTTATCCAAAGCCTATAACACTTAGCTATTATGAAGGGAACCAGCAAATGGGTCTCTCTCTCTCTCTCTCTCTCTCTCTCCTTTAACATGATCCTAGTGAAGTATAACATAATTAGATAATACAGATAAACCTGGGATTTAACTGATAGCTGCATTTGAAAAAAGTTGTCTTTATATTTTCAGTTTAGTATGGTGGGGATTGAATAAGGGTCACTTAACAAGACGAAGGGGCACTTAGCAAGAGCCCTAACCGCAGAGGCTGCTGGCTACCCTATACCATTCATATTCTGCTCCCGTGTTTTAACCAGACATACGATTACTTGACATCAAGACAATGTCTCTGTGTTCCTTTTAGATCTTTCTCTATCTGTAAGATTTGTTTATGTTATTTAAAACCACAGAACATCTTCTTAACGCCCAAAGCAGTGATTCAGAGTCTAAAGATAGGTTTGAGTATTAGAAGTTGTTGACATGTTTGACAGGATCGAATAACTCCAAGTGTAATTAAGCAGATCAAGCATAATGACAAAAGAGTGACTATCCAAGTAGACGCTATCTCACAGTAGATTAAAAACTGGACACATTAA
The DNA here is from genome assembly GCF_004664715.2 of Peromyscus leucopus. NCBI lineage: Eukaryota > Metazoa > Chordata > Mammalia > Rodentia > Cricetidae > Peromyscus > Peromyscus leucopus. Next base: position 37,766,349 of record NC_051078.1, on the reverse strand, counting down.
AGCCAGGTGGTGGTGGTGGTGGCGGCGGCGGCGGCGGCGGCGGCGGCAGTGGCGGCGGCGGCGGCGGGGCGCACGCCTTTAATCACCGCACTCAGGAGGCAGAGGCAGGTGGAGCTCTGTGAGTTCCAGGCCAGCCTAGTCACAAAACAAATTGCAGAACAGCTAGAGCTGTTACACAGATAAACCCTGACACACACACACACACACACACACACACACACACACACACACACACCCCAAACAAAAGATAGACACATTTCCCATTCAAGCTTTTCATAATGTTCTCAAAATAGAATTGTTCACTCTCCATTCTGTACACTGCCACAATGCTTATAGGTCTCGGTAAACACACAATCATTCTTTGTGACCAGCATTGTGTCACCAAATTACATTACACTTGGAACATTTGTATCATCTCACACATTTCTTCTAATTCAACATTTTATGAAATTCATGACCCTAACACCCTTAGTGTTGACAAATACAAGGTCTATGCTAGGCCTTCAAATTTGATATTTTTGATGTACAATGTTGCTGATCCAACATTTTGAATTACTGTTCTGGCCATGGTTTAGTAACTAAGATCCCTGGACAAATCAGAACCCAGGGGCAAAGGGTATGTGTCCTCTGTGACATGGCTTCCTTGATTGTGATTCCTTTTTCTTTCCTTTATCATAACATTACCACGCAGAAACAGGAACATGCTTACTGTTCTTTTATACACAACCTTCCTTGTTGGACATTAGCTCCTGCTACCCTATAGACCATAACAACAACCCCTTGTCCATACATTTCCAGCTTAACTCCTGAATTTTCTATGCATCATTCAAATGCGGCTCATATGTGGCCTCTTGTAGGCCCTTCTTTTATTGCCTTTACTACCTTGAGTTGATTAAATGTTGACCCCCTAATACATATGGCCACACCCTAGCACTTGTGAGTGTGACCTCAGTTGGAAAGAGACCTTGCAGATGCAATCAGTTTATGGATCTTGATACGCAATCACCCTGGCTTATCTGGGTGGGTACCCATGCCAAGAGTCTAGACTCACACACAGAGGGAGACAGATGGAGGCAAGGGAAAGGGCATATGTAGGAGAAGTCAGAGACTCGACTAAGGCCATCAGAAGCCAAGAAATGGTAGAGCCACCAGAAGCTGGAAAAGGAAAACATCTCCTCTAGAGCCTTTGGCAAAAGTTAACCCTGTTAGCATCTTGATTTCAGACATCATCTAAACTCCAGACCTAAGGGAAAATAAACTTATGTTGATTCCAGATGACAGAGATGTGGTTGGTTATTTGTGATAAAACCCAGAGACTTTTAGAATTACCCAAGAAACACCATCTTTCAATCCAATGATTTGTAACTGTTGTGGTCCATCCAGGCTGCTATCCCAGAATTCTATAAAGAACAGAAACAAATGCCTCACAGTTATAGAGGCTGGGAAGTCAGAAGTCAAGGTGCTGATGGATTCAGTAACTAGGAAAGGCTTTCCAAAGTGGAGGTGGTGTTTTCATGGACTTTTCACATGGTAAAAAGAAAAGGGCAGCTTTCCGTGACCTCTTTGACAGGGACACAGCTCCATGCACAAGGGCTTCACCTTCATGGCCCAATCACCCGCAAGGCTCCATCTTGTAAGACTATCACTTTGCAGGGCAAGATTTTACCATAGAAATGCAGGGAATCAGATGTTCTGAGGCTGCTGTTTTAACAAGAGGAGGTCAGATTCCTGGGAAATTACATTTTAGCTGTCTTTTACATCCATCCCGTACCTAGCCTGGCACATGGGATGTGGCATGCCTTTGTGAAATCCATAAAAGAATGGGTAAATAAAAACTAAATATTTCAAAGTCTCGACTACAAAGTGTTAAAGGAAAAAGATTTACCAATGTTGGCTTTGCACACTCCCCACATAAGCACCCTGCCCCCATGCTGCCACTACGAGTCTTGAGTTTTCAGGGCTCTTGCTGAGTTTTATTTAGCATCATACCAAATCAAAGGAAATTAGATGTTCATGCCTTTCCTCGCTTCCTGGGGTTCAACCTTCCTTTTGCCTGAGTCCTTCCTGGCTCTCACAGCAAGGCAGTCCCTGAAAGTGTTGTAGTCTCACCATGGGAGACCAACATTTACACAGCTATTCTGGACCCCTTTTTTCTTCCCCAGCTTTCTTTGCCTTTTTATTTTATTATTATTATTATCATTTTTAAAGCTGAATGCAACTGTTCAGCTCTACACAAACTCAGCATGGAGATGGGTGTGGACTCATTCTGTTGTGATTTTTCTGGTAGTGTGACAACTGCACTGTATGAGGAAAGGAACCTTGAATCCGTACCTCAAAAACCTAGCCACCCAGGCTTGTCAGTTAGGTCTCTCACCTGTCTTCTTGTATTGGCTCCGACTGACTCTGTGTCTACGGCGTGGGCTTAGGTTTGACAGTCTCTGAAACCTCAGTTTCACTGATTCTGAAGGCCAGACACAAATATGTGGACAAACCCCATGTTCATGTGAAGGAAGGGGTTCATTGCTCATCAGAAGAACCACATAGGAGCTGGGAGTTGGGTGGCTATGATGTATGTCAGCTCAGACCTGTGCTGCCTGTGGCTGGTCACATTGCTTGCTGTGAGCCATGGTCTGACTTCCTCTCACCTTTGTGTCCATCTGGGGAAAGTGAGGTGTCTTTGAGAGCAAGAGAAGCTTCCTTACCTCAGGTGTGTCTATGTTGGAGAGCTGAAGCACAGTACAAGTCAATGGACATCAGAGTCACCCAAGCCAGTGGCTTCTGGATCCTTTGTTTCCTGGGACTGGGAGAACGAATTTTTGCAGAACAATGGGGAAGGCAAGTTTTAGAAAGTAATTTATTAAAAGTTCATAGGTTAGTGCTTAAGAGATAGAAGGCAGAGGTCTGTATAGTTGGAATGGTTCCAGAAAATGGGGTGTCATCAAACGGCTAGTCTGGGATTATTTTATAGGTCTTAAAGTGGAAGCTGGGGTGAGCCATTGGGATGAGAAGGAGCCCAAAAGTCCAGTTGACCCAATTCTGGGGTGACTAGATGCCTCTTCTTAGGAGGGTCTATGTGTGCTCATTTAGAGGGAAGAGAAATAACAAAAATACAGCCTTTCCTCCTGGCATCTTTGGTGTCTGGTCAGGTCAGAACCAAAGGCATTTTGGCTTAAACACCCTTGGCAACTCTGGCCATTTGAAAGGACAGAACTCAAATAGGGCCAAGGCCACTTCTGGATTTTAGCTAAGGAAAAACCATTCACTTTGGGAGGGTCTTTTTATCTTAAAATTGCTCGACCAATTTCAGTCCTTGGCCTCATCAGTAGATCAGCTGGGAAGAGCATCTGTGGTGGTCATCATTTGGTCAAGTATTGACTCTACTACACCTGCCAGGTGACTGGGCTGTGGACCAAGCGCTGTTGCTATGGCAGCAAGCAAAACCAGCAGTTTCTGCTCTTCCAGAATTTGCTTCTAGTGGGCGGGTGGGGAAGGGCCCCAGTGAGCACCAGGTGGACACGCAGCTATATGTCTGTCCTTCCAGTTGCAGCTTGGCTGTAAGAGGATGTGTGTGGAGGTGCTTTGTGAAGTGTAGAAACATTTTGATAACAGTGGCTATTTTCCCACCCCGTGTTAGGTACTGGAAGTCTACTGAGGTGTCCTTGTTGCTGTCGGTGAGATGGATTCCTGCCCAGTGGCTTCCATTGTGTCATAAAGGGCAGAGGGGGAAAGCCCAAGCAACACCTGTTTTTCCTCCTTGGTGATTTCACTTTGGCTTTCTGGCCCCACTGCTTGTAATAGCAGGGTGTGTTTGGCACCCGCGGGTTTGATGGCTGAGACCCTGTAATAAAGGCCTGTATCCTAGGCTCTCATTTTATATCTGCTTACCTTAGTCACAGCATGACACACGGGAGACACAGGATTAGAAATGTCACTGGGAGGATGGCTGTTTGTTTTTGGTGCTGTACACTTGTCCTAAGCTTACTAAAAAAATCACACACACACACAACAAAACTTAATAGGCAAACTCTGGCAACTTCTTACTTATTCATGACAGATAAAAGGAGAGAAACAGCATGGGTTTGATTCTCCCACCTGTAACACTGACGGGACAATTTTTGACAGGAGGTTATTTTGAGTAATTGTATTTGAGGGATCACTGACCACACATGAAATAAGCAGGAAAAAAAAAAAAAAAAAAAAAAAAAGAGTGGTTAGTAGCTAGGTACAGATTAGCAGGCTTATGGTAGTTGAGGATGGATCCCTCCCTCGAAATCAGCTTCTAGTACCATCTCCTTTGTTCTACAACATACTTTGTGTGTGTGTGTGTGTGTGTGTCTGTCTGTGTCTGTCTGTCTGTCTTTGGTACACACACGTGTGTGTACATGTTTGTGCATACACAGGCACAGGTGCATATAGGTAGGTGAAGGCCAGAGGTCAATGTCAGAGGTCTCTCTCTATTGCTTCCTACCTTATTTATCACGACAGGATCTTACCCAGTGAACCTAGAGCTCACAGATTCAACAGGACTAACTGGCCCAAAGCCCAGGGATACTCTTGTCTCTGCCAGGATTACAAGTGTCTGGTGCCAATATGTTGGGTTTTTCACATGGGTGCTAGGAATCCAAAATCAGGTCTTTGTGTTTACAAGGCAAGTCCTGTACCAACTGAACTACCCACCCTCTCAGCTCCAAACACAGATTTAAAGGAAAGGAAGGGACTGACTGCCATTGTCCTTCCCTCGAATTAGAAAAATCTTGTAAGTAAAGGAGATAGCACTGTGACTTTGCCTTCTTAAAGTCTTAAAATACCATTTGAAACGATAGCTGTAGAACACAGAAAAGGAAGGAAGGGAGGTGCCCTGGCTTTGTCGAGGTCCACGAAGGGAGCTATTTCCTCTTAGTTAAGCCTGGCTATTTTTATAGACTTAATTTTTTTATTGTTTTTATTTTTTCTCTGTAATCTGTTTTATTAAATAAGTTTTGATTTAACAAAAGAGGGGTGCATGGAGTGTGGGGGGGACCTGAATTGTATGTCTGATCTGAGAGTAAGGCATGATACATGGAGTGGGGGGGGGGGGGCCTGAATTGTATGTCTGATCTGAGGCAGAGGCATGCTTTTCTGAACTACCAGGAAGATTTTAAATGGAGGTGTCCAAGCAGCAGCCCACAGGCTGCATATGTAGGCTCGCTCGCTTGTTGTGACATCATTCAAAGGCATACTGTAGCAAAGCGTTGTATGACTGAGAAAAGATACAGAAAGCTCCCATGGAAGCACAACACTGGCTTTGTCAGAATGGTCTTATCACTTTACAAACAAAGCTCTCTCCCCTCCCTCCTGCTGACTCCAGGTTTGGGGACCTGATGCTAATTCAGCCATACCTCCATTACAAAGCAGTCATGACTACTAGACAACATTATAAGAGTGAAAAACTAGAATAGAGTGGTACTCTATTTTCCCCCTAGGATGCCTCCTAGCTATTCAGAAGCTCTGTGTTCTCTCTCTTCTCTCTCTCTCTCTCTCTCTCTCTCTCTCTCTCTCTCTCTCTCTCTCTCATGCTATAATAAACTTCATTTAAAAACTCACCCTCTGTGGTGGTCAGTGAATTTCCTTCTTCTAATTCATGAGACAAGAACCCGAGAACCACACACTCAGGGCCACAGAGTTCCTAGACCCTAGCTCCCTAAGAAAGGCTCCATCCTTCTCAAATCAAAGATAGCCATATATCCCCATATAGGCAACAGTCTGGGCAAGACCCACCAAAAATTCAATGGGGTCCATGGAAGCAGAGACTCAGTTATTCACCCTGTGAAACTATTGCTTAGAAGGAAGTGCATTGGCTGCTGAGGCAAATATTTGGCTGGAAGGACATATGGGCGTAGCCAGAGTCCTGATATAGAGAATTAAAGGGGCAAAATTTGTGAAGGTTGCTTTTCTTAAGACTTACTCTCAGCAAAATAAATCCTGGAGAGCTTTGGAGACACTGGAAACGCCAAAACTCAGGGAAGGCAAGAAGACTCCCTCCCTGGGACAGCAGTGGGATGTCACTCAAAATGCTAATCTGCTTTATCCTTTCTTACAGGACTGGTGGGCAGCAAATCAAAGAGAGAGAGAGAGAGTTCTGAGGAAAGGTTCTAGCTGGGATAAATGAAATAAAACTTGTAACTTGGAAGAGGTTTAAAGAAGGCCTGTTAATCACAGACAGGGTATAATTGTAGGTCAGCAATGTAAATAAATACTTGATGTGGGAACATGGTGACTGAGATAGTGTTTAGTGCTTCAGTTTGACCCAATAAAAAGCACAGTACAGCTGGAAGATTTTCTGTGTCCCATCCAGTCCTGCAGCTGCTCAGACCCAAGTAAGCACACAGAAGCTTATATTAATTATAACTGCTCGGCCACTAGCTCAGGCTTACTACTAACTAGCTCTTACACGTAACCCATAATTCTTATCTATGTTTAGCCACGTGGCTTGGTGCCTTTTCTCAGTTCTGCCTTCCCATCTTGCTTTCTTTCTGGCTGACTGGTAACTTCTGACTCAGCCTTCCTCTTCCCAGGATTCTCCTCTCTGCTTATCCCACCCATACTTCCTGCCTGGCTAATGGCCAATCAGTGTTTTATTTATCAACCAATCAGAGCAACACACATTCGCAGCATAGAGAACAACATTCTACAGCAGCACAATGTTAACAGCACAATTGACAATTGGTCATGAAGCTTAATGTATTAAAGGAAATTATAGCTGTTCCAACTTTTGAATCTTAAAAATTAAAATAAAATACCAGATGCCACCCATACACGTAGTATGGCACAGAATATAGTCTACCATATATAAGCAACTCATTATCAAATCAAGTCAAATTTAGACATTTTTTTTGGACAGTGATTGTCCTGGAAGGAAAAGCAAGGCCCACAGGGCTCATGGAGCTCATGAAACTTTGAAGGGCCCCCTTCCCAAGGTTGTATAAGCAGCAAACAGTGGCTGGAGTGGGTAACTCTTTGAGTTGCCAGTAAGTTGGGGTGGGGAGCTCTAGGGTTGCAGTGGACTTTCTGGTGCTTCTGCAAGCAACCCTTACTTGTGCTCTGGAACCAAATCTCATTGGTTCACCAGGCCAGACTAAGAAAGACTTGTTTTGGTTCATCTTTGGTGCTCTATCATGACTAAACATTGGTGTTCTCAGGAAAAGCCATGCCATAACAGCTTTAGAAAATAGATCACTAGGGTCCACAGGATGGCTCCACACCACCTGTGGCAGCACTTGACCTGAGTTTGGTGTTCTCTTGCCACATAGTGGAAAGAGAGAACTGATTCCTGACAACTGTCCTAAGACCTCCCCTAGGCACCTCAGTGTGCACACCAGGGGCCCCCAAAAAATGCAATTAAGAATTTAATTTAAAAATTTTGGGGAAAATAAATAGTGTATATAAATTGTTTCTGAGTCTAATACTCAAATTTACTGGCCTTTTGAACACTTTTATCCTTTTAGGCCTTTGACTGAATGGGAAGTCACCTGCAGCTCAATGCCTGGCTGAAATGCAGACCAAGCTCAATGATTTATCCCACGCATCTCTCAGTAAGCAACACTTAAGCTTTCCACACTTACATATGGAGATACTTAAAGGCAGACCAAAATCCAAAATTAAAAACAAATTTGTTGGGTGTTTATAGAAAATTACCTATTAATGTAAACTCCCAAGTAATTCTGAATATGTATGCTAGGAACATGATTGTAATTTAAAAGCCATCATACATCCCCATTAATACATAATGGCTTTATAATCTGTATTAATTGCAGCATCATGGTGTAGTGAAATGAGATTGTTCTCCACCGGTTACTAATTGGACAATCTCTCTGAAAGCGTTTCCTCACATTTCGTATTTATTCTTCCAAACTATTCCTTTTAGATTTGTTCTACACAACTTATTACTTTCTGGGGTAGCATGTAATTTCCTTATTTATTATGTTTATTGTTTGTTATCTGTCTCTGACTCAAATTTAAACTCCGAGAACCACTGTTTTCTGGATATTTGTGCTAAGCAGTGTTCATGTGGTATACCTGACCTGTATTCAGATTTCATACAATCAACGTTGAAAAAGTAGATTCATATGCACAAGTTGTCCCACACAAACTCTGAAAATATTTGCCCAGTTTAATGAGCAAAGGAGATTTCTTCTTAGGAAAGCAATTAAAGTAGGAGACAATGCCAGCCTTTTGGAGGGGTCCCTGGCACTGCGTGGACATAGTAGGAGCAGTGGAGACATTAAAAGTATAGACACCCTCCTCCTAACTGAACCATTCAAGGGAATCCCTGGTTCCATGACAGGACAGCAGGGTCCAATTATCCTCACTGGCCTGGGAGAACACAGGGCTGAGGAAGGGAGGGAGGGAGGCATATAGAAAAAAAAAAAACAGCATGAGTAATTACAGTCAGGAGACAGAGTACAGCTGGTGAAAGGTTGGAAACAGTGATTCTTCACTGCAATGGTGAGATATTACTTGAAACATCAATCTGTCTTTATCCTTTCTTACACTAACTGGTGTGTAGATCATCAATGAGTAGAAATATGTGTTTTATCGCAACGTATGCAAACTGTAACACTGTTGGGAAGTAATAGACCATTTGACACAGTGTGGCCCAGGGACACGCCCTTGAATAGGTTATGGATCCTGACCTTCTCCTATCTCTCTTTATTTCTCAGCTGCCGTGAGAACAACAGGCTTCCCCTACCATGTTCAGGCATGGTGTACTCTGCCGTTAGTGCAAGGCAGCGGGGCCACATGACCATGGACCACTGGACCCTCGAGCTGAAAGGCCCTCCCTTCATTTTCAGTTGAAAATCTTATCATATTTTCTCACACCCAGAGAAAGCTCCCTACCACACAGAGTCCGAGTGGCTGTGGTGTGAGAGACATAAGGGAGAGGAGAAAACCAAACAGGAGGCATCTTCAGATCTATGCCTTTTAGTTTCAAATTAAAGCGTTCTAATTTTCTTTTATAGAGGTTAGATTGAAATTCCTACTTAATTATTTGGGGTGAATATTTTTTTATCCTATTCGCAGAATGAATATAATAATGGCAAGATGGCTGTGAAGGTTGAATTCTTCTTTCTATCTCTTCTGTTACCACCACTGAGTCATCATCAACTGGCTGTTGATCATGTACACAAAATGACATGTGACAATTACTGTTTCAGACTGTGATTGTGAGGTCTTTGTAGGCAATGGCACGTGTTTTCCCTTTTCAATGTAAAGCAGAGCCTTCTGATTCATCTAGGTACACAGTACATGCTTGGTAAATGAATAATGAATGTGAGGACAGGTACTAACATCTTCAATCCCATTAAAGCCCAAACCTACTACATTAAGTTTTCCCAACAATTCTTTAGTGTTCTAGTTCACTTAATTTAGTTAAAATACATTCTATTAGCAGATAATTACTAAGGCCCCATTCTGGTTATCTTTGTGATGGATGTCAAGGGTCCAAAGTTAAAAACAAGGCTACTCCCTCCAAAGGCCTCACATTTCCAGACTGACAACAGCATCTCTCAGTGCAGTGCTTCAACGACATGTTACAGGGGACACAGCTTCAGTGACATCTTCCAGAGGACAAAGCAAAGGGGCGGCAATGCAGAAAGAAGACTCAGGGCTCCAGGAAGCATCAGGGATGCTGTCTCCAAGGAGACCGTCTTGGAGAGGGTTGACGATGAAGTCTGAGTCTGACATATGTGCAGGAGGGACATTCCTATGCTAAAAGCAGTGAACAAAACACACAGAGGCCAAGACGACAGGAGTGTGATGGAGTTAGAAAAGGTGATGGAACTGGGAAGTTCAAGGCAGAAAGAAAATAACAGGAAGTCAGTCTAGGTGGATAGAAATGAGGTCATGAGAAGCTGTGCATTAATATAAAAAGTTTACATTTCATCCCAAAGGCAATGTAGGATTGCATCAGAGCAGACCAGATTTGTGGATTTGTGGATTGTCATGAAAGCGAAATTTGGATGGAAAGGTGTCAATGAGACTAGGGGAACTTTGAGGAAGTTGATTATATCAATAGCCTGTCTAGGCCTGAAATACGTACTTTTGTGATACTCAGGGAACAAATTTTGAAAAGAAATGGTGGCCAATTATATCCTGGAAAGTGAAGGACAGGACTTGATATCACTTTTGAAATCCAAACAGTACTTTAATTCCTAAGTTTGCCTTAGTAACCTACCATACGGAGGGACTTCAAACAACAGAAACAATCTCTTCCCATGTGGAATGTAGAGGTTCAAATCCAAGGTGTCAAGGGGCTTGCTCTGTCTTAACTCACAGACTCTTCTCTCGCTCATTTTAGGCTCTCCTGACAGCTGTCAATCATTAGCATTCCTTGGCTTGCATCTGGATCACTCCATTCTCAGGCCATGTTGTCACAATGGCACCTATGCATTATCTATGTCTCTTCACAGGGCTGTCTGTCTCTTCTCTTCTTATAATGACCCACTTGAGCTGTACCAACTCTCCCTACTCAACTGTGACAGGGTGCAGGAGGGGGACCGTCCAGCAGCAGATTAATATGTTAAGACTGATAGAAAGAAAGACGCTTTGATGGTAGTCAATACAAGTAGTGTGTATAGTCACATGACTATGAATGGGACGAGAGATTTATAAAAACAGTAATTGCAGGGCTATTTGGCAATGAGAAAGAGAATTATTTATGTATTAAAACCATGGGAGAGACTTGAATTTTTAGACTGATACATGAAGCCAACATATGAAGTAGGGGAAAGATTTGTGATGAGAGTTATGGAGGCTGAGTAATATCTTCCAAAGACGAGCCTTTTCCAATCCCTGGAACCTGGCTGTATGCTGTCTTCATGGTAAAGAGTTTCTGTATGTGTGACTAAGCTATGGGTTCTGTGCAGGGGAGAAGCTTGTCTAGATAACATATGAGTTATCTAAGTTATTGTCAGGGTTATCATCAGAGAAAGGCTGAAGAACAGAGAAGGGTAAAGCTGCTAGATCACTGGCTTTGAGGATGAAGGAGCCACTAGCAAAATAATAAAGGTAGTCCCAGACCTGGATGAGGCAAGAGAAGAGATTCTCCACTAGACCTTAAGACTCTTCAAGGAAACCCACTTTTAATCCCCTGATATCCACAACTACAATACAGTAAGTAGGTATTGTTTTTAACAACTGAGGCCAGGACAATTTGTTTGGGTGACCATTACAAATAGTTAAGCCTTAGAAATGAATTTCTGATATTTTAAATATCACTTTGACACATATATTTTAAATACAGTGGCTGGTCTATTATCTTAGCAACCTGATATCTTTCCAAACATATCTAGGGAAATAAAAGGCACACATCGAGAATACACCATAAATAAACATATTTTTTATCTTGGCGAATTCAAATATACAGTGGGCCTGTGAGTTGCTAATTGACAAGTGTTACCCTTTTCAATCTTCCAGATTTAAATGAGATCCCAGTACTCTGCTAGAATGCTATAGCACTCAGCAGATTACTGTATTTTTATACACAGACCCAGCTAAGAATAGTTAGATATTTCTGAAATGGAAAATAAAACCTAGGGCTGGAGATACAGCTCAGTGGTAGAAAAACTTGCCCAGCATGTGTGACACCTGAGTTTGGTCCCCAGCACCACAAAACAAACAAACAAAACCAGCAGGACTCTTATATTATAAATTCAGTAGAAGCTCATGAAAGTTCAGAAGAAGCTGATCGATTTAATTCTTTAAAATGACTGGTCATTGTGGACTCATTTTTCCAGCAAGAGCTTCCCTTTGTAAGTGTGGAATGAAATTGTCTTGTTGCCTATTTATTCTCAGAGCTCAGATGGTCCTGTAATATTTTCTTATTTTGAGGGTGACTTTTCAGCACGAGAGCACAGCTACATGGCAGCCCTCCTTCCTTGGGAATACAAAAATAGCACAGTTTCCTTACTATATTTCAATTTCATAATAAAACAATTTCAAGCTGACCCAGGCTGTGTGATTCACTAATGTCCAATCATCATCCGCAATGGAGATAGCAGTATTCAGGGTCAGTCTTTCCTTCAACTGGAAAATTTGCAGACAAATGTTGATTTTATATGAATGCTTCCTCATGCCAATTGAGCTTATAGCATGTAACTAATGCTGCCCGAATGGCAGGACTAAAGGCAATATCCAGAAATGACTCGCATTTCCTGATCCTGTGATGGTGGGCAGATGCATCACCTTATTTGCTTGCTGGTATTTCACAGATAATGGAAGCATCGTAAATCCCCAAGCCACTGACTAGCTATACATTGACATTATGCCAGTCTCCCACCGTAGAAGAGCCCACTTTCAGAGTCAGCAGACCCAGGATAGCTAGGAAATACACTCACAAATGTCCTCTCCATTCCAGAGGAGAAGCTGGGACCACGCCACCATTACTGCCCCCATAACCCACACGTGAGAACTTTCTTGCTCCTGGGGCAATACTTACTCTCTGATTTTGAAATATTTGTTTACAATTCATTTTCCCCATAAACTCATAAACTTCAAAGCTTAGTGGTCATGTTGGAAAATGTCTCCCATCTCTCAGTAATAGTCGGCATTATTGCCAATGTACATGATGAAGTCCGTGTTTCAAATGTATGCTGTGTGCTACTTTCTGTACACACAGTCACTATTTGTCATTCCCTTGCAGTAATGTGAAGTAGATAGCACCAAACCCATTTTACAGATAAGAGATGAAGGCTGATGGCTTATGGAAGGCTGGCATTTGGCAATTAAAGTTCAGTCAGAGCTCTTTGCTCACTCCATAGAGCCTTCATGGTGTTCGTAGTACAGAATAAATAATAGATGGTTAACTTTAGAAACTGCCTGTACAACCTTTAAAACGGCAATAAATGTTGCATATAAAAAGTAGATAGATGATCTAGTATTCAAGCACTTTCATTAATATTTCCTTAACCTGGAAAAAATTTAGAGAAACCGCAGCTTAGGGTTGTCTTATTAAAGGCCAATATTTCTGTAATTTTTGCACAAGTCTAATGTACTTTCTTTTTAGTAGAAAAGAACTGGGAAGAAAAATAGGACATGGTCATGCAGAAGGATTCCAGTTGATAAGAGCCAGAAAGAAAAACAGGACATGGTCATTTAGAGCATTCCAGTAGACTCCCGAGGACCTGGAAGGAGGGGTTTCTAGGCTTCCCTCAAGGAAGATTCCACTCTCAAGGCATTCACTGCTCTGTGGTCAGCATATTGAATTTCTTAATAATTTTATCCTTGGATTAATGTTTTACATGTGACTCATGAGGACAACAGAAGATATGCTAGGAACTCACAGATAGATTTCTTTGTCTCAGAGGAGATCTTGACCACAGACCTGCTACCCTGGGAATAATGGTTGGTTGGGGCAGCTGTGATACAGATGTTGTGACTGTCACGAGTACAGCTTATACTTCACAGGATGCATTTCACTAGGATCTCCGTGAATTATGCACTTTCATTGCGAGCATCCCTGTAATGGATGCAATAGGATGTATAGTAGCAGAGGAAGTAATGACCATCACAGGTGGAGAGGGCGTATAGGGAGGAAATGAAACATTCTCCTAGAGGTTTTTTGTTTGTTTGGTCTGATTTGGTTTTCCTTTTTATTTTTCATTTTCATTGAGACAGGATCTCACCTAGCCCAGGCTGGCTTCAAATTTTTCTGTATAGCTGAGGGTGACCTTGAGCCTCCTGAGTGCTAGGATGGCAGGCGTGGGCCACCAGGCTTTTCCCCTTTACTTTTCATTAGAGAATTCAGTCTTTAGTTTTGTACTTGGTCCAAGAAATACTATAGTTCTTGCTGAGGATAATTCAGATCTTTGGGAGGAAAGATATGATCACTGAGATTTGATGAACGGCCCAGTTTTAAACTTGCCAATCCACATTTAGGTAAGAATTGTCTACATGCCCATCAATTCTCATTAATTTGCAGGGAACTTTTACAGTAAGATATTGCATTTTTCAACCTCCTGTGCTTATAACTGGCCAATAAAATGTGGATTCAATTATGGCCTAGTTGTAAAAAGTCTTATGGTCTTCCTCAGCTTCTGTTTTCACTCAAAGACTGCCTGGGTTCGAAAGATCTAGCACTGACTACAAAATAAATTGTAGAAGGCAGAATACAGCATGACCATATCAACACTTAGTGTATGTTGAGCTCAAGTAACCCAATTAATATTTCCAACAATAACCACATTTCTTATGTAGGATCTCCAAATTACAAATCTGTAGCCAAATTTGGTGAATAAAGTTTTATTAAGACAATTTTCTCTTGCTTTTGTTTATGAATTATCCATGGCTGTCCTCACAATACAAAGGCACAGTTGAGTAGTCAAATAGACTGTATGCCCCATGAACCGTTGCTGCCTTTCTCTTTATAGAAACATTTCATGCATGCCTTATGTGACTGAAGAGGTGGTTGCACTGATTTTCATGAAATGGTCCCACGAGTGCTTAGCTTGTTAGGGAGCGAGTCAGATATTAGGAGGATTGAAGGACATTGAGAATTTGCCCCACTCTTATAATCATCAATTTATAAAACTAGAAACTGATACCATGAGACTTTGATTACTGCTCAAAAGCATGAGATTTGGCCCTGGGTGAAGACACTATATTCTAATTCCTACTATATATAATAAGGTTTGTAAAGTTACCATCTAGCAGTTGAGCTTCTAGTAAAGAACAAACACATACAATTGTTCACTCACTTAAGAGTTAATACGAATGGGTCTGTCATCTCTTGGGTAAGAAAGCACCACTTAGAATGATTGTCTGCTTGAGAGACTTGGGAAAATAGTATAAAGCAGGGCCTTGGAGATTCCTCAGTAGTTCAGAGTGGCCCCTGTTCTTGTGGAGGACCAGTGTTTGGTTCCCAGCCCACATGGTCATGGGAACTCAGCCAGATCTGATACTGCTTGTGCTAGCTACAACATGTGTGCTGCACAACATAACTCACATGTTAACACAAAACAGAAATAAGTCTAAAGAATAGTATACATTGCCTTGTGGCCTCGCTTTATCCAGCATCGGAGCAAGCATGTCTGTGAGTTGACCTGGCACCAATATCATAATATGCTTCAAAGAAACATGTCTCAAAAAACAAAAAAACAAAAAACAAAAAAAAAAAAAAAAAAAAAAAAAAAGAATAGTATACAGCATCTCTGAAAATGTAAATTGGCACAATGGTCTCTTTGACCATTGTCCACTCTTATCCCTTGAGGGTACTCCACTTTACATCTTAATAAATTCTGTTTTCCATATTACGTTCTTGTCTGAATTCTTTCATGGAGTTCACAAGACAAGGCAGGCAGTGAGGAGTACTGAGTGAGATCCCAGAGGCCAATGAGCCTACACAGAATGCAGGATCCAAGAGGTTGAAATCTGAAGCAGAATATTTGTAATTTTACAATATCGAGGAAGCTAAAAATAGTAAGTGCTAAAGTTCAGTGTCCACAAAGAGGAAAGCTCTTTTGGAGGCTGGTGCTCTTTCATGGAACATCTGAGAATTGCTCTCTAGGATAACGATAGCCAGAAACAGAGTGAGCTTCCCTAAGACTGAT
Organism: Peromyscus leucopus; assembly: GCF_004664715.2. Lineage (NCBI taxonomy): Eukaryota > Metazoa > Chordata > Mammalia > Rodentia > Cricetidae > Peromyscus > Peromyscus leucopus. The sequence goes on along the minus strand of NC_051078.1, from coordinate 37,750,765 downwards.
ATCTGATTTAAGACCATCCCTAAGCTGTGATTAAATAAAATATTTAATTTCTATTGCACAGAGCAGAAGAAGCAGGAGTCTCCTCTGAAGGGAGTTATTCAGAGCCCTGTAATTTTTATTGTACGTAACCCAGCATTCAACAAATATTTACCAGCAATTCCAAGAGCCAGCACTGAATGAAGAAAACCCAAGACAATGCCAATAGCAGAAAATGACCAGCAGTTGATCTACATACCGGGACCAGCAGACCATGGGTTTAAGAGGAATCTGATAAAAGCATGAAAAAAATTTAAAGATGTACTTATTTTTATGTATATGAGTGTTTCACGCACGGATATAAGTGTACCTGATGCTGCTGAGGTCAGAGGAGGGGTTCTGATCCCCTGGAATTAGAGTTATAAATGGTTGTAAGCAACCACGTGGTACAGGAAACAGAACCCTGGTCTTCTTGAAGAGCAGCAAGTGCTCTTAACTGATGAGCCATCTCTGCAGGTCCATGATGAAGAATATTTTTAATAAATGATGATAAGAAATACCATCAGAAAGAGGTCAGGCCTTAAAAATTCACATCAAAATATGAGCTAAAGTAGTTAAGATTATAAATGACAATTCGGAACTTGTTCTGTAAGTCTCAAAACAGTAGACACATAACAAGAGAGAATTATTCAATAGAGAGCATTCAAATTCATTAAAAAAAATTTTAAAGTATTGGCACTTGAGAGAGACAGAGCAGCCTCAGAGACACCCCATACAAACACAATAGACAGTAGTCATCAGGGAAATGGGCATTAACCCCTCGATGATTATATAATGCACATTATACATACAGATGGCAAAGAGAAAACACGGAAAACAAGGGCTAGTCCACATGTAAGGCTGAAGCAAATGAGTTTTGCCTCATCACTGAAGGGAATAGAGAAAGGCTTGACCTCTATGTGCATGCCTAGCAATCCCACTGGCAAATACATAGAGACACAAGGTCATGCACATGTACACCAAAATAACAGCAAAAGGGCTGCACAAAAGCGCCATGTATTACAAACCAAGTGTCTGTCACTGGTAGACAGAAGTATACAAAAATGTTGACAAAATCATGTAACAATTGACAAGTGTCAATGTTTCCTACCTTCCTTAGCCTGGCTGTGTTCTTTCCTACAGAATCCAGTTCTAGCAAGAGCCCTACTACAATACCTTAAAGGACCTCTTCCTCAACATCTGAACAGCCCAGTTATCTCATCAGGTTTCTTCTCCCACACCACCCTCCAACTTGGAGCTGATCACCTGGTCTGGGGCTGTAACAGGAACCCTGCAGGCTCAGTTCAGCTGCAATCCTACCACTTCCTTGGCTATAAATCTCCAATTGTCTATACTATATTCAACATAGAGACTAATAGTCTGCCTCACTGCAAAAATCCCATTATAGCTGTCCCTGATTGTTGTAGCCTGAATGAGATCTTCCTTACCAGGCTTTCATAAACATTGCATAATTTTTCTTCAACAAACTATAGTAGTAAAAAAAGAAAATAATGAAAAAGAACAGATTTCCACTGTGTGCAAAAATGTGCATGAATCTTTTGGGTGAAAAAAGCAAACACTAAAGTTCTTTTACTGTGTGGTTTTATGTACATACATAAACTTAGAAATGAGGCAAAATTAGTGTGTAGCATACAAGTGAGAAAATATGTATATTTTTGAGGGGTGAATATAGTTGGTGGGGAGTCAAGGGGGCTTGTGGAAGGATAGTTGTATGGGAGGTGGCTTCTAATGTTCTGTTCCTGTAGCTAGGTCACATCAAATGGCGGTGTTTAAAATGTATCAGTTATGATTTATATAGTTTTCTCCATGCATGTAAGCTTTACAATTAAATGTTTCTTTTAAAAAGAAACCCCTAAACAAATAGATTTTAAGAGTCCAATTATACTGAAAAGTATCAAACACAAATAAAATAATATAAAGATGTGTGAGACTATTAATTTTTACATCTCAGATGTGAGGCTATTTTATGAGGTTTATTTTTGTGAGTCTGCATATTTCCTTTCTTCCTTATAACATGGTAATTTTATACCAAGAAAAATTAAGAACTCAAAATGTCAACAGTAAGCTGATATTTTCCTTTGCTTATTATGTGGTCAGACCTTAGAAGGAAGCTGGAGAGTTGACACCCTCCAATTCTGATAGAGATTACCAACTGAGACATGTGGGGTTTAAAATTTATCTATGTTAGGACTCAAGCAATTCCATTACTATGAGTTTATTCCAGGAGTAAGCATCTTTCTGCAAGGATGTTAGTATTAGTTTCTTCTATAAGGTCCAAATGAAAACAATTGAAACACCTACTAAAAGAAGAGAGGTTCAGTAGGTGATAACATCTTCCCACAACGAAATGTTGCATAATCAGTAAAATCCTTATGAGGATCTTCATTTATTTGTTTTTTTTTTTTTCGAGACAGGGTTTCTCTGTGTAGCTTTGCGCCTTTCCTGGGACTTGCTTTGTAGCCCAGGCTGGCCTTGAACTCACAGAGATCCACCTGGCTCTGCCTCCCAAGTGCTGGGACTAAAGGCGTGCGCCACCACCGCCCGGCTGAGGATCTTCATTTATGAATGTGGAATGCAGGTGCTTTGTAGACCAGCATCATAATATGGTTGTATTTAATAATTTAATACATGTATATTGAGAAAGAATGTTACTATTTGTCCATAAGTCATAAGATTATATGGCTATTGTCTTTCCAGTCATTATTTTTCCAGTGCATGCTATAACACCACATACAACCTTTGTAACAACAAACAGACCAAACTATTGTCAGTTTAAGGAAAAAACTCCCATAGAAGGGTACTGAAGCATGAGACAGAGAATGGCTACATTTTATTTTAATATTCTTTTCCATTTGAAGCCCTCTCAGCATTTGATGAGGAGATCTTCAGGTAGATTTTTCTTATGGTGACTATATTGAGCAGGGGGAGGGTGGAGCACTGTCTTAAAGAAAACCATTTATTCCATAGCTTTTTTTTTTTTTAACTGCCATTTGATACCCTAGTTTTGTGAGTCACAACTGGGCCACTCATCAGCTATGTGATGATCCTAGTCTAACCACACAATTTCTTTGATCCTGAGTTCCTTCAGTCTAGGAAGTGTAGATAATAGTGCCTTTCCCACTTTTATTCCTAAGCAGTGGAGAAATTGTAAGCTGTGTGCAATCAAGACTCGTCAGTCTCATTCACTGCTAATTCCACCTCCTTCCCCTCTGAACACTTTCTGGAACAGAAGAGAAGTTTGGTAGATATTCGCTGATTGGGTAAGTGACTGATCAAATGCAATTGCCTTACAAACCCAGAAGTACCAGAAGTTCAGGCCCTTGATTATATGGCCATGATTGATGCTGATTTTGTTGACATAAAATGATCATTTGGGTAACACAGAACAAGTTTGGGTTATGAAATGCTATATATCATCTGATCCCAGGCATTTACTTTACCTTGTATACATTGTCACAATACTCAGAATTATAAATGATTTGGAATGGGGTTGAAGGAAAGCCCAGAATTCCACGGGATATTTAATAGTAAAGCTATTCACCTGCAAAATTTTAAAACCAAGTTTGCTGTCTGAATTTGCTCCTAGATAAATGAAGGAACAACACTTTCTTCCCAAAGCAGTTCACCCACAAAAATTAGTATGGGTGGCTATAAATTGACTTTTGTGTACAGCAGGAAGTTTTTGTGGAATAGGACCTTAATCTTTTTATGAGAACATGGGACATGCTTCTAGTTGCAGTGTAGCTTCATGCAGAAACTACAGAGAAAGGAAAGCATTCTAGTCATCTATTCTAATTAAAATTGAAATTGAAATTTGGGTTCTAATGAATCATAGAGAAGCTTAGTGTTGGTCCTGTGGGGAGTTTTCAGAAGCTGTGAGGAGAATCTCACAAAGGTGAACAGCAATTTCACACAGACTTTTGCTTCCCCTCTGTTTTATTTGAACACAACATTTGTATTTTATATAGAAGCATACTTTTCCTTGATGGAAGTCAATCATTATCCTTTTGACAGGGACATTCTTAAAAATACCCCACATCCCAGTAAAGCGAGCCCAACTGTGTCATTGTGGATATGTTGGCTTTATCCCTCTGACACTGTGTGTCGGGGAAGAGAGGAGACAGCTCGGTTCCAACAGACAGTGGATTCATTAGTACCTGCCTTGAGCCTACAACGTAGCTCAGATAGATGAGCTCCATGTCAAAGGTTGTGGCTGTTTGAGAAAAACATCAGGTTTCTAAGGAATAATCCAGGAAGAATAAGCCCAAAAGTTTCTAGCAAAATCTTATTGGAGAACTTTAAAAATTATCTCTCAGTGTTCACGGTTTGTCCAGTGTCCTTTTAGGAGCTATTTGTTAGTAGCTATTTGCTACTGTGTATGTATGCTCACCCAGAGGCTGTGTCTAAGGACGTCACTTACTCAAAGCATAGGCAAAAAAAAAAAAAAAAAAAGAAAAGAAAAAAAGAAATGAATATAATAGAGACAACCCAAAGGGAAATCATCAAAATGACTTGAATAAGTATGCCCTGCTATAGACTCATATGTTTGACCGTTGGTCTCCAGTCAGTAGAACTGTTGGGAAGGATTAGGAGGTGTGGCCTTATTGGAGGAGGTGTGTCACTGGGGGTGGCCTGGATGTTTCAAAAGACTCGATCATTCTGAGCGTCTCTCTCCCTTGTGTTTGTGTCTCAATCTGTAAGCTTCCTGCCTGTGGATGTCAGTGCTGACCCAGGGCCATGCTCCCTCCGCCACCATCCCATGGTGATGATAGACTCCGATCCCTCTAGAACTGCAAGCCCCAATCAACACTTCCTTCTATAACTGGCATTGGTCATGGTGTTTCATCACAGCAGTAAAAACACAACTAAAGTGATCTTTTGATTAAACACATCCCTGTCATAAACAAAGATAAATATGGGTATTAATTTTTTAATCTCATAAGTGTTTGAAAAATGTATATTCACACTACTTCAAAAACATATGATTTCAAGAATCTGTCTGAATCTAAATTCAACTATTTTTATTAAACCATGAACTGCCTTGATGGCTGAAACATGACACCATTGGTATATCATCACTCATTTCCTATTCTACTTCTCCATGTTTGGTTTCTTGGATTAATTGGGGAAATGATTCCAAATTCCTTCTTGCTGGGGATGACTTTCTGTATGCTGTGAATGTGCTTGCTCTGATTGATTGATTGATAAATAAAATGCTGATTGGACATAGCCAGGTAGGAAGTATAGTATAGGCCGAATAAGCAGAGAGGAGAATGCTGAGAAGTGGAAAGCTGAGTGAAGAGATACTGCCAGCCGCTGCCACCATGAGAAGTAAGATGCAAAGCACAGGTAAGCCACAAGCCACGGGCAACTTATAGATTAATAGAAATGGGTTAATTTAATACATAAGAACTAGATAGCAAGAAGCCTGCCATGGCCATACAGTATACAAGTAACATAAGTCTCTGTGTGTTATTTGGGTCTGAGCAGCTACAGGTACAGGAGGGACTGGAGAAAACTCCAGCTATACCTTCTTAGTTAAGGACAAAGGTATTTAATCTGCAGGACAATCAATAAAGATAGAAGTGGTCCTAGAAAGGTAATACATACTGCAATAGGGCATCTTTCCCCAGCTTCGAGCATGCCTGAGCACTGTGAGGATACTCCAGATGAAAGTTAGCAACTGTCTGCCAGGTGCTGTGAGTGGCAGGTAGCATGCTCAAAAGCTCACAGCACATCTTTCCCAAACACTTTATAGTTTGCAGCTGCTCTGCTCTACATGGACTTTTGTTGGTTATATGCAGTCGAAGATATTAGAAGAAGAATATTCCCTGCAACTCTTGCAGGAGGACTGTGCTGGGGAAATACACACACACACAAAAAAAAGCAAACAAACAAACAAACAAACAAGCAAACAAACAAAAAAACAAACAAAAAACAAACAACTAAAAAACAGCAGAGGAAATAACAAGGGCACATTTGACACAGACAATCAGTGGAGTCTGATTAAAATGTACCAAAATTCTAATTTTTTTCTTCTCTATTTAACCGTAAGACAGTCAGTGTTGCTCACTGTCAACGCCGTTAATGAAGGTGTCAGCCTTGTCACTTTCATTGAATACCAACTCCACAAAGAAACTAGTACAGCAGTTACCTCCAGCTCTCTACCACTAAACCCATCAAAGCGTGCTCAGACTTCCAACTGTGCTGGGTCTTTGAAGAAAGTCCCTGTGGCTTCAGAGCCTGCACCATCAGAACAGCATCAGAACAACTTAGTGGACAGACAGAAATGCTAGCCAAACTGGGAAGTGTTTAGTTAGGACTTCTCTTTGAGTTGCAGCCCTCTGTAAGAAGAGTCCTCATCATTCGGGACTTGTAGCAGTTTTTGAGGCATTCCAAGGCTCATAACATTAATATCTGTCTCACAGGAGCTCCAGGCAGAACAAGATACCACTATTTCCCCATGTTCCTTCACTCATTCCTTTATTATCCCATTTGAGAAATAACTGTCTACCTTCATATTTTAGGTGGTAAAAAGCTATTCCTCAGGATTACTCTAATAAACCAGAAAGAAATATGCATACATAGCTAACATCCAGAGTAAAATGAATTGTTAACACAAAAATAATAAAGTAGTATTGATTAGGTGTCTGACAAAAAACGATCAGAGAGTCTGAGCCTGAGGTGGCTTCTGAACTAGGTTTTCAGAAATGAGTATCATTTGAATATGGGGTACTTGCTGAGATGTCTGGGAATTCCTAATCTTCACATGACTGGGACCTTGGTTTCGACTTTGAGATCAGTCATATTTCTCAAGGACAATGTCTTGCATGCATACTCAGTGAACCTCTCCTTTCTATGGCCTCAGCCTGTCTACTGTCTTCATAAGTGCTCCCCCACCCTCCCGTCTGAAATTTCTGTTTACCTAATGGCTTCACTCTGCTGTGGGATGTTCTGTATGTCCTGTGGGAGCCCGTTCTTGGGTTCCTTGTGGCTTTACCCAGCAGGTCCGCATAGAGGATGACTAGGACCATGGGCCTGAGTGCAGGTGTCTGAGATGGTCTGCACTTGTTCTGTATGTCAAGTTGCTCTGATTAGTCAATAAATAAAACACTGATTGGCCCATGGCTAGGCAGGAAGTATAGGTGGGACTAACATAGAAGAGAAATAAAAGAACAGGTAGGCAGAAGGAGTCACTGCCAGCCACCACCAGGAAAAGCAGCATGTAAAGATGCCGGTAAGCCACGAGCCATGTGGCAAGGTATAGATTTGTAGAAATGGGTTAATTTAAGATATAAGAACAGTTAGCAAAAAGCCTGCGATGGCCATACAGTTTGTAACCAATATAAGTCTCTGTGTTTACTTGGTTGGGTCTGAGAGGCTGTGGGACTGGCGGGTGACAGAGATTTGTCCTGACTGTGGGCAAGGCAGGAAAACTCTAGCTACATCACTCATTAGAATAAACACTACACAGAGGAAGTATTTTGTTCAATAAATTAACGAGTGTCTTTTTGTGAATGTGCATAGCTTGTACTGGGGAAAATCCTTGTTATTTGAAAGATTGTCAAATTGACATCTCCAAGGAAACTATAATATGAAACTGGATAAAGGGCTGCTCTACATATAATGCCAGCAATATTTTTCTAGCTATTTCTGGGCAAATGTTTCTGTCTGTATATATACATTTAGGTACCACTGAATACCAAAGTGATACAAGGGCTGTTGATTATGATTAAAAGTCAATGTGAAGAGCTACAAAGAAATTTATGACCAAAGTAAGAAATCAAGTTGGTTCGTGTAGTTCAACAAAAAGGAGGACGTAATACATTCAGGTGCTTTAAGAAGACAAACCAGACATTGTCTTGCCTTCTCTCACTCTGCTTCCCTGGGCCCCCAGCTCCTACCTCAGGTAGGTAGCCCTTCATGTAGCTGTGCTCTCTTTTCTCTCATGCCGTGTAAAATGGCATTTTTTTTTTTTTCCTTATTGGAAAAGGTCCTGAGGGAGACTAAGCCAGCTTGGATTACATGCGCCCCCCCCCTCCCCCCCCAGATTTTGGGAAGGTGAAACATTCTGATTCTGGATCATGTGCATTCCTGAGTTTGAACTCTGAACTGTATGATTATGGACTGCTAGATGTCTAATCACCTCCCTTGAAAATGGAAATGTTCTAAGCTATGCTAAACAGAGCAAGTGAAGACTGACTAATGAAGAGTCCAGAGGCTTTGACCAAAAGAAAGACCCAGTTCGTCACTGAAATAAAAGACGATTGTGGTCACCAGGGTCATCTTACTATATTACTATTATGCCATAGGGCTTGATTTAATTAGCTGAAATTTAGCATTGAAAAATTTCAATGAGATTAACATTTTGCTAGAGTAATAACCAAGTTCTGGAAATACTCTTTCTGATATAAATATGTACTCTGAGTTAGGCCATAAACCAGTTGCAGTATGGGGACATTATTCTTTGTAAGTTTCTGGAAACTTGCAACCTTGTGAATTTCAACCTCTTGTGAAACAAATCTTATTTTTGTATAAATTTATGATCAAATTGAAGAAAGCCTCTGTATGATAAATGGCACATAACTGCTGGGCACACACTTTTACCTTTCTATTTCTCTACATTTCTTATCCCAGTTTCTTTTTCTCTTGCCTAATATCAGCACATCTGTCAACAGGGCTTGACATTCACAAACAGGTAGATATTGGGTAGAATGGACTTGAAGAGAATCCCTGAAGAGACTTCCAGTAAAAGGCCATGCCAGAGTACGATTTTTCTGAAAATTAGAATAGTCTCCATTGGGAAAATGTGCTTTTAAATAAACAACAGTGGTTTCCAAGTGTCTTCCGTCTGGTGAGCATCATGCCTCAGAAACTCCACTTCCTAATATCATCACATTGGGCATTAAGATTCCAGTGTGAGTGTCTTGGAGGGGACGTGAACACACAGAGCATAGGGGTGGTTTTTGTGAGTTAGCTATAATAGCCATCTTATGAATAAGAAATTATTCAGTCCAAGTCACCTAGCAAGGAAGATACAGAACTGGAATCAAGTGTGCCAGCATCCAGAGCCCTTTGTGTTTCCCAGACAACCTCGTAGGTTTTCTGTGTTAACTTCGTGTTACCTCCAGTTTCCCTCCTAAATCATTCATCCCATTCCAGTTCCATCTGCAACATTCTAGCACAGGCCTTCCACTGTCTCCCTCTTGGACCACAGCAGCAAGGTTTTAATTTGCTTAACCCCTCTTTTCCTCTCCCTCAATATCTCCTTTCTTTTGCCCCGTGAACATTCTAAATACACATCTGCATGCACGGCCTGCTTGCTTTAAGTCTTCACACAGTGACCAGGACCTGCAGGATCAGGTTCAAAGTCTGTGATATGACCGGACTATTACCTAATCCATTCACCTCACCAGCTATGCTTTCATTACTTTCTACACAACTTTTTTTCTGGGTCTTCAATGATGATATGCTTGTTTGTGTCTACCTATCTTTGTGCTTGCTGTTTCCTTTACCCCTGTCAACCCCTCCTCTCCCGCCTCCTACCACTACCCCATCACTCTCTCATCACAGACTGTGAGTTCAAAGAGGGTAGACATCATGGGGACCTTTCCCACTGCTGCTCATCCAGTTCTTAGTGCAGTCTGACCGCAGTAGGTGTTCATGTTGCATTTGCTAAATATTAGGTTAATTCAAGGATGCTGCTTGTGAGTCTCCCTGGATGGAGCTGATGTATCTACACACCCATACATAACAATTACACAAAAATGTATGATCAGATGACATGTACTGTTACTGAGTCACACAGTTTTATGTGAATAATGAAAAGCTACACACAAGCTAAATTATTCATTCACTTCAACAGACAAACAATAAAAATGGGCTCCATGGCATGTGTAAGGCTTTGCTATGGATTGGAGGCACAAAAAGTTTCATTTCTCCTACATGAAACCATCTGCATAGGGATGTGGGACTTGAAACAGTTCAACAAACTGGGAAGCACAGTGGTAACTGTTAGAAAGTCAGAGCAAGGAGGCATCACTGCTAGTTGGCATGGTGAGGAGGTCTGGACAGAAGAGAGGGATCCTGAAGGGTCTTTAGGACTGCTAATAAGAAGAAAGTAGGAAAGGTATTTTAATGAAGAAAGCAGGAAGAGCGTGAGGGTGAGGTGTGGGTACCAAGTCAGTGATGGGAAGGACTGTGTGGAGAAGCTAGGGGCGAGTAGACAGCATAGAGGTGGTTTGATTCTACAGAGCACCGAGTCAAACTGAGACCTTTGCATGTTAGCTGTGGAGGCAAATGGACATTTTTTTTCTAGAAGTGACATATAGCATTATTTTGTAGAAAAGTGCCAATTTTCCCAAGCATTTCAAAAGGGCCTAGGAGCTTCTTGTTTTATTGCCATTATAGTTTGTATATACTTCCAGTATAGCAGGCAATGACTGCTGTACAAATTTTGATTTATCATTTGTACTTCCCAAAAGAATAAAACTTCCCTGAATAAGGTAAGATGTAAGTAATTTTATTTCATATCTCTGGTGTCCACCACATAGTGAGCATGCAATGAATAATTATTGAATGACAGATGAAATGAGTGAGGGAACAGATACACTAATGAATCAACCAATCACTTGAGCATCAAGGGATAATATGATTAGGAGAGAAGAGAGGTCACATGGTTCACGGCAATAGACCAGGCAGGGTCGAGTACATGTTTAGAGTAACTACAGGCACTGACTCTGGAGATGTTGGGACACACTGACTTCTTCATACCTAGAGACAGAAGGAATACAGAGGATGGATGATGAGGAGTCAAAATCAGTTGCTAGGTGACAAGAAACTGCTGCAGATGGGAATGAGAAACCGAAAGGAAGAAGAGATGGTGAACTTCTTTTCAGGCATGCCAACTTTGTAGTACCTTTGATGGAGCTGCTGGAAGCACTGAAGGCCTTTGAAAATCCAGAGTGTAAGGGAGTCATTCAAATCAGAGCCCACTGAGTAGAAAAAGTTTACAGTAGCAATTATTTGAAACCTGTGTGACAATTTATCACAAAGTAACCAAGGAAGTATTGTGTAATCATTATGTTCTAAAAGAAAATATTTAAAAACAAACCCCCCTTTAATATAAAATTAAGTAAAATATGCTGAAAGTTGGATCCTAAATACCACCCCGCCCCTCCATCAGAATTCTAGGACATGTCAGCTTGAGTTTTCTTATGTGACTCTTGAGAGTTACCTATAAGAATTAGACACACGCTTCAAACAGCAGTGATGAGTCCTGAGTCTATTATAAAATTGTTAAAGGAATAATTTGATAGCTGCTCTGCATTTTCTGAAATTGCTTTATCTATTAGGGTGAGACTCCAATTTTGGAGCTATGTATATACACAAGAGAACAGAATGTTCTATTTGTGAAATGTGAAGATGAATAACATGCCACTCTACTCCATCCTTTATGGCCATCAAGCTCCTTTACTTTCCAATATTGTTTTCAATTATGTACTCAAGTGACAGCTTTATTTTATAATTTAAAACAGCATGTTGGAATATATATATATATATATATGTATGTATATATATGCATGTGATGCATGTGTGTTTGTATATATACATACATATGTATGTATATATTCGAGAGTCACTTAACTACATCAGAGTCAGAAGAAGTAAATCCTGCCCCTCCCCACTCTGTTCCACTTAACTTGCAAATCTCTGCTAGCTGCACAGAGGCATTGTGCATCCGAGAAGAGGCATTTGTTTTTATTGCACTCGATTGGACCCCACAATGGCTCTCCACACTGGTTTCAAAAGCAGCAATACAGTCTGTAGAATGAAATCGTGCCAGCTCACATCCTCTCTGTACTTTAGTCCAGGTTCGCCTGTTGTTCACCTTGCAATTTCTCCTTGGCCCCAGATAGAGAAGCTCCAGGTGGAGCATTTGGCTCCCACCAACTTAGCTAACAGCTGGATTCCTAAGCAGCCCTTTTGGTCGGTGAGCAGCTGTACAGCCTCGAGTGGCTCAGAAGCAAAGCATTATGGGCTCCCAGGGGCCCCACCGCCCGCTTGTGCTTTTCAACCGCATACAGCGCTTGAGTCATAAAGAGAGGACTTTCCCCCCATTTTCTAACCTAAAACAAGCTCCTTGGCTCCAGCTTGCCTGAGTTTTGTGAGTTTCTCTTTTCTCTGCTCCTGCTGATCCCTTTTGGCTTTCAACCAAGCTTTAACCATAAGACTCCCACCAGAGTCCTTAAAGAAGAAGGCTTTCCAAAGCATGACCACACTGTATTAATAAATGAAACCCAACCTTTTAAAAATCACACTGTCAGAAAAACCCATTAGGTTGTAAAAGAGTTGAAGTAAACATTTGATTTTAATATCTACTGCTGCTTAGATTTTTCTGAACGGAAAAAAAATCCCCAGTGAGCACTTAAAACTTCATTACTCCACTGAAAGGTTGTGAAAGGCTATTTAAAGGTTTTCAATTTTGTTGAAGTCCAGAGGTTATTACAGCTGGAAAGACTACAACTCCTCATATTACAAGGAATGAAAGGAATGAGATTTATGTTCCCATCTTCCCCATGGTTTAATCCAGGTCTATTAGATGCATCGCTAAAAATTAGGGCAGGGTGGAAACTTTTCTAGAGGTTTCATGAAAAATCGTATTCAGGCCATGCTGTTGAGACTCAGGTGCCTTGTCTTTCAGAGTTGTGGTTGGAAGTTATTTCAAGACTGGCCTCTGCTTGAAACCCCTCAAAGAGTCTGAAAATTCAAAAACTTGGTGCAGAAGCTGTATTGCCAACCCCAAATGCCAACTTTCAAGATGAGACCTTTAATTAAAACTCATCCATCCAAAGACTTTGGTGGATATATTCTATCTCTATGCTTGGTTCTTAATTCTAATATTTTTATGTCTTTTTTTATCTCACCAAACTTTGCATTGGTAGTATATAACCAAGAACTGCTAGACATTTAGGTACTCTGCACATTCCTCATTGTTACCTCAAAGACTGTCTTCTCCTTTGCACTGTAGATTGACTTTGAGTTACATCATATGACACTGTTAACCACATGTTCTACCAATTCACATTCCCCACCTTATCCATCCTCCATAGTATATATCATCTCTCTCTCTCTCTCTCTCTCTCTCTCTCTCTCTCTCTCTATATATATATATATATATATATATATATATAAAATAGCTATCATCTCTCATATCTATTATTATTCTATCATAAGCCCATGAAATATGCCTAGTACTATGTGTTGTACTAGAAAGACGGTAGAAGATTGGAACAACTGTGAATTTCTAATCTTAAAATTATAGTGTAAGATGGAATAAAGAATGCTTTCTTGCAAGTAAACTTCAGGAGCAATAAGCTTTCCTAGAAAAAAAACCCTAACCTTTTTATATACTAGGAAGATTTCTTTGAGTAAATTATTCAAGCTGAATTTCAAAGAATAGATTGTAAATGGCAAGGACAAAGATAATATATTAAAAGAAAATAAAATTTCAGAAAACCAGGTAGGCTGCCTGCAAACCTTCTCTCTCTCTCTCTCTCTCTCTCTCTCTCTCTCTCTCTCTCTCTCTCTCTCTCTCCCTCACAGACCCAATACCCCAGTCTCATCCCTATAGAACACTAGCTTTAGCCTGGCAGGAGCCATGTGACTTTTTCAAGGGATAAGGCAGACCCTCCTGGAATTAGGCTTCTAGTAGCAGCCTTCCCTCACCCCAGCCCACATCTCCTGTGGATCCCACAGACCATTCTACCCTGCTAACCCCCACAACTTATTCCTTTGTACCATACTACAACTCCATTAGGTGCCCTCTGCTAACCCAAGGGAAGCTTCTCCCAGGGCAACAAGAAAGCAGACCCATATCCCTCCTATGGTTCTTGAGATTCAATCCCCCCATTCTCATCCCCAGCCCTGTAGCAGGAAACCTGCTGCAGTCTCCCTTTCCTCTATAACCTCATCCCTAAGAGATCATAAAGACCTTCTCCTCTAAACTTCCTTTCCCCCAACTCATCTCTGTTACCCAGCCTCCAACAGCAAGCATTCCCTGTAAGCACACCAGCTGAATAGGACAAGAAAACAGGCAACTCACACACACTATATTCCAAAAATCCAAAGTGGGGACAGAAACCAAGGAACAAAACACCCATGCAACAAAGACAAATCCAAAAATCATTTTATCATCCTACATCCAGATGCTGAGATACCAGTGTGAAAACATAACCAGCAACAGCCAGGGCAATATGTCTCCATATTGGTAGAAGCTATTCTACCATAATAGGCCCTGAATATTCCAACATCACTGAAGTCCAAGAAAAGGACCTTAAAACCAACTATCTGAAGATGATAGAGGTCTGTAAAAAGGAAATGAAAAAATCCCTTAAAGAAACCCAGGAAAACACAAACATTTGAAGGAAACAAATAAAGCTGTTCAACTGAAAATGGAAATAGAAGCAATAAAGAAAACACAAACTGAAGGAGTTCTGGAAATGAAAAATTTGGAAACATGAATAGAAACTATAGAGGCAACAGAATGCAAGAGATCGAATATATGATTGAAGAAATGGATATACCAGTCATAGAAAATGTTAAATCAAAAAACAAAACAAAACAAAACAAAAACTACTTACACAAAACATCCAGGAAGCCTGGAACACTATGAAAAAGACTAAACTTAAGAATAAGAGGTATAGAGGAAGGGTAAGAAACTCAGCTCAAAGGCCTAGAAAATGTTTTCAAGAAAATCATAGAAGAAAATTTCCCTAACCTAAAGAAGGAGATGCCTATAAATGTATCAGAAGCATACAGAACACTAAACAAATTGGATCAGAAATGAAAATCCTCTTGCCATATAATAATAAAAACACTAAATTTACAGAACAAAGAAAGAATATTAAAAGTTTCAATGAAAAAACCAATTAACATATAAAGGTAGACCTATTAGAATTACACCTGACTTCTTAATGGAGACTGTAAAAGCCAGAAGGGCTTGGACAGATGTGCTGCAGACTGTAAGAGACCAAAGATGCCAGCCCAGACTACTATACCCAGCAAAAATTTCAGTCACCATAGATGGAGAAAATAAGATATTCCATGATAGATAAAGTCAAATTTAAAAGATGTCTACCTACATTTCCAGGCCAACAGAAGGTGCTAGAAGAAAAATTCCAACCTGAGGAGGTTAACTACAGACATTAAAACAGAGAATAAATAATCTCATATCAGCAAAAGCAAAAGAAGAGAAAAAAATCCCCTCCATTCCCACCACCAACAACAAAATAACAAAAATTAACTATCATTGGTCATTGATATCTCTCAATATCAATGGTCTCAATAAAAAGATAGTAACAAATGGTTGCAAAAACAGGATCCATCCTTCTGCTGCATCCAGGAAATAGACTTCAACATCAAGGAGGATAGACATTACTTCAGGGTAAAAGGTTGGGGAAAATATCTCAAGCAAATAGACCTAAGAAACAAGCTGGCATAGCCATTTTAATATCTAACAAAACAGACTTCAAACCAAAACCAATCAAAAGAGATAGAGAAGGATACTACATACTCATTAAAAGAAAAATCCACCAAGATGAAATTTCAATTCTTAACATCTATGCCCCAAACACAAAGGCACCCAAATTTGTAAAAGAAACACTACTACAGCTTAAATCTCTTATTGACCCTCCTCACACACGTAAAGATACAACAAAAGAAGAGAATCACAGACCAGTTTCCCTTATGAAGATAAATATAAAAGTACTCAATAAAATACTTGCAAACCAAATCCAAGAACACGTCAAAAAGATCATGCATGATTAAGTAGGCTTCATCCTGGAGATTCAGCAATGGGACTAGGGTGCATTCAATTGAGTTGTTGGCCAAGAGGCCTCATGGAAACCCCCCAAGCAACCCAGGCTGTTGCTGAGACAATTGGTTGCTCTCTGAAAACTGACAGCAGGCCCCATTGTGGTGGACAACACCCACACAATTCATTGAACATGGAGTTGAGCTGGTGCCTACATGGGGCCTTCACCCCTATGTTCTAGTCTCTTTGGTGCAAATTACTATGCAGGCTACCAAAAGAGGAACATAGACACCAACCCAGCCACAAAGTCTTTGGCCTACAATCTCTCCTGCCTGCAAAATATGCTGGGGCAATGGCAGCATAGAACATGTGGAATTAACCAACCAATGTCTGATTTGATCTAAGGCAGAACCCACACCCTACAATGCTTGGGTAGCCAGTAACTGAAACTAGATATCCCAGAGATCTAGGGTAAAACTAAACACTACTGGTGTAAAAAAAAAAATCAATAACATGATTCCTAATGATATTCTGCTTTACTCATAGATCGATACCTTGTATGATCATCATCAGAGAGGTTTCTTACAGATGGGAACAGATGTAGAGACCCACAGCTAGACTTTATGTGGAGATAGAGAGAGAGTCTAAATCAGAGGTCTCTATCAAATCCCTCCCCTCAGAGCTCAGGGAATTCTGTGGAAGAGGAGGCAGAATGATTGTAAGAGCCAGAGAGGATGGAGGATACCAGGATAACAAGGCCTTTGGAATTAACTAAACAAGGCACATCTGAATTCACAGAGACTGAAGCTGCAATCACAGGACCTGACTGGGTCTGTGTGAGGTCCTCTGCATGTACATTATTGCTATTAGCTAAATATTTTTATGAAACTCCTGACTGTGAGAACAAGTGGGTCTCTGATTCTTATGCCTGCTCTTGGGGCTCCTTTCCTTCCCTTGGTTGGCCATGTCCAACTTTGATATGATGGGTTTTGCTTCATCTTACTATATTTTATTTTGTCATGTTTGGTTATTATCTCTTAGAAGCCTATTTTCTAATGAGAGACAGAAAGGGGGTGGATCTAGGAGGTATAAAGGGAGAAGAAGCCATGATCAGGATATAGTGTATGAGAAAAGAATCTATTTTCAATAAAAGAAAGGAAAAAATCTGCTAGAAATTTATAGCCATGTCTACGAGCCCAGTGTCCAGTTCAGGATAGGCTGGTTGCACAGGTTCTATGTGAGGATGAATGGTGGGGGATGTGTGTTAATGGGGACATCTGATTTGGTTAAATGTTTTCTTTCTTCCTTTCTTTCTTTCTTTCTTTCTTTCTTTCTTTCTTTCTTTCTTTCTTTCTTTCTTTCTTCCTTCCTTCCTTCCTTCCTTCCTTTCTTTCTTTCCTTCTTTTTTTTTTTTTTTTTTTTTTTTGGTTTTTGAGAAAGGGTTTCTCTGTGTAGTTTTGGTGCCTATCCTGGGTCTCACTCTGTAGATTAGGCTGGCCTGGAACTCACAGAGATCTGCCTGGCTCTGTCTCCCTAGGGCTGGGATTAAAGGCGTGCACCACTGCTGCCTGGCTTCATAGTTTTCTTTTTGTATGATTGTAGAGATAATTGTACAAATCTAATGTAAAGCCCAGAAATATAAGAAAAGTAGAACATTTAAAAATCACCTATAACCCCACTAATCTGTAGAAATAAGTCTACTCTTTGGATATCTGGGTAACTTACTCTCTTCGCTTTCCTGTGTTGTTTTCATTAGTAGAAATAAAATCATAGTGACCGTTCTTTGTACTTATCAGTTACATTGTACTACTATGTAATTACAGTTCATGCCTTCATAATCATAATTTAAATGATTATGTCATAATCGATTACAGTTAATGTATCTTTAAGTAGTTGATAGATTTTTAATATAATATTTTATCTTCTATTTCAGTTTTTCATAGATGTATAAAATGCATTTGATCATATGTACCCTCCCAGACCTTCCCTCCAAATTTTCCATAGGCCATCTTCCAACCACTCTCTCTCTCTCTCCTCTCTCTCTCTCTCTCTCTCTCTCTCTCTCTCTCTCTCTCTCTCTCTCTCTCTTTCTCAACTTCATATCCTCTTCTTTTTACAAAACCCACAGAATCCAATTAGTGCTTTCCATATGCACAAGGGTATGGGGTCATCCATGGCAGCATGGGCAGCCTACCAATGGCCACACACCTTCTAATTAAAACCACATCTTCCTCCTTCAGCAGCCATCAACTGCAGTCATAGTTACTTTTTCTTAGCAATTTGACCAGTTTTGAGTGTCTGCACTAACCACTGCCCACTCCAAAAAGCTTCTCTGACAGGTTGAGAGCAGCCGGAGCCTTTGTGTATAAACATATTTATTTAGAAGACAGTCTAGCAACATAATCATTTAACAAAACAACAGTAGAAGGTTACTCTAGGACCTATAACCCCTCCAGCCATGTTATGTTACTAACCATGAACTCTCTCCTGTAGAGCTGGCCTCAAACCAAATGAGAAAGTGGCTGGATACCCACATAATAGTTATGCAGCTATTGTGCAAGTGGGCACATCTTGCCTGAGAGGTTGGAGCTGAAATGTGCAACGTTCAGCACATGGTAAGAACATGGATGTCTTTTCTCTTATAACAGCCTGGCCTGAGTAGCATCTTTTGGCATTATGAAATCAAGCCTGCAAGGAGAAATGTCCTGGTGAGTTGCAGGTTGATTTGACTATGGTATACCTCTGAAGTACAAAGTGTATTCAGAATTAGGAACTTACCATCTAGTTATGATGGAAAACCAAGAGAAATGAAAATCGTTTGTAGTATTTTGGAAACATGGGGACATCCCTGATCAATATAACTTGTGGGGAGATTTGTCATGCCTGCCATTGAAATTTTCATTTAATAATAACCTTGTCTTCTGGGAACAGTACCATGCACTCATGAATAGTACCTTCTGGTGGATGGATTTTCCATCATTATGAAGATTCTGATACTATAAACAATGCTGTGGTAAACATTTTGCATGCTTTTCTGGGATAATGCATACAAAGTGCTTAGCACAGATTGATTCATTGGCTCAAATATTACTGACATTGTCAAGTGTGGAACTAATAAGGAAAGAATAGTAACGTAGAGACATTCATATATACATATGTGTGTATGCTTAAAAACAATATTATTGATTTATATTTCTTTAAAATATAAGATCAGAAAGCTGATTTCCTTGGATCACCACCCACAGCACATGGGTGTGTTACACAACATTGCTAATTTGATAACGAAACACAGCCTGCCATTGTTTCCATTTTTATTCATTTGAGCATAAATGATGCCAAGTGTTAATTCAATAGGCACTGACATTTCTACATTTCATCTTCTGTCTTTTCTGTTCTTTGCCTATAGTTTCTAAAGGATTCTGAAAACCTTATGAGAGTATCAAGACTTTCTACAGGTGGCAACAAGGACAGTCATTTTCAGAGCTGCAAACTTGTGGCAGTAGCACAAAAATGACCATCTCAGTAAGCCACCCATTGCTCTTTGATTATTAGCTCCATACACATATGATGGTATTCACATTTGGCTTTAAGGGGATGTTGATAACCATAATAACCTGATAAAAATAATAGCTGCTATTTACTTGATGCCTTTTATGTACCCATGTTATTCAGGCCGCTCTAGGATTATTTTAATTAATCTTCTCAACACTGTAAGACAAGTATTCTAATCTCTGAACTATAGCTAGAAGTTTTAGAGGGCTAATTATTCATCTTTCCTCCCTCCTAATTCTATCCATTGGAGAATAAATGTAGCACGACTCACCTATAATAGGATTTCCTGACGGCTTTACGGCCACATCTGGGATTTACCATGAGATTTATTTGAGTGCTTAACCCTACGCATATAAAATATAAATCTGATTACTTGCATTCTGCATATACATAACTGCACAATTGGTTTTTAAAATGTTATCACTATTATTGAAACTGCTTCATAAAGGGAGATGATTTAATGAGTAGCCTCTTCAGGACATCTCTCACAGTAATACCATTAGGCTATGGGAAAGCATCGTTAGGGATGGGGGTCACTAGAGTTTGTCTAAGAAGTTTTTCTTCGGTTTTGAAGAAAAGTTTTTATAGTATACTCCAATCTAAGACAGACTAGGAATTATTTAAGGAATCGAGGGGAATTCCCTACATTGGATAAAAAGCTAACAGAAATAAAATAATTCAAGGATTAAAAGGCGAATAAAATAATGCACAACGGATAAATAAATGGAGAACTGAGTTTTTTGAAAAGATAAATAGAGAATCCTGCAGCTAGACTAAGAAAAGAGAAAGAGATCAATAAACAAAGCAAGAGACAAAAATGGAAAAATTCTAACCAACACCATGAAAATGAGAAGGATTATAAATGACTATTGTGAAGAGCTGTATACCAACAAACTGGGTGACCTAAAATAATGATTTCCTGGGCACATATAAATTACCAAAATAAAATAATGACTAAATAGAGAATCTGAGGAGAGCGGTAACTGGCAGTGTGGTTGTGATAGTTTCCATTTGAAACACTCCTGGTTCTGAGCAGTGTGCGTAGTAATGGAACCTTCAGGAGGTGGCCTACTTCATGGCAGCTGGCCACGAGGATGAAGAATTTGAAGGTTATGGCAGCCCCTCGTTCTGGCCTCTAGATGCCCCCTGTTCCTCCATATTGTGAGCGACCTCCCAACATGCTCCCGCTGCCACAAACACGGCCTTGCCTTTTCTGACATGACACACTGAAGTTAAATAAATCTTCCCACCCATAAGTTGTTTTCTTAGGTGTTTTTTTTTTTTGTCACAACCATGTGAAAGTGACTAATACTCTGTAATAAAAAGTCTCCATCAAAGAAAAGAAACAGGACATAATGGCTCCAGTGAATCCTACAGACCATTTCAAATGACAATATTAACTCTTCCCAATTTATTATTATTTTTTTTAAATTGAAGGGGAAGATAATCTTTCCAAACTTATCTTCTGTGACCAGTGGTATATCAACGCCAAAACCAAAAATGAAATGGTAACAACAAGTAACAAGGAGAGACAGACAGAGAGACAGAAGCAGAGACAGACACACAGACAAAGAGAGAATACACAGGACTAAGAGAAAACTATGAGCTAATAACTCCAATAAGTATAGGCATGAAAATCTAAATAAACCAAATTCAAATGCATATTGAAAGTACAATTGACCATAATTATTGGGATTCATGCCAAAGTTCAAAAATGGTTCAACATAAATGAATCAACATATGTGATTTATCATGGAAAAGTTAATTTCTTAAACATGGGACTGAGGTGCACAGGTGCACATTTTCAAATGAGTATATAATGTACCTTGATTACATCTCCATCTCATATCCTCTTACCCTCCTCTAGGATCTATAAGTGAGAAAAAAAACATGTGATACTTATCTTTTTGAATTTAACTTAATTCACTTGATATAATAATCTCCAATTTCACCCATTTTTTCACAAATAGCCTAGCTCCATTCCTTTTATCGCTGAATAAAATGTCATTTGTGTGTGTGTGTGTGTGTGTGTGTGTGTGTGTGTGTGTGTGTGTGTCTGTGTACTGAATTTCTTTACCCATCATTGCTAACAGACATCTAGGTTTTACATGCTGATATGTAGAGATCTTTTGGTTATATTCAGAGATGGTATCACCGGGTCATAGGTAGGTCTAATTTGAGTGTTTTGAGGAGCCTCCATATTGATTTCCATAATGGCTGGACTAATTTGTATTCCCACCGCAAATTTATCAAGGATCCCCTTTCTCTGCTTCTTCACCTGCATTTGTGGTTATTTGTTGTCTTAATGACTGTCATTCTGACTGGGGTACCATGGACTCTCAATGAGAGATGCTGTGGACATTCTCAAAGCATATCTCTCCGTATATGAGAGCATTTTTAAAGAGATGATTAGATCCTAAGTACTCTGACCTAACAAATGGCCTAATCTAGTCATGAATTCTGATCGATTCAAAATTTGAAAAAAAATATGGTAGGTAGGGCCGAGTTGGCAGAAGCAGGTGAGGAGGCATGTTTCCTTTGGCTGTGTCTTGCCCGTCTCCTTTCCTGTTGTTGCTCTGCTCTGTCTTCTGTCCATCAGACTGTGAGCTGCTCCACCAGGCCTTCTCTGCCACATGGAGCAAAACCTCTGAAACCATGAGCAAGATTCAACTGTTTCCGGAGGTACTTGGTCACAGAGACGAGGGTGGTAGACAACCCAGCGCAGGAACAAAATCAAAGACCTCAAAACTAATGATCTTTAAATAGATGCAAAAGATAGCTTTTGGTAAAGTTAACATGATTTCATGATATTCAAAAACCCTGCAAGAAATTAGGTACAGAGGGAAAGTAACTTAGCATACTGAAAGCTGTATTTAACAAACAAACATCATCCAGAAACTGTTTTACTAAGGCTCAGAACAAGGCATTGGTTTTAACTTTCACTCACTTTTATTCAACATAGGCCTAGCCTGAACATGAATAAGAAAAACATAAGGGGTGTCCAAATTATGAAGGGGGAAGCCAAACTGTTCCTGTTTGCAGGTAACATAGTCATGTTTATAGAAAAAGCTAGAGTCAGTGAAAAATCTTTTACAGATAACAAGCAGATTTAACAAAGTAGCTCGCCTCTGAACTAATTATAACCTATCTAAAAATGAAATCAAGAAATCGAGACAATTCCATTTAAAATGCTACAAAAGCAGCTAAGGAAAAAAAAATAATGTGAGATGAAAGATTTCTGTTCCAGAAAATACAAAGCATGGATGAAAGAGATAGAGGAGAAGTAAGTTAATGGAAAGGTAATCCATGGTCTTGGTTACTTTTCTCATTGCTGTGTCAAAATACCAAACGGAGGCAAAGGGAGGCAGGGCTTATTTGGGTTCCTGACTGGGTGGTGTGATCTATCACCGCAAGGGGAGACACAGCAGATGGAGAAAGAGTCAGACCGCATCCTCGCTGCTTCCCAGACTGTATCCATAATCAGGGAGCTGAGATGTGGATGCTGGCACTCTACTCCTTTCTCCTTTCCATTTACTCTGGGACCCCAGCCCATGTGATGGCACTGTATGCATTCAGGGTAGGTCTGCTCACCTGAGGCAAACCTCTCAGGAAAAGTTCTCATACACACACACACATGTTCCAAGGTTAATCTCCTATATGACTACAAATCCCATTGAGTTATATGTGGATGATATATTGTGCACCCCAATAAACTTATCTGGGGGTCAGAGAACAGAACAGTCACTATATTAAACATAGAGGTTAGGCATTAAATCCTAGCATTCAGGAGGCAGAGATCCATCTGGATCTCTGTGAGTTCAAAGCCACACTGGAAACAGCCAGGCATGATGACACATGCCTTCAATCTCAGGATGTGATGGCAGGAAGCAGAAAGGCATGAGGACCAGGAACTGAAGCCTAGTTGAGTTTTTAGGCTATGAGTAGCAGTTCAGCTGAGATCCATTCAGGTGAGGACTCAGAGCCTTCCAGTTTGAGGAAACAGGATCGGCTGAGAAGTTGTCGAGGTGAGCGTAGCTGTGGCTTGTGTTCTGTCTCTCTAATCTTTCAGCATTCACCCCAATATCTGAATCCTGGGTTTGTTTTTATTAATAAGACCTTTTAATATTTGTGCTACAGTTACAAACAAGATTAACCATCACACTTACGCTCCTGGTTTAGAACAGTCAAAACAGCTAAAGTACCTGAAGTGAGCTACATATCCAGTGCAGTCTCTACTCAGGTATCAACACCATTCTTCATAGAGATAGAAAAACATGTAAACTTGGGGCAGAGCCACAAAAAAACCTTAACCAATCTTGAGCAAAATGAAGAAAGCTAAAGGCATCACACTATCTCACTTCAAATATATATCTCAAAGCTATAGTAACTAAACCAGCAAAGCACTGGTGTAATAACTGAAACCCAGACCATGAACAGAACAGAAAGGCAAGAAAGAATTTATAATCAACATATTTTTGACAGTGAAGGTAAGAATACATAATGAGGAAAGGATAAAATTTTCAATAAATGTTGCCAAGAAAATTGGATACCCACATAAATGAAAATAGGCTGGCTGTCTTCCACCAGCTACAAATATCAACTCAAATGTCAGATCTGAAGCAATAGAAGGAACTATGTGGGAAAGAAGGAAATATGTGGGAAGCGTTTTAGGACCTTGACCTTGGCAAAGGTCTCCTTGAAAGAACCACACAAGCAACAAGAGAAAAATCAAACAAACAAACTAGCAATATCACGTGAAGCTAAAATTCTGCACCATGGACAGAATAGTTAACATGGCTAAATACTGTAACTTAAAGAATGGGAAATAGTCTAAAACTATGTCTGGCAAGGAATTAACATCTAGAACGTAAAAAAAGATCTTAAATAATGTAGAACAAGGACCAAACAACAGCCACAGCCCCTCCCAGATCATCCAGTTTAAAAAATGAGTTACAAACTTCAGTGGACATTTCTTAAAGATGTGAAAATGAACTATTAGAAATCTAACAATGCCTACCAACACTAATCACAATGAGAACACAAGGAGATAAAGCCTCCATGCTTACCATAAAATAGACAATAGGAAGATAATGTTGGGAGTACAGAAAAAGGAAAGATGCTGTAGAAAATGTAAATTTTCACTGACTTCTGGAAATAGTAAAGAGGTTTCTAGAGAAATGTAATAGAACTACCATATATTTCAGCATTCCCACTGCCCAAAGGAAATAATGTCAGTACATCAGAGATATGCACACGTTTATGCTTATTGCATCAGTAGTCACACTAGACAGGACATGAACCAACTTACTTTATCATCGGTAGAAGAATGGATAATGACAATGTGCCATATACATTCAATGAAATACTATAAACCCCTGAAAGAAGAAATCTTTTCATATGTAACAATATAGTTAGACCCAGAGTATGGTCTAACAGAGCAAAATACACCAAGCACAGAAGGCAAATATCACATGATCTAATCTGCGGAATTTTCCAAAGCTAATCCCATTAAGGTTAAGAGTTGTTACCAGAAGCTGGGGAGAGTAGAAAGCAGTGGGAATGGGGAGAGAAAGCTCAAGGGGTACAGTGGTATAGTAAGATAGATCAAATGACTCTAGGTGATCTATAGCACAGTAGGTGAATGTAGTTAACAATGGTGTGCTGTGGAACTCAAGACAGAAGAATAGAATTTTGAAAGGATTCACCATAACACATAGTGAATTTTAAGTGATATGTTAATTACCCTGGTTAGAACATTGTCCAATGAATAAATAAAGCAGAACATTCTATTGTACACCATAAACCTGCACAATTGTCACTACATGTCAATAAAAATGTAAAAATTTAAAGATCTACAGTAAATATCACTTCTGCTTGTGACATGTTGGAAGCATCTATTCCAAAAGTCCTTCCTGAAACCCAACAGTCCTCAATATATCAGATTGAAAAATGTAGTGAGACTAAAGGGGAAAAAAGATGAGTAGGGAGAAGTGTAAGATTGGAAGAAAGAGAAGAAGGAAAAACAGCACTAGCAAAAGAAATATAAAATAATTATCATCTGCATGCAGAGTAACTTGAAATCTGAGAAAAAAACCTAAAATGGATTTGAGGATTCACAAAGAGGACTCATAAAGGTGTGAGGAGGGCCTATATAAGTTCATCAACACTGACTATTAGGAAATGATACCATCACTTACAGATGTACAGGGTGTTCAATCATTAGTATAACAAAAATACTCAAGGCTTGAAGAGAAGATAAGAAAACCATAATTAAAGTTATAAACAATTGAACAAAATGTTGACTTATACATCGCTCACAGACAGGATTTCATCAGCACTTATGAGCAGGTATGGTCTTCCCAATTAGTAAAACATTCAAAGCTATTTCACCAATAGTCTCTGATTTCCCTTACTACCCCAGTACAGAAACACATGATTTCTAGAATACCAGTGAATATAACACATAGGTAAAACGATGAGGGTATATTGAAGTCAGCAGACAATGTGACATTGGCAGAGAAATGGGAAAATATACTGAAAACTGATTGGACAACCCAAATGTGACGTAGGTACGATACTCAGGAGAAGCGACACTACAAATACGATGGGAAAAAGTGGACTGGCTATGGCAAGGGTTGGGGATGCCACTGGGAACAATAAACTCTGTCTCCACTTCACTGCCGAGGCAATGATCAACAGCAGGGCGAATCAGTTTTCATTGCAGTAACATAAATGCACACACTGGGGAAGCATCTTCAGAAGAGGAGTGTGGCTTATTTTGGAGCTTGCTCTCATAGGTTTGAGTCTACCATGGTTTGTTGCCCTGGGCGGGCAGAGAGGCTGACCATCCTAGCAGGGAGTATGAGGTGGCAAAGCTGTTCACTCCATGGTTCTTGAGAAGTGACACACAGAGAGAAGCAGCAGGGCTCTCAAAACACCCTTCAAGGTAGTTCCTAGGACTTCGTCCCTCCCCCCACCCCAAGCCCTAACTCCTGAAATCTGCCATACCTCCTCATGACACAATATCTAGAGACCAAGTCTTCAGGATGTGAGTTTCTGGGGAACATCTAAGATCCAAAGCACCACAAACCCTTAATGATTTGAATGCTGAATTTTTTTCCCTTAATATATAGGGGAAAGTGTGCCAGAAAATTGTCAAGTTACTTGGATAGCAGAAAATGTATATGTTTTTATTTTTTAAAGAAGAAAAGGCAGGTTGATAGAAAAACCTGGATAAGTTTTACTATATAAAGAAGATATGAAAATATAAGATAAGAACTGTGGGTAATACTGCTAGAGCATCCAAGCTGAGGAGAACTAAGTAGAGAGACTTGCAGTGTTTGTTTCCAGAGGTTGGAAACCAAGGCCCAAGGCCCATGAGCCAAGTTTGTTTTTTGTGAAATTCTACTGGGCCTCAGCCACTCTGTAGGGCTTTGACACTATGCCAGAAAAGTTTAGTTCTTGTGAGAGACCTATGACGCATAAGGCCTAAGTTATTTACTATGACTTCTCAGGAAGAAAAGAAAAAACATGTACCAACTCTACTTAGTCATTTAGAACACATTTGTGTAATTACCAATATTAGAGTATCTATATTGTTGGAGGCTAAAAGTTTTCTTCCTATAATCTTCTTATATTCTTGTTTATTGGTTTTACTTAGTAAAAATTTCATAAAGGTTTGTCAAATATATGTACTGTAGGTGCAAAGTAAGTAAATAGTTCATGATTCTACAGCTGAATTTAAAAAAATCTGCCCTTACATCACATAAGTAGTAATTGAATGCAAGCAAATCACTTTAACGTACATTAACTCATGCAACTGTTCTCTATATTTTAAGCTCCAAATGACATTCACACTTTTTATAAATAGCAGAGCTGGGAATTGAGCCAAAGTCCCCAAGCTCAATGCTCGGTCATTGCAGTACAATCTTGTTTCCTGTGATGGAATTCTTAGGCAGCTCAAAAACTGGAACATAAAACAGGTAACAGAGGGAATCATGTTGTGTGATCAATACGACCCAAGTATGGAAAATTTGGGAGGAACAGCGGTAGGGGGGTATAATTCTATCTTGAAAGGTCTTTCATGGAAGGTAAGATCTGAGCAGAACTCTTGATGATGGGGAACAGGATGCCCAATGCAATGAAAACAAGGTCTCTTGCATGAGAACAGATGAGACATGTAACACTATGGAAGTAACAACATGGCGAGGTCTCTGCAAGCTACATTCTTCCTTCTACAAGCCATGTTGTTACTTCCACGTGTTGTTTTCTTGCCACAAGAATGAGAGTCATTCGGCAGAGTCACGTTGACATTTACGAGAACAGGGAGGATATATTCAGGTGGAGACTGTTCAAAAAGCCATTGCTACAATAGCTTTATGCTCTGAGGCATGGAATGCCTGTCACTGGGAGATACCAGAGGTTTGTTAACAGTGATTTAACATGATCTGCTGTGTCCAAACAACATGACAGGGACACCAAGGGAACTGTACTTCAAGTACTGAGTCCATGGCATGCAGTCCTTTCCAGACAAAAGATGAAGAGATCTGAATGAAGACTCTCCTTTGTGTGTTCCTGGGATATGAAATGTTATGCTCCCATGGTCATGAACATCTGGGGATATTCAAAAGGCAAAGGCATGAGATATATACTACATGTGTTCCCCTCTCATAAAGCTAGGTGGCATCTGGATCCCTCTCATTGGTCAGTTTTTGTCTATTGTTCAGCTGTGTTAGTAAATATAAGATCTTAGACGACTGTGCCAGTGAATATTGGATTCATAACTACTGGTCTGAAATGCAAAGCAGGAGAAACTACCCTGCAAACACCATCTACAAAGCCACACTCAGAGTTCTCAGCAGCAGCTTCTCTGTAGTGGCCCGAGAGTCTCCAGTTATCAATAAGGTCGGCTGCAGAGCCACATGGCAAAGCACAACTCTTAAGTGGGGAAAGGCGCATATCTTTCACAGGAAAGGCAACATGATGGAAGGTGGTGATCAGTGAATCATTCGTGCCTTTGCTGAAGGCGTGGCCTCTCCCCCAGGTCCTTTGAGGTTAGGAACCTATCTGATGAGAAGCATCACTGGTTTTAATTGCCACTGCCTATGACATTATGAGTTAATGGGATCGCTTGTTTCTGTTGCTTTAGAGAGTAAATACTATAATTATGTTCCTCTGGGACAGGAGAATGGGTACAGAGAGAAGAGAGGACAGTGAAATAAATAACTGGTGCATGGGGAGGAAGAAGAAGGAATTTTGGAAAGAAGCTGTCAACTTACCTGGTTTTGAATAGTCTGATTTTATTTACTGAGTCATTATTTTTAGTATAGCTCAGATAATCTTAGGTGATTCATTATTATCATTATTATTATTATCATTATTATTATTATTATTATTATTATTTACATCTTGAATCCTAAAGGGTCTTATTAATAAAAACAAATGTGGAGCTGGGGTATTAGGGTCAACGCTGGAGGATCAGAGAAGCAGAACAAGCCACAGCTACCTCACCTCGCCAGTTCCTCAGCTGATCCTGTTTCCTCAGGCTGGAAGCCTTTGAGTCCTCATCAAAATGGATCTCAGCTGAACTGCTTCTAGAAAGCCTAATAGCTTAAACAGCCTAGTTTCTGGTTTTCACGCCTTATATACCTTTCTGCTTTCTGCCCTCACTTCCTGGGATTAAAGGCTCACTTCTTGGGATTAAAGGCATGAGTCACCATGCCTGGCTGTTTCTAGTGTGGCTTTGAACTCACAGAGATCCACGGGATCTCTGCCTCTGTAATGCTAGGATTAAAGGCTTGTGTGCCACCATTTCTGGCCTCTATATCTAGTGGCTGTTCTGTTCTCTGACCCCACATAAGTTTATTAGGGTGCACAATATTTTGGGGGAACATATCACCACAATTATTATTATTTTGCATTAGTTTTTCACGTGGCCTAGGATGGCCTTGAACTCCTGACCTTCTTCCCTCTGTCTCCCAAGCCCGAGATTGCAGGCAAGCACCAATGTCTCTCGTTCATCTCAGATTTTAAAAATACATTAAATATTTTGTTATCCATCTGTGCCATGAGTATTTCTTATAACATTCCTAACAAAGGACCACATTCATTCACCTCAAACACTTCTAGGAGCCTCATCTCTTGGTTCCTGAAGGCAACCTGCTACTGTTGAGGCTAGGGTTACAGTTCTGTATGTGGAGCTCAGATCTGTGTGTTCCCAAAGCAAATCAATGAAACTCATTTCCATCTTACATCATACACGCTGTCCACTTGTGCCTACATTTTACTCAAGGGCTGGCAGAGTGAAAGCTTTAAGTGGGGGGGGTATCTGTTTCAACCCCAAATGAGATCAGATGTTGCTAATTTCCTTCGTCTCCTTGTATTTGATTTTGTTCCACAAGTGATACGAAACTCCTTGTTTTGACAGCTCATTACAGAAATGACTATAGCTCAGTTGCCAGCTCGTGGAATCCCAATTATAAATTGTTCTTTTAATAACACTACACTTTTGCCTAACTCAGAATGCTTTGATCTGTTTTTTCTTTCTGAAAACTACTATAAAACAAAACAAATAGTTGTGGTGTTACATTGTAGATTTTCTACTATCAGAATGATAGCCATAAAGATCACAGATCAATAGTCCTCTAATAAGTAGGGGCTCCCTGCTGTGTGGTGGTCATATGAAATGCCCTCTTCCCAAAGAGGTATACTCAAACTTTGTCTTGAGAAGCCTATGTAAAACAAGTGTTGGGGTTCCCTCTGCCATGTCAGGTGCTTGACCGCATGGCCTGGATTGGCTTGATCTTGCAAGTGTAGGAACTACACTCCCTACAAACATACCCTTTCTTTGGAACTAAATGCCAGTCTCCAACTCTTATAACTTTCTGGCTCCTTGGCTTGTGTTATCTTTATAGTTGTTCTTAGATATGTGACTCATTTGCTTAGGTTATATACATTCTTATATCCGCCCCCCTTCTGCACTAAAACCAGTAGGCTCTGGTCCCTCTGAGAGTCAATTTACTAAATATTTCTTTCCCCCTTTCAAGTTAATTACATCTTCTAACTTGTCTAGATGGTCCTCAACCTTAACTAGAAACAGGTAAGTTAAGGACTACTGCCAAAGGCAAAAAAAAAAAAAAAAAAAAAAAAAAAAAAAAGCAGAAAAAATGATGAAATAATGTTAACCTAAGCATCTAACAACTGACTCATGTCTGGATGTGCATTACATTATTTCCTGCCCAGTAGGCTGTGTGTAGTGTCACAGCCAGTGAGACACACAGACAATGCACTGGGGGCTGACATGGGTTGTGTTCCTGTCAAAATCTGGACCAGAAAGTGATGCCTTCTCTCCCTGGCCTTTCCCATCATTCCTACTTGAGGAATGGGTGGGAGGGTATGCAGATGTCTAGATTTTGCTGGTCAACGAACCATCCCAAATTTAGCAGATTGATTTGCCGAGCTCATGATTTTATAGATAACAATCTAAATTGGCCTCAGGTTGTTGGGTCTTCTAGATTCTGGCCATTTGGCGTATGCATCAGCTGCCAGGTCAACCAGGAACTTCCTGGTCTGTAGAGTTGACAGAGTTTACAGTTGTGGTCCCCATTTCTAACCCGCAAGGTCTTTCATCCTCCAACAAGTTATCTTGGTTAGGAATAATGATGCAAGAATGAAGTTGAAGTGCCCAAATTCTCTCCCAGCTCAGACTCCAAACTGTACAACCTTGCCTCCCCCCCCCACACACACACAGGCAAACTGAATTAGCTCAGACAAGATGCCAGGCAGTCCAGACCCAAGGGCTGAACATTTAGTTTTGGCCTCTTGCTGAGAGACATGCACAAAGAAACAGATCTGTTTCTTCCATCTATCCTGAATACCAAAATGGCAATGGGACCACCTACCTCTCACCTTCCTGCAGTGTAACTGATGAATTTTTTTCCTTCATTTTTCTTTATTAAGAAATTTCCTACTCATTCTACATACCACCCACAGATCCCATCCCCTTCCTCCTCCCCCCCAGCCCTCCCTCCCAAGCCACCCCACATCCCCACATCCCCCAAATCAAGGTCTCCTAAAAGCCTGACCATGCACCAGGGACGGATCCTGATCCCCCTGCCTGGGTGCCCCCTCCCAAACGGTTCCAGCCAAACAACCGTCTTCCATATCCAGAGGTCCTAGTCCAATCCTGTGGGGGCTTCACAGCCACTAGTCTACAGTTCATGGGTTTCCACCAGTGTGGCCGGTCATCATGATCTCAAAATACCCTGCCTGCAGAATTCCTCCTCTCTCTCATTGATTGGATTCCCAAAGCTCAGCATGGTGCCCGGTCATGGATCTCTGCATCTGCCTCCATCAGTTACTGGACAAGGGCTCCATGATGATAGGGTATTCACTAGATAGTCACCAAAGTAGACTAGTCTAGGCACCCTCTAGATCACTGCCAGCACTCCCAGGTGAGGTCATCCTTGTGGATTCCTGTGAGCCTCCCTGGCACCCTGCCTCTTCCTATTCCCATGATGTCCTCAACTGATAAATGTTTTAACTCATGAGCAGGTGTTGTTTTTTTACACTGAAGGGGCTCTAGTAGCTGGGCCTCATGATGAGGAAGCAACCTTCACTCTAGAAGGAAATATTTCAACTCTTTAATATCAGAACCCCCATACTCTGCTTGCCACTTGAGTACTGGTCTGCTGAGCATGTGGGTCTTTTTTCGACAGCTTTGCAGAGATTCTGCATGTCTCAGGTCTGTGCATGATTTCCACTTTGAATTATCTGCCTTTGGAATGGTTGCAGCTCCTGTCAGTGGTAACTGGGATCATCCACATCCCAGAGGAATTACCCTTTAAGCCGCCTTCCTCCAGACTCTTCTGAGGCTCCCTTTATCCTGTTTTGCTTTCCAAGCAGCCATCTTTGTGCTGGTCTTCTTGTGTGACTCAGAAGGATTCAGTCTGTGTGATGTTTCTTCTTCCATTGACTTCCCTTCCTGGGTACTTTTCTCACCTCTAGCATGGGCGGCTCTGCTTCATATGCATCAGACACTCAAATTTTGCTGAATTGGATACAAGGATAAATTCTTAAACAAGACATTATAAGGACTCTATCAACTAGACAGTAATTTGTTTGAAAAATATATACTTAAATTTCGAAGATCCCATGGAAGAACAGAAAGGCTCCAAGTAACTTATATTTCATTATGAATTTGTTCTAATTATGTTCCGACATCCATGTACTTGATGCCTTAACATCTGCCTTACAGGTATATGTTAGATAAACTTTGTTCTGGACAATCAATAAAATGCCAAGGGCACCTTGTCTGAATCTTCTTGAAAGGGAATTCTCTTCCCAGGGGCATGGTTTTCAAACACACCCCAAGTAATCCAAAGTCCACAAAGTGAACTAACTTTTTATCAGCAAAGAATACTTGAACTACAGTAAACCTGCTTTAATAACCCCAAGGTTGGGTGCATACAACCAAAGACAGCCCTCCTGGGCCTAGGAATGTGCTGAAATTGATTACTGTCCTGGATCCCAAACTTTTGAATCCCAAGTTTCTACCTTAACATTTTATTCTCACCGAAGCCACCATGAAGGGCCTTAGCTACCATAACAAACCTGGACTGATGTTTCCTCATGTGCTCTGCCATTTTGTGCATCATGAATTCTCTCTCTCTCTCTCTCTCTCTCTCTCTCTCTCTCTCTCTCTCTCTCTCTCAGCACTTCAATGTCTTTCCAGTGGCAGTGATTTATTTCCTGGTCCTCAGGCTTCACAGTACCTAAATACTAACAAGCCCATTCATTCATACATCTGTCCACTGTCCAGGGAAAGCTGAAGAGAACCAAAGGGTAGGTTTACTCTGCTCTTAGAGGGTCTGGAAATAGAATGGACCACTGTAAGAAGGAAACCCCAAATTTGTCAGCAAAATGAAGAGCTGCATACAGAGTTCTAGGCACTTAAAAAAAGACCATAGAAGGGAAGGGAGAATTGAGAAGTAGATCTGCCCACTTCATTGTGGTGTCTTAAATGTTTGCTGAGTATGTGAATGGGGTTGGGAAGAAATTGCCTTCATTTCTCCATGTTGACTTTAAAGTCTCACCAACACGATTGGTTAAACATGAGCAGAACAAGGACAACAATAGACATGCTAACATGGACAGTGTGCTGGGGGAGCCCAGGAGGCTTCAACCTATATAAGAACTGCAGACATCTAAGATTGTCCAGAGTGAGAGAAATAGTCCCCCTTGAGGATGAGCATACCAATTAGTTATCCAATATCAAATAGTGAACCCTGATACATACATATGAGGAACACTGAGTAGACTGAGCAGGTTGTACGTATGTATTTAGAAATACAGTAATTAATGAAAAAAGATGGGGAAAAAGGGATGGAGTCACAAAAAATAAAAGAGAGGTATATGGGAGGGGTTAGAGGGAAGAAAAGGAATCGAGAAGTGGTGCAATTATAATATCAAGAATACGAATAATAAAAACTACTATAGGTAATGCTCACATATAGCCAAGACTGAGAACTACAGGAATGGAGGCTTCCTATTCAAAACAGGACCTGTGGACCAGAAGTACTGGACACAACCTGGGAAACTTGTGTTCTGGAATCAACCTGTGCTGGCATGGGAGATCCAGAAGGTGTTTATTGATGCTATGTGTGTGGGCTGTTGAAACTGAAGGGTATAATTACAATCGGTAAATTCCTTCTAACCCCCAGATCAAGAGCTAGCTGCTAAATACTAGCAGCACACCACCAATTAGGAGCGTCTTAGAAATTTAGCATCTTGATCTCCTCACAATCTCAATCAATCCTTTCTAATTTGGATATGCACATGAACTACATGAGACTCTTACTAGGATGTCCAGACTTTAAGCTTGTGTTCAATGCACTTTAAAATGCTATCTGCTGTTGATACCCACTGACAAAGGAAAACTTAGTTTTCTCCAATGGAGTCTCACTGAGTATGTTTACTACAATTCTGCGTAGGCCCTGTGCCCAAGAGTAGCTGTCCAACACAAAACAAGCTTAATGGCATTTGTGTAGACCTTTTGGCTCCTTTTATTTTGTTTGGCCATTTTTCTTTGTCTTATTGGTCATTTGCTTATATATTTCAGTTTCTGGTTTTGTGGTTTTATGGTGTGTGTGTGTGTGTTTCTTAGTTTTTGTTTATTTGTTTTTTAAAGAGGGAGGGCTTGGAGTTGGATGTGTGGGAGGAGTTGGGGGAGGGAAAAAGAGTGTACGAAATAAAATTTTGTTGACAAAAAAAAATAATGTAGCTTCATAGCTCAACCATGAGGAATAGACTCCAAAACTCTTAGTGGATGTCTAAAGCTGTAGAGAAGTGAGTCCACTACATAGATATTGCATTTTGAGATGTGAGAGTAAAACTTGCATAAATTTAATTCTTCTTCTTTATAATTTCAGGGATGTAGATCTGTTCTTGTTAGGTATTTTTGCATATATTTTTTCCTTATGTCAAGAACTTTCACCTTTTCAATGAAAAAAGCATGAGGTGGCTTCCCTCGCATATCCAAATTGGCAGCGTGATGACTTTTGTCCTTTGGAGTCATTATTATTTAAAATATGGGTTCCTTGAACATGAAACATTGTAGCCCAATCCTACTCAATCAATGCATCTCCAATATTAAGATTAGCTAAATGAGGCGGCACTCCTGGTGGTAAGATTTAGTGATCTTGACGTAAGGTATGCATACAATGGACGTATGCATGTTAAGGGACCCGACTAATTTTTAAATAATACATCAAGAGTCTGGAATATTTTCCAACATGAACGCAAAACAAAGGTATTGTCAGATATAGATAGATATTCGCTCGGGATATCTCAGATTAGGTTTCATTGCAATTTAAGAGGAACGGTAGAGAGTTGCTGTTCAGTTTCTTGGATTTTTCCATTGTTGATACTTGAGTGAGTTGTCTTTGGTTCGACTGATGAGTGTAAACAAGTAATATTCTAATCGAACTAAGAGAATAGGACTGTCATGTGCTGGCACTAAGCACATGCTGTATCTTCACTAGAATCTCATTGTGCACAACTAAAAATGTACCTCTAGCACGACTTCTTCTCAATCACTTATACACTAGCTTTTTATACTTTTAGCTTATTAGGATCTATTTTCCCTTCTGTTTGCTAACTTAGCTAGGAATAAAAAAATCGAAATAAATTCTCAACGGTCAAGATTGTAAGAATGAATAACTCATCTTCTTAACTATAATGCCTCCTAACTTCCATCATAGAGAATTGTTTTTATTTTTCTGGGGGGGGGGTTCGAAAAAAAAATTATAACAGTTTCTAGACCAATTCACTTATCAGGGTATTTTATGAATTGCTGGTTCTATGTGCCGGGTTTTGGGATTTTGTTTTTTTTCTTTTTGTTATATCTACTATTTTTTTTTTGGTGTTTTTTAATCTATATAAATTTTATTAATAATTCACCTTTTATAATATATTCAATTCATTTATGCTATATTCTTTTCCTCCCCCAACTCTCCACCATGCAACTAACAAGCTCCTGATTAGAGTACTTTACTTATAAAGAATCTAGAGGACATATAATATTAACAACTCAGAAATTAATAAGGTGATATGAGGAGACGAATGACTCGTCGCAACGCAAAGTGCATTGACACACTAAACCGATACCCCAATACAAAGACACCACGGAGCCAGAGATACCGGTCATACTAAATTTCAGAAAGATCACGAGTTGTGGAACTAGTCCTAATATCAGTGAGCCCTATTCACTAGATGCGAGAGGAGGAAGGAATCATTGCGAAACATGCTATGAGTCAGCATAGAATTGGCAGTACAGGGCGCTGTGAATAAGAGAAGTATCACTTAAGAGCTTATGAGAAGAAAATGGTCAGAGAGAACATGGAAACAGGTCCATACCCAAAATAGGCAATGAATAGGGAGCTTTCTGAAGGCTCTTTCTCTACAAGTAGTGTCAGGGAGAGAAGCCGAACTGGAACATAGGAAAGGGCAGAGAGGTGAGAGAGAGAAAGAAGCAAAGAAGAAAGAAGGAACAGATTTATTGAAGAAGATTAGAAGAAAGAGAGTAGACCAGAACGATTACTTCACGGATAGGAAGGAAACCGTCAATTATTGATAAGGAAAGCGAGAAAGGGTCGGAACAGGCTTTTTTTTGTAGGAGGAAAGAGCGATAGGGAGGATATTGCAAGAAGATAGAGACAAAAACATAACCAACAATTTCACTGGCTTGTACAAGGCATGTTAGCGAACGATCATGATCATTGTTAGAGTGGGGAAGAAACATCCACTCTGGCTATTCGTTCTCTTATATAGCTGGGGCTTCATCTCGCAGTCGAGAAGAATGGTGCCGTGGCCTCTGGCAGAGGCCATGTCACTGCTGAACCGCATTGTTCAAACTGACACGATGCCCTGTTGGTAAATTACAGTGTCATGCTGAGAGGCACAATGAAAGCAAAACGTAATAGCATTAATGGCAAATGTTGCCGTTGTCGTCATTCCCCAAAGGAATGCTTACCTCTGGATATGTTGATCTCTTTCCACACATGTTGAGATACTGCAACTCCCCACCGCACCATAGCGCGCCGCAGCTGTGATGCTATATCCCATCTTCACGCTCTTGAGCGCCTTAACTCCCACACTCAATAACTACTCCGGAATCGCTTTCCAATCACTTCAAGTCTCAGGAACGTTTGACGCATTGAGCAACACAAGGCTCATTCAGATTCTTTACTTAACACATATGATCTGATGCTTACTGCAAAGGCCAGACATGAGACTCATTCTGTAACTCCTGTACAAGCAGCTAGTAGCTGGCTCACGCACACTCGATCTCGTTTAACTTTGTAGCGCCTCAGACGTCTGTGTTAGTATACTCCTAAAAACTGTCAGTTATCCTTCTAAATGACATGTACATCCTGGGACACATGTTGGTAGGCTATATACTCAGTAATAGTACTACCAATCACCAAAAGGTCTGCTGCTCTTTATTCTTTTTGGCTTCATCAGAATTCTCATATGCTCTAAGCACTTAGGCATAAACTGAAAATTTATTCAAGAGAGACTTATTGCGTCGCCTCTGATATTATGTTCTAGCTACACTAAGGTGTATTCATTCTTCTCGCCAATACTAGAAATTACTGCGTGTCCTAATTTTATTTTATACTCACG
Source organism: Peromyscus leucopus (assembly GCF_004664715.2). Classification (NCBI taxonomy): domain Eukaryota; kingdom Metazoa; phylum Chordata; class Mammalia; order Rodentia; family Cricetidae; genus Peromyscus; species Peromyscus leucopus. The sequence continues at coordinate 37,713,180 of NC_051078.1, read as the reverse complement.
ACTAAATGCCTCATTTGTGCCTTTCACAGACATAGCTTGTTTATATGCATTAGCAAATTTTGTCCATTGCAAAACAAATTGCTAATTTTGGCTCAACCATCTAAGCAATTGTGCCAATTCTTCATCTCTCCCTGAGGAACAATTTGGTAGTTGGTATTAGGGAGACGGAGGGGGTGATTTACATCGTGCAGTTAGTTTGCATATTCGTGGATGGTGAGCAGAGGTACGGCGCTGCCCCCAGGCATCATCCATTTTAGCATCAGGCGTGTTCTGCGGGGGCTGTTTTCAGGTCTATAAGGAGTGAATGTTTAACTCACTTAATTGGGTGGGCCATTCCACTGTCGTGAGCAGAGGCCAGGCTGTTCCGTTGACATTTTCTTTCCGTGGGGAGATGGCTGCCATGACGGTTACGCTAGTCTCCTGGCCCGGCTCGCTGAAAAATAGCGATGCCTAATTTGGGTAAGTTGTTTGTGTCTCAGTTTCTATCTCATACCGGTGGATGGGAGACAGTGTCTCTGATTTGTTACAATAAGTGTCTTATGCTTAGTTCTCTTTTATTGTGAGGCTGATTACTTTATGCATTATTTTATAATACTATAAAAGATTTCCTATGTTATTAAGGGCTCTCTCGTATTGGTGCAAAGGCATTCTTGCCTGCTTAGAGGTTGTTTGCTTGTCTCTGGCTGAAATTTAACGCCCACACAAGCTTGGCAGGGACGCTCTATGGGCGCTTTTGTGCAGAGCAGGAAAACCAGGTTCGCACCAAGTCAGACCTAGCCACTTGTGGTCTAGACATACACTGGACTCACTCTTAGTGTCTTTCCCAGAGCTCTCTTTACAAGGTATACGACAGTTACCTGAGATAGCACACTCTAATCCTCCCTTCTTCTCGGTGCCTCTCTTCCCTTTCTTCATGGCCTCTTCTCCTTGGCGACAGCGGCGTCACGATTTGTCAATTGCAACTTGAAATGGGCTTGGTCTAGTATTTGGACTCGTGAGGCCCTTGAGCGATCCCAGGCTTCAATATATACATTTCCTATCTCTCTGCCTACTTCGGTGGGAAAGACATTGACGTTGGCCTGAGTCTCTCAAGAGAGAGAGTACGCAGATGGAGAGAGAGTGATGAGAGAGACGTCAGTACTCTCTCATCTCGATAGTCTCTATCCGAATACCCTCTCCCACTGCACTGCCACAGACACTCCCGCTAGACGGCACACTTCACGCCCAATCCGCATCAGCTTCCCTACTCGCCCCCCCCCCGCTACCCCACCAACAACCCCCCACACGGGTCCACACACCCCTGCGCCCACTTCCCACACGCCTCTACTCGGACCCTCCCCCACCGCCCGCCTTCCCACCCTCTATCACCTTCCCCCCCCGACGCTGGTCCTCTCGCTCTACGCTCATGCCTAACTTTTGGGGTGTAAGCAACCTCTCAGACACTATATATTGTAGTTACAGTGCCCGTGGTCACTATGGCAAGCAAAAATACAGCTCAGTGAAACTTGCTTCTATTTTTCCTTTGGTCTAGAAAATAGGTATGATATCACGATAGACGGTGTAGGGAGCTAACTGGGTTCTAGGTATACCTGAAATAGCAGGCTATGGCTATTTAGAGCCTGTCATCAAGGGAGCGGGTCTCGCCTATGCGCAGGTCGGACGAATACTAGTTATACACCCAGTGAGCCATTCTGAATATCCTGAAGGACATGACTAATATAGAATCAGCGCTTTGGCACCTGCATGTGGGTAGTCTTAACAACTGGGAGATTCTGTAATTTATCTTCCATGGAAATAACAGTAAGTAGTCCACGAGCATGTTATTGTTGTGTTGTGGGTACTTTCTAGCTTTACAAGATATTAAGGAAACAATTTCATTGGGTATTCTTCTGGCTTTGGTAATAGGGAGTTGAAAAGCACAGAGAAGTACGTGTCGTCAATGAATGTCTTAGAGTCGCATGGGAGTTACGATGGCGCAAAAACACAGAAAAAAGTCGCTCAAGCTAAGCTCCTTGTACTATATATGGAAGCCTCTCTCAACGAAACTAGCTGACTGCAGAAAACCGTTTCGTGGACAAACGATGATTACTCTTGGAAGCAAAGAATTAACTTCACCATAAAGCAGTCCGCGCGACAACTCAACTACACCACCGAGACAGATGAACACATACCCCATAAAATGAGAGGCCAGATCAAAAAGGACCTGAGACCAAGAATAGGCTACCCATCCTCAAGAGGAAAATATGCCAGACGCGACCCGAACGCAACCAACGAGAAAAACCTACCCAAACAAAACACACACACCGAGACACAAAGGGGACGAGGTGGGGGAGGTCGGATAAGCGTGCAATTACTATTCAGAGAGACAAGGAGGAAGCTTCCTTAGAGTAGACACTTACGTTAAGAGTAAAGTGAGGACATGATGGATAAAAGTAGGTAAAGACACGGCAAGAGAGGTGGCGATAGTGTAGGATCGTTGAGCTCATCAAGGTTAAATCTTGCAGCAAGAGGCCGTTTCTCACATAGGAGACCTCGTGTTGTGAGAGCCAAGAAGTGATGCCTAATACGAGGTTTAGTGCCAGCTACACAGTTTCCGCTTCATGCCTGGTATTTGCTTATTCTATCATGCCATAATCTGGAATGCCTAGTCTCAGTCAGGTATTTAAGCTATCCTCTTCTGCACTTTCTTAAAAATTATTATCTTGGTTTTTCATGCATGAATATGATGTGATTTAAAAGAATGGTTTTATTTATTTTTTATTTAATTTTTGGGACGGTCGGAACTTCTTGTTTCTCGCTCTCAGCAGAGGCTGTGTTGAGCTGGTAAAGAATACGCAGTAAGCACTTCTCTCATCTTGCGCTGAGGTCTTCCTAAAAGAACGCCACTGAACTGCAAGTCGGCTTTTGGCGAATTCAGTCCCAACATTCAATTTGAGAGAAAAGCACCGAGTCGTGTGATGACCGAATTGTGCTGTGCATCGCCTCGCTCGGGGTATGTTCCCTTGGATCAGCTCTACACTCGATTGCTGACGGGTCACCTCGTCGCTTGACAGGTTTAATTAAATTCATTCTCAATGTCAACTAGTTGCACAGTCTTATGGAACTATTACGAGTGCAGGAAAACAATACAAAGACAAACATAAAATAATATCAAACACATATTCCTTTCTTTCTAGGAACAGAAAATGAAGGAGTGTGTTAACTTTAAGGATAGTAAGACTTGTTACAGTAGACGAAACTCATACAAGGTAAAGAAGTTTACAATTGCACAATCGATATTCTCAACTAGTGTTCCACAATTCACTTGTGGTGGTTCCTGAGTGAACATTTTTTTAGAGACTTATATGAATATTGGGGGTGCTGTGGGATCGATGAGATGTGCTATTTAGGTGGAACGTGTGAGTAGGACGAGGGTCGGCAGAGATTTGTGTAATCTAATTTACATGTTGCGAGTCACTCTAGGATAAGACGTGGCGATGCTGATATAGTACTAGTCTAGTCTTTCAAATAACATCAAGGCATTCTCTCAGAAGGAATATATTAATAAATAATTGATTCAAACAGACCTATCCAAAACAATCGCTAGAAGAAGATCAAGGGAAGTGCTGAGGCAGTCCTATCTCATAGCCTAGGCCTATATGTCTGAGATTCAGATGAAGTCCGGAAATTTGAAATATATGCTCCACCTATATGGCAAGGTTGTCAGATCCGTCATCCTCTGTGTCCTGCAAAATGTCTGCCAGTTTCTTGTGAAGCAAGAACCTGAAGGATCATGCTTCTTGTTTTTGGAGTTCAGTAGTCATTGTCCTGTGAGTCCGCATGCAGTTTCATATGAACATACTGTCAAGCAGTCCAGAGCAGACACTTATTTGCCCGCAAATGACTAACTTGCCACATTGAAAAGCAAACTCTTAAGGAGTTCTGCTTGATGTCCTATTTGAGTAAATTCGGATTGCTGCAGGAACAGATGTGTCCTCAAGTTTAGTTTGACTTCTTCTTTCAAGCCTTGTATCCCCTTGATCTCCTTTTGTTGTCTTATTAGCTCTATGCTCAGGACTTGGTACTAACTTATTTAGATAGATTATGGCGAGAGTAGACAGCCTTGCTCGTTCCTGGATTTAGTGGAATCTGCTTTTCGAATTTCTCTGACCATTTAATTTGATTGTTCGCGTGTTGTAGGTTTGTAAATTCGCTTAATATGTTTAGGTATGGTCTCCTTGTATTCCTAACTATCTAAAACCAAGATCTTTATTTGTGAGAGGGTGTGTGTCTGTCAAAGGCTTTCCTACTCTGCATACTTAATGAGACTGACTCATCCAGTCGTTTTTTTACTTTCCTATTAGTCAGTATATGTGCTTCATATGGTGTACATTCATTGAAGATTGTTCATATGTGCCATCACCTTTGTACATCTCTGATCATGAAGTCTAACTTGATCATGATGGATATTTAACTCTGATGGGTTTTTGGATTCCATGGTTTGCGGCAGCTTTTTATGTAGAGTATTTCTTTATACAGTCAAGTGTTTCATCCGAGCTAGGAGATTCGTCTCGTTAATCTCTTTTCTCACTGTGTCATACATCTTAATGTGGCTGGTTGCAAGGATCATGTACATGCGGTCAACTGTTAGGGCCAAGATACATACATGGAGTTTCAGTAAATAGATCTTATCTGTTCCTATCTTGTGGTATATCTTAATTATGAATGGGTAATTTGATAATTCGATTTCATTTTGTAATTTCTTGATTGATATTCGCTCGTCTATTGAAACTCTCATCTATGGTCTTGTGCATACTTTTATTTCTTTTAGTGTTGGGTTTTGACTTTGGAGTAACTCTGATTACTTTTGACTATTGTTAACGATAGAATGGTTATATGATGTCTTGAAAAGGTGTGGTGTGTAAGAACTGATTCATTTTGATTTAATATATTTTATGGTATTGTGTTTGACTCTCTCATCTCTAGAAGGAAAAGGATTCGTCAACATAGTTCGCTTCTATTGGTATTTTACTGGTACATTCTTGTAATGGGTACGGAGGGGTGATTATATATTAAAGATTATGCATTGATTATTATATCCTTGGACTTATTCCTCATCTCGAATATTGTGGATGTTATGTCCTCCACCTTTCATTACGCATATTCATTAAAAGATTTATACATCAGACATTGTAAAGGTAGTGATAGAAATTAATTATATAGATGTTGTATGATGTACTCTGGGCATTTTATCGTGCTTCTTTTTTCCAAGAGGTAGGTGGTTTGGTATTATAGGAGAGGTTTTGTCTGTATAATGTGTTTGCATACATTTTTTCAAGAACAAAAACTCTAATTGGTCTAATTCACTTGGGACCTTCATTTGCTCGTTAATGTCACTGTCTCTGTAGTTTTCATATAGTTTGTATAGTGATATTCAGCCTCACTAATTGACATTCTTTATATTTTTCTCTGTTGAGTTTGTCTATCTTTTTTCTCTACCTGGATAGATCTTATGATGTTTTTTTGTTAGTGAGATCATTATCAGCTTGGCGTTTGAATGGGACTAGTAGTGGAAGGTTTCATCATCCATTTTCACTCTACTGTGGGCAAATATCAGTGTGATCGAAGTTGGTATACCCTCTTTCTTAGATATCTTAGATTGGACTTTATATCTATCTTGTATCTCTTGATTGGGCTCTATATAGTCTTTGTATGGTAGGTTAAACGATAAGTACACCAATGTCTAATCATCCTTCATTACTATGTAATTGTCTTATAGTCTAATTAGCTTACATATTTTCTATAAAATGTAATAAATCAGATCTAATCTATCCTTGACCCATATCTGTAGTTGTAGCAAATGTTGTTACGGTGTTATTAAAGAATTCGAGCATTCTTTTATCAGTTATATTCTAGTGGAGATTTGGCTCCACGAAGGCTTTCTGTAATCTTTGGTTCTTAATGTCTTGTGTATGGGTTTAATAAATGTAAATTTTAATCGTTGTCACAATATTAAAGTGAGCGGTGAATAAAATTACAAGGCATTCTCAAGTGTTATTCTTTGTGGGAATGTCATTCATAGGAGGTTTGGGAGTAATATGACTTATAGTGATCTCTCACTGCATTATGTGTTGAAACGAATATTCTCTAAGAGAAGGTTCTGAGGCCCTGCTGAAGAACGACACGATATAATATGCTTTTCATATAAGAGCTGGCTGCAACGACCTGGTTGATTAATTCGTATGAAATACACCAGTCTAGTTTAGTCAGCATTGTGTAATCATAACTTCTGTAAGGTCCCTTGATTTATTATTTTGGCTTAACTGATGTAATAATTGGTGTATTGATGGGATTAGATCATATTCTATTGTAGAGTCAGTGTTGGTGCTTTGGAAGAAGTCACACAGATCTGAGCTTCCACATTACAGACTGGTAATCCTAGCCTCAACAGTACAGGTTGGCTTCACAGGAGATTTGAGTCGGGTCCCACCTTATAAACTTTAGTGTGGAGGGTTTTAGAATAGTTGTGAGGTTTATGGGCTTTTTGTTAGGGATAAAGTGTGTTTTTGTATCTTTGAACACATTAATGTGCTGGTGCCCTTGATATCTTTTGGCGGACCAATAAAGTGAGATGATATCAAAATATTTAAATTTTTGTATCTTTAAAAATCTTGAGGATGAACAAGAGACATTGGTGCTTGCCTGACATCTGCAGGACTGTTTGCGGAGACTCTATGAGGGGTGGATGTGGTTAATCCGTTCGTAGATTCGAAAGGTGGTACCAATTGCTCCTTCACTCGCGGACCTATCGTGAATTAGAATCTCAGACTGTGCTTAAAATTATGAAGTCTATTATATAGTTATAGGATTGAGTGAAGTCTTATATCATGGCTCTCGCTTCTTAAGTCTACAATTATAGATTGGTGACACGTCTATTATTCCACTACTGATGGGCGCGTTAGCATGCACTCGAAGTAGCCATTAGAGTCTGTACTTTAGGAGGTTGACAGGTAGTGTGTTTTTGCAGTGGCATATCAGAAGGCAATGGACTCTTTCTGATCTCTGTATGCCATCTCACTTCGTGATGGTAACAGACCGGTGATCTTTCCGTTCGGTGTTGAAGTGAGTGCTCAGTTATGAATGGTTTTCAATTGCCACTATCTTGCGTGAGATATCATAATGCACAGGAGATGAGGTGTGTAGTTTCTCATCAGCTCTGTATATACTCCTAGTTAGGGTTAGGCTTAGTATATTTTGATATATTCTATCACAGTGTTATGTGGGCATTATGCATAGAAAGTGATAGGTGAGTATATGCTGTCTGTGACATCGCTCGTGTAAACTCTAGGCTGTTCATAGCGTTTAGCTATATAGGGACTTCTTAGGTTCGTGATGTTTTCTTGACTTGTCTATAACGTGTTACTGAGATCTCATTGAGTTCGTAGAGTTTGATAGGATAGAATAATGCTGTGTAACCAGCCTAGATCTCTAGTGGTTCTATTTTTTTTGTGAAGGTGAACTGGTTCTGTGAGGATTGGGTAGGTAGGCTATCGTGTCTTTCATCGTTATGGTTGCTAGGGTGTAAGTTCTTGTGAACTTCGGGTATACGCAGCTCGAGTTTGTGACTACGGGCATATAGGCTTCCTGGTCTCAGTAGCTCGCTACCTATTAGGAAATTTTTACGATTTCTTGTATCTATAATAAGGACGCTTTTTTCTTGACTGTGTTGATAGTACATCTCATTGAGATGGTAAAGATCTAGATGTTAATATACTGGTGGGTCTATTGACTTTATAATGATCATATTGAAGACCTTATATTATAACTCACTCGATAATTTGCTGCATTCACCCTTATAAGATAATTATTCTTAGTCTATATTTTCTAGATATACAGTTATAAGTGACTTTTAATTATAATTAAAATCAATGGTAGTTATGTACGGTAATATCTATAGGTTTGGGAATAAGGGGTCTAATTGATGTTCTGAGCGTCTCTCTATTACCAGGCATTCTAATCCGTGTTCATATACTGGTTATTTTATTCTCTCAACCAGATTTGTTTGCGAAAGATTGTTTTTTCTTTCATATGTGTTCTTCTGCTCTGTAACTTTTTATCTCTTTCTTTGTCCTACTTGAACCCTCTATTCTTACGCTTTAGTTACCTTCCTAGAGGCACTATCGATTTCGTCATTATATCCTAGTTATTCACTCTTCTAAATAGCCACGAGAAACGAGCGCATTCTGGACTTAACTCTTACATGAGTGGGTCCACATAGGAACTTATTCGCTTGATGTGCTTTAATGTGTTATTGACATTTATTTTGACAGTTTGGTATGCTCTTGCTCTTAGTACCTGAGCAAATTCGTATTTTCTCTGAATTAAGTCCTTCAAAGGATCTGGCGATGCCAGAGAGATGCCATGCTCTTTCCTCTCACTAGGCTTGGTTTTTGTTTATTTTTATTTATTATTATGTACATGACTGTGTGCGTGTGTGTGTGAATATGCATGTGTGCGTGCGTGCGTGTGTGCGTGTGTGTGTGTGTGTGTGTGTGTGTGTGTGTGTGTGTGTGTATTTATGTACCATGTACATATAGTGCAGTATTTGCAGAGGACAGAAGAGGGCGCTGGATCCACTGGAACTGGAATTGCCTATAGTGTGAGGCATCATGTGGGTGCCAGAAACTGAACCTGGTTCCTCTGGAACAGCAGTCTGTGCTCTTAACTGCTGAGCCATCTCTTCATTGGTTAGTCAACCACTGCCCCACCCCATTTATGCTTTTATTTTGTTTCTCCTACAATCTCAACTAATTTTTTCATTCTTATTATTTCCTCATAGGCAAACATGCTCACTGATATATAAACCAAACATGCCAATGCCATCCAAAACTCAAAAATCACAAAGAATGGAAACTTGGGAGCCAGAATAAGGTAGTTCCTTTTCTCTATTTAATTACAGGGTTCCCATGGTAATGGGAGGAATGTGCGGGGAAAGATTATAGACCACCCTCCTACTGAGATTTATAGTCTTGCCAATGGTCCCTTTGATCAGGTTTGAAGTGGACATTACCTTGGTACCTGCAGCATAAGATCCTTGTAATCTAACAGTATCTTTGATATGATCCCATGGACAACTAAGAAAAAATTTAAAAAGGCAAAGGACGTCATGTTTCTGCCATAACACCATAAACTGGAACAGGGTAGGTCTTTTAACTTTATTAAGAGGGTAATGTAGTAAAATGGGAAAAATTTAAATGGCATGCACAAACTTTAAAAAAAAACAATAAAAAATTACATGTACAGTATGATAAGCTCCAAGGCCAAATTCGTGCTTAACCTCTGACAAATGCAGCATCATTAGAAGGTGTCTTTGGTGTATCATTGGACTGATCACCTCCCCCAGCTTTCCCATGTATGTTTTCTTTGCATGTTTACCTGAGCTTGATGTATTTTTATATTTGAATGACCTTAAAACTATTTGGAAGGAAAGCAGGGTATAAATGAACTAATTAAAATATGACTTTTTATATCTCATATTTTCTCTCTTCTGCTTCTATCTTAAGCTCCCCCCATTTCCCCCTTTTCAGCATAGGTTCCCACCTGCTCAGGTCTCAAGACTATTTTTCTAGGCAGAATGTAAACAATTAGGAGTTGAGGTAAAGAAATACTTAAATTCCTTGCCTATGGCATGCGACTTTAGTTGAATTCTTGGTTGGGTAAAGAGACAACAGCACAAAAGGAGCAAATACTGGAGAGGCCAGCTCAGTTCTCCTGTGCTGAGAGCAAAGGCCAACTAGCTAGAAGTTGACTGGGGGCTAAATTCATAGTTCAAGACAAGAATTGCAAAATTAAGTCAGGTGGCTAGGTCAGGCACAGTGAAACACATGCATCCTGAAGACACCAGTCAGAGAACAGGGACTAGGGAGAGGTTGAGATGTTCTGGGACCACACCACAGCATGTGTATACAATTTCATTTACCACAGAAATTCCTCTTCCTCTTTTGTTGGGGCTTCCTGTAGCCAGCATGCTCATGGGCTCCCTTCTCTACTGAAAGTGATTTGTCTCACTCCCTGTAACTTCCATAGATTTCACAAGATTTTTATTTTGCCTCGCCTCGCCTTGTGATTTGGTTTTTGATACAAAGTCTAATGTAGCCCAGGCTAGTCCCATACTGCTCATACAGCTGAAGCTGACCTTGAACTCCTGATCCTTCTGCATCTACCTTCCAGTACTGAGATCATAGGCATGCTCCACCATGTTTAGTTCTTCTCAGCCAGCTGCAGAGATTCAGCAGTGAGGAGCTCCTTGTGTGTTTGGTCTCTGGTCTGGAGGCAGAAGCTGGATTTTCTAAGAATAGAGTGAGACTTCTAAGGCGATCTGTGTTACTCTTGGTCTCTTCCTTGGCTCTGTGGATAGCACATGAAAGCATTCATAGAAAAGGGGCGCGTTTCATCCTCAAACTGGCCCCAAGCAGTTCCCATGAAACGGTTGTCATTTTTCAACAAATGTGCTCAGCATCCCTTGTAATGTTAATACAATTATTATGCAGAAGAGACATTTTTCATGTCTGCAGATAATTTTCTTTTTTCTTTTAAACATCAAAAAGAACTAGTTTCTTACATATATTTTGAGACATACCACCCACCAAACTTTGCTTCGAAATGCTCACAGCTCTGTGTTTCAGTCCCAGATGGAAACTTCAAGGATCTTTGTTCATTCCTTCCATCCTTCATTTCATTCACCATGTAGTAAACCATGTAGTGAAAAGTATGAACTCCTGGACACAATTCCTTAATAGTTTATTAAAAGTTAAGAAACCATATTGTGTCACTTGCCATTCTAGATTTGAAGGATGAAAGGAGCACCCTAGTGCCTGGAATGTGGTGCAGTGATAAAGCAGTTGCCTAAAATGAATGAAGCCCTGTGTTCAATGCTCTAGCATGACACAAAAGACCACCCTTACATAAGCTCATAGGGAAAATAATAAAGGATACAGTAGAGGTTTGAATGTGAAGGTGGCTAGTGATTCCCCAGACCGGGGAAAGGATTCACAAAGTGATTTTTGACATGGTGAGGTATTAATTTCACTTCTTCAACCTATGAAAAGCAATGTTTCTAACAGTAGCAAGGGAAAGTGAAGCTCTAAGTATAGATTAGCCACCAGTCCACTAGAATATTAAACTCATTTACGAAAGTAGAGCGAATAAGAGATGGACGACACTATGCAAGAAAGTGACAGGATGTATCCCCAGGTTTGATTAAGGATGGACATTTTCTGAGGAGTGATTCTACTTTGCCCAGAGGAGAGTCACTGCCCGTGACTGCTTCCATGTGGTAGGGAATCACCAATACGACAAGAAAATAGATGAACGGAATGTTGAGTCAGGCTGGCATCTGGGGACCATTCTACTATAGGATCACCCATCACTCCTACACAGCTACTTCGGAGGATCATACTACTCAAAGTGTCTTCTGATTGGTGAAAGCAACCTAACTGCTCCTTTCTTAGGAAAGGTGGGCAACCTTACCCACAATGGAAAGTTCTTTTCTTTTTTACATTATTTATTTATTTATTTATTTATTTATTTATTTATTTATTTATTTATTTATTTATTTATTTTTCTATTATCAGCTTGATACAGTATAAATTCTTATCCTTGACACACTTGCATATCCATCTTCATGGAGAGTGCAGTAGGGTAGGCTGGAATTTTTAGGTTGGGTGTAATTCTTAACTTATAGTTGTTTAGTGGTATGTTTTGTATCTTTAAACATAAACACTGGAATTTATTTCCAAAAGCCTTTAGCAGTATCTAGCATCATGAAGATACGAGGGGGAAAAGTGTTTGTTAAATTGAGTTAAATTGGCAGGTATCAGATCTGAGCAGACTCGCCCTGTGGGAAAGCAGAACTGAGTTGAGTGTGAGAGTTCTGATGATTCTGTAATCCTCACATGATGAAGAAGGCTGGCAGGGGGCACCAACATGCTTGGCATGCATCTGCTGTGAGTGATATTTTGCAAGTTTCAAAAAAGGCAAATCTTGATCCTGTGGTTCTGGCACAACTTTCATCTTCTGTCTTCACCCGTCTTTCCAGAAGAATGTAAGATGATCTTGACTGCTCAGTAACTTTTGTTTTGTTTTGTTTTGTTTGTTTTAATACACTGCCAGACAAACATTGGGAGTTGCTGTTTCTCTCCATCAGTTTTTTTAAAAAAAATCATTTTCAAAGTCTAATGTTTCTTAAACTTGATTCAACCTGCTTCTTCTGGAACATTTTAAATTTCCTCCTATATTGTTCTTCATTTTCCCCTTTGATATTGGAAGAATATTCCTTTCTGATAGCTCTCTTAACTTTGATATTTCTTTCTTGATCAACTGGGACAACCCTTCCCTCAACACAGCACTTATTAAAATAATCCCCTGAGGTGGACACTGCTGTAATTCTCATGTTGCACATGAAGAACTTGAGACTTATATGGCAAGGCTGGTACTTGCATTAGCATCCATCCATCTGAGTCCTGTGTCTGTGTCGCTACACCTGCTTCTGTTTCCCCAATGAAACTGATTCAGATCATGAAGAATCTTGGAGATCTTTCTAATAAAGATCACACAACTAAAAATACCTCATTCTCACATAGTGTTCACACCATTTTATATGCAGTTCTTAAGCTACATGTGCATTAAACTCTAAGGAGATCTAGGAAGTAGGTACAATTAAGAAAGTTACGCAATTGGCATTTCTGTGTAGGCAAAAAGAAATTCCAAACTATTTTTGAGAAAGAGTTGGTGGGGAGGCGGGGGGAGCATAAGAATGTTCAACTACAATAAAAATAAAAATTCCATGGCTGGAGAGATGGCTCAGCAGTTAAGACTACTTGCTGCTCTTACAGAAATCCCAGTTTAGTTCTGAGAACCCATGCCAGGTAGCTCACATGGGCATCTGTACTCATATGTCCATACCCACATGTAGACACAAGCCTGGCACTATTCCACTAAGGATGGTATAGACTCAAGTTGCCAAAGCCCTAATTAAATCTGTTTGTGGTAGACTGGTTGTTCAGTCATGACTGTGCTGCAGTAGATTATGTGAGAAGAGCCAGGAAGGGTAAGGCAATGCTGTTGGGAGTTGACTATAGCCATCCAGGCAAGCAAGAGCATATACACATAATTAGTACCTGCTCTGGTAATATGGGGACAGATTGAAGGGATTATGTGGTGCATGGAAACACACCACTAGGCTGTTAGGGATAGCATAGACTCAAATGGCCAAGTCCCTAATTCAGGCTAAGGCTAAGAGTGATGTAAGGTAAGAATGCCTGTAGACAGCATTACATAACCATCCAATTGCAGTGGGTGGCTGGATGAAGGTGGTGGGAAGCAACGTGTGGCTGTTGTTTTGAGATTCTTAGCAGGGAGACTTGCTATAAGCAGCGTGTGTGTTTAGCTGCATTCTAAAATTTGGGTATTTAGCCTCTCACTCTGGCTCTGTGCCCTGTGAGTCTTAATTAACAGAGTTCTCCTGGGTAAGCCATTACCCTGCCAGGAGCTACCCTGGCCTCTGCTGCTTTTCACAGATGAAGCTTGCTGTGCTGCCCCCTTTTGCCTGAAGCCCAATCTGGACAAGAGGAGAATATCCAGGCTGCTGGCTCGGTGGCCACTCCACGATTGCTGTTCAGTGACATGGCAACACCCTTCCCCTTCTGCCAGGCACCAGCTGCTGCATGCTGGGAAAATAGGAACTTGAAAGTGTTCTTGGCCGAGTCTTTCAGCTCCTTGGCAGCCCTGAACTCCCATATATTTTGACACTTACTCATCTCATCTATCCTTTTCTGACTGATATTAACAGGCTGCAATTAGTATTAGTTCTGGTAAGCATAGCTTTTCATTGTGGATTTAATTATGCTTGCCATTTACAAGGCTGTCTTATTTGGAAGTCAGCAAATGTTTATCATATGTCCACTAGATTTCTTCCAGAATTATGTGGGATGCTGCAGACATAAGGCTGAACGATGCATATTTTGTTGTTAAGGAACTCTTAGGCTATTTGAGAAATAGAGGCAGGGATTGACAATTGAGGTAAATAATGGCAGGCCTAGCAGTGGGGTACACAAGATGTGATGGGAACAGAGGGTAGAGAGGCACCATGAATGGTCAATATTGGGGAGGCATTGAGTGTCAATGAAGGGTCCTCAATGTTAAGGAAGTCTTGTTTACATAAGATCATAGTGGCATTGAGAACAAAGCCATTATGTTGAGAGGGCTTGTTTTTGGATTCAGTAGACAGTGTTTTGAGTTTGGACTTCAGCAAACCATTTCGTGACTCTACAACACAGAGTAGAGATGTTAGGGATGGGGAAAGGTTTTGGGGATGTTAAGAGATGATGCTGCTGGGGAGGGAATATTCTAGTTTGTTTTCTAATGCTGGGACAAGCATCATAACCAAATGCACTCTGGAAAGAAAGAGTTTATTTAATCTTACATTGCCATGTCACACTCTGTCACTGAAGGAAGTCAGGACAGGAACTCAAGGCAGAAACCGTGGAGGAATGCTGCTTACTGGCTTCTTCTTTTTCATGGCTTATTCAACTCACTTTGTAATACAACCCAGGGTCACCGTCCTAGGGGAGGCACCATCCATGGTGAGCTAGGCCTCTCATATCAATTATTAATCAAGAAAATGTCCCACAAACTTGCCTACAGGGCTGGTTGAAGGAGGCAGTTTCTCCATGGAGGCCCCCTCTTCCCAGGTGACTCTAGCCTAGGTCAAATTGACAAAAATGAAGCAGCTCAAGGGACAAAGACATAAATCATCAAAACCTTCAATATCACAATCCTAGAGCTTGGAACTCATCCACAAGATGATGGAAGGACTTTACCCAGTTTAAATGAGGGTAAAATGTGCTATATTGGATCCTGACATGTTACACTGCTACAGTGTGAAGATTAGATGCAAAAAGCCAGCGCTGGATGCAGGAGCTCTGTTGGGAGGCTGCTGGAGCCAACCAGTCAGGCAAGACACATGGAAGATGCATAAAATACACTGGGAGAGTCAAGAGAAAACTCGTTCATTGATTTATCAGAAGATACATTTGATGAAATTTGATGACTGAACTGAATGGGAAAAAAAATGATGACAATGATTTTTTAGGCACAGAACTTGACCCGCTCTGAAAATAAGTTCTACAAAATATACTCAATCACATTGTCACATTACCTTCAAAGACACTGCAATTAATTTCCCTCAAATTCTTTGCCTTGAGGTTTCTTTTATACTAATGCTCTCTAATAACATTAAGTAAATCCTTAAGCCCTGAAGGAGCATCTGTCATTGGCAAAAACCAAGCATCTTGGTGGGCGTGATGATCTATGGCCTCCAGAGCCTTTCGAGCTGTCTCCCCACGCAGGAATCCCTTCAATGTACAGTCTTTGAAAAGTGTATCTGTTCTCCCTAGAATAGATTGTGTTGGTTTCTCCTTTGTAGTGAGAAGAGACAGTTCTAGAAGCCCGGTGAATCTTCTCTCCAGTAAGATATTCACCAATTAACTGGATAATTGGCCAATATCATGTTCTCCTCAATTAGAAATTTACCTAATCTTATTTTGACATCTATGAATCATAGCCAGCCTTCCCAGCAGCCTCTGCTTTCTCTGTCTCCTTTCTGCCGAGAGTCAATCCTAACCATTTGTTCATTTTGCTCACTGTCTATTAACTCAAGGGTTTATTGAGTCTTGGGAAAGTGCTGGCCCTGGTCCGGTATCTGAGCCTATACATGGATTAGTAGAAAACCACAGGCTCCTTACCTGTGGTGAGAGAAAACAGAAATGAGTAACCAAACAAATCAGTGAACCAGACAACTCTACAGACAGAAATCTTCCAAAGAAAAGAAACAAGATGAGAGTAATTAGATAGGAGATGGTGGAGAGATTGAGATTAATCAAGGTAGAAGGCCTTTTTGAGTCCCAGTGAGCAGAAATGGACACCAAACAAATGGTGGAGTTGGGGTAGCGCTTTTTGGACAGATGTCCTAAGGAAGGGCGGTCTTGGGCTTGTCCAGAAGAGATGAATGGGCCATTGTATCTGCAACCTGCTTTATAGCCACTTGACTTATTTTATTGTCTACTTCTCCATATTTGCACTCTGGGGTTCCCTGGCTAATTGGATTATTTGCATACATATTGTTTCTTGCAAAAATTCTACACTCCTTGAGGGCAAGGGTGTATCATATACTTCATCTGTTCTCCTTACAGCTCTAGCACAATGCTGGAAGCACTACTAGGTGCTCAATAAATTCTTGCTAAATCCAATTGAATTTGCAGTAATAGGATTGTTTTTCATAATATAAAGAGTGAACCAAAGCAATATCCACTAAACAACTCGGTGACACCATTAAGAAAGATAGAAAAAAAGAAAAAGTAAGTTTTCACACAGAGACTCGAAGCATGCACTTTTATTTTAATGACTGCCATCCCTAAAGTTCTTAAACAGTCATCTTGTGTTGAGGAAGTCATTTCTGGGGACAGCTTTCCAGTTTTTAGAGAGAAAACTTTGTGATGCCATTTGCAGATGAAAACCAAGAGCAAAAAAGAAAGGGAAAAATACATCCAATCTCCAGGAAAATAGGGTAGGGGGAGGGGTTCCATGGGCAGAGAAAGGGGCAAGTCACAGACTACTGATCAAAGGGGACATATTGAGAGAGACTGAACCTGGTCATTGAGTAGGAGAGAAAATACCAGACAGTGGACTCAAGAAAAAAAGGAGTTACTTAACGAAGGTGGCCCGGTCAGGACAGAATGAAAGTGGACAGGAGAATAATAGGATCAGGATTATGGTTATATTGGAAGGCGAAAGGCCTGGGGAACCAGAGGATCATCCTGGATGATGTCAACGGGATGCCTGATTACAGTCACAGCATCATTCTTCCTGCACCCTTCAGCAGGCTCACAGATGCACATTCTGCCTAGATGAGCTCATGGTATGATATATATTATTTTGTGTGTTCTCTTGGCATATCTCTCTGTTATAAGTATCTTTGTGGCTATGACCCCTGCTGTCATGGTAACATCTAAAAGCATATTATCATTTCAAAGTGGTCCACCTTCACAGCCATGATCTTAAAACTTTCTCTTCCTATTTCTGCTGCTTCCTCCCTTCAGTTATTTAGCAAGCCATAGCACCTTTGCCATCCATTTCCCCCCTAATCATTAGAGAAATATTTAAAGATCCCACTACAGAGCAGATGCCACTTTAGATTCTGAGAACACAGTGGTGAAATAGACAGGTCTTTTCCTTCAAGATAAAAGCACTCATAGTGGTTAGAAAAGGAAAGTGATTATAAATAAATAAATGCTCTTTACATAAGAAAGAAAGAAAGATCATAACCAGATAAGAGAAAGTAGAACAGTATGTTAACCATCGTTTTCTTGATTTTCAAATTGATAAGAATTCACTACAAGGTAGAATATGGGGAAAGATGGCTGGTGGGAATGTAATTTGGCACAATCCTTGTGGAGAAAAAATTGTGTGTATAAGCTATTGAGTAGTGGAGAAAATGTCTAGAGTGAGAGTATAGTAAAATGGATCATAGCATGTAGTTATCTTAGCCAGTGTTTTATTGCAGTGAGAGACACCATGGCAAAGGCAACTCTTAGAAAAGAAAGCATTTAATTGGAGACGTGCTTACAGTGTCAGAGCCTTAGTCCATTGTCATCATGGAGAGGAGCATGGCGGCAGGCATGGCCCTGGAGTAGTAGCTGAGAGCTGCCTCCTGATTTACAGACAGAGACACTGGTTCTGAGCCTGGTGTGGGCTTTGAAACCTTAGAGTATGCCCACCCCTAGTGACACACCTCCTCCAACAAGGCCATACCTCCTAATCCTTTTAATCCTATCAAACAGTTCTACTCCCTGGTGACAGCATTCAAATATCTCATACTATGGGGACCATTCTTAATTCAACCACCGCAGTAGTAAAACACCATGTTGGCCTGAATTACACAATCCAAAATCTCTAATCATTAAACTTTGTCTTGATTTGTCTTACTCTCCCACTGCCGCCGCCTACCCTATCCCTTGGTCCTTCTCTGCCTGGTTCCTTTTCCTCCCCATATAGCTCCCTCTTTGACTTTCAGATCACAGGTATTCCATTAGTCTATCTACCCTTCCCTTGACACAACTTTCTCTCCTATTGTGATTCACCATCTAATTTTATGTCCTGCTCATACTCATGGACATGTAGAACACACACACACACACACACACACACAGACACACATAGACACACACACACACAGACACATACCATACCACACATACATATGCCACACACATAACTCCTCACATGAATATACAAACACATGCAAGCATACACATCGTATACACCACATACCATACTAATATACACACACATCCATGTACATACACAGGCACACACACCACACAATATGCACATGTACACACATGAAACTCAAATACACACAAGGCCTTTACACACATACACACACATGCACACACACACACACACACAAGAGCCTGTAAAAACCCTCTCACACACCACATACATTACATACACACCACAGAATCTATACACACACACATACACAAACATGCATATATATATACACAATATATATATATACACAGCACACCTCACACACACCATACACATGACACATACCACACACACCTCACACACATGTACAACAAGCACATACACACACACACCACATGCACACATACACACACTTGCACATATACACACATACCACACAGAGACAAACACATACACACACTGTCTTGGTCCCTGTTTTATTCCTGTGAAGAGACACCTCAACCAAGGCAGCTCTTATAAAGGAAAGCATCTAATTGGGGGCTTGCTTACAGCTTCAGAGGCTTGGTCTATCATAGTCATGGTGAAGAGTGTGTCTGGAAGCACATAGTTGAGAGCTGTGTGAGCTGTATCCAGATCCTTGGGCAGAGAGAGAGAGAGAGAGAGAGAGAGAGAGAGAGAGAGAGAGAGAGAGAGACTCTGGGCTTGGCATGGGCGTTTGGAAACCTCAAGGCCCCTCTACAAATCCTTCTAATCCTTTCAAACAGTTCCACTCCCTGGTGACTAAATATTCAAATATATCATCCTATAAGGGCCATTCTTAGTCAAACCACCACACATATGCAACACACACACACTATACACACAGACACACACACATACATAAATGCACCCCCACATACACACCCCACACACATACATACCTGAGCAAACACACACACACACACACACACACACACACACATACATACACGCCACCGCCACCACCCTACCACATACACATAAAAATCTAGGTTTTTCTTTATGAGAGGAAATATGTAGTCTATGTCTTCCCGAATCTGGTTTATTTTGCTTAACATAATGATTTTCAGCTGAGTTTATTTTCCTGAAAATGTCGAAATTTCCTCTTTCTTCATAACTAAATAAAATTCCATTGTGGTTATAAATCACATATTTTTAATCAATATATCTGCTTAGTCAACACACATCTATCTCTCAATTCTTGTCCCTCTTTTTCAACCACATTGCTTCCTGGTGGTCCATGACCAGTCCCTCATCCATCCTCATCTACATTGATGTATTATCATCAAAATGGGACTGAGTTTCTCTCTGACCATATTCTGTGACGATGCCCTACCAACAAATGCATATTACCCCTACATTTCTGATAAATATAATTTCTTGCACTCTTCCTCCGTTTAAATACCCACTAAGTGTCTTTTCAGGTTTCAACCAAAATTTCTTGACAAGGAATACAAAGCTGCTTCTGAGGTGTTTTTCTTTATATACGTGGGAAAACATTTCATCTCATTCCACTTCTTTATCTGCAGTTGTCATAACAGAAGTAACTTCATGGGGCTCTGAGTTCCTAGGGGGTCACTCCTCAACTTCCATGGAAAGGAAAACAACAGCAGCAAATATTCTAGGAAACTATTCACAATTATCATCTGTTCCCAGATCACTTTTATGTCCTCTGTCCTTTGTGACAGTTTTAACGAGAGTACTTAAAGTCCTCTCAGGCATCTTTCCTCTTTCACTTTGGGCCAGAATGGATGTAAGAGAGTCTTAAGGCTGTCCTGACTCTTCTCTGGGGTGGCTCTTCCTTTAGTGTGTGCACAGATTTAGGGTATGTAGCTACGTCAACTCAGTTATGTTACACAAGGTTGCCATTTTCCAACTTTCTGTAGCTGCTCTATCTCTGTCTTTATTAAAAGCAAGCTATAATGATGGACAATGCCACAAGCACGAGGTTGGGAATATCTTCCTGTTGTCATATAGCAAGAGGCTGAGGTTGTCACTATAGCAAACTATGAAGAATTGCATCAGACAACAACCGTGTGTATTTGGAATAGGACCCTTCATTAGTCAAGTCTCAGATGAGGATATAACTCACTACCGCCATGGTCTTCTAAGACTTCAGAGATGGCCTAACCAAATATGCCCCAAACTTGACCTATAGGAGTGGTAAGTAGCAAATATGTATTGTTCTGTTTTAAAGCTGCTCAACTATGCAGCAATGGAAGCCTAGTACATTATATGGCCATACTCTGAAACCCCAACAGGCCTTGGCTTCAATATTGAAGTGCCTGCTTGTTTTTGTGTCTCTCCTCTGGCTTTTAAGACAGGCAGTAATGACTAGATTTCTCTCTATATCCTGAGAGCCTTCTACAACATAACACAAACACCACAGGACTTTATTGGTGTTTGGTCAGGTTTATTGAATGCATTTTTCTCCTACAATACTTTTGAACACTCTATACCAATGTGATTAAAATTTTGATTGGGTTCCAAAGGACAGAAGTTGTTTTTCAAATGTATGAAAATGCAAGGGATCAGAGCAGGGTAGAAATGACAACTGCATGGTGATGTACACCTAAAACTAGATTTTCAATGGAGGCATTTTGATTAATGAGGTCCTTCATTTGTTTGGTCACTAGGGATCTATTTCCTATTATGGTCTGCTTTCAAAAGGATGGCTTCCTCATTATGAATAATCAAACACCACTCAGAAAGAAGGGCAAACTTGAAATGACAAACTTTGAGCTTTTAAGGCCTTACTATTCAAGTAAAGGGAAAAGTCTTGTAATAAAACCAATGCTGTGCTTTTATTTAGATAATCTTATAGTCTCAAAGGCAGCAGTGTTCTTATGCCAACTTCTGGTCAACTAATCCATCTGGAAAGTCTCATAGTTGAGAATATTCTAGTCATCATTTAAATTTTTTTTTAACTGTGATAAAGTCAAATATTATGCTACATTGTTTTAGTTGTTATAAGTGTGTTTCCCACAAGATTACAATATAAATTTCAGGAAGAAGTCATTTGTGGTTTAGCGTAATGTTTATTTTCTTCATTGAGTAATCAATAAATATTTACTAATGTGAATAAAGTAGCATGTGCCCTGAGTATGATGCACTGATAATGACCTGCCTCAGCAGGGTCTTCAAAGTTAAACGATGGAGGTTTGGTCACCTTTCCAAATATTGCAAGCTGTGTAATTTCAAAGCTGCTTATGCTGTTTCCTAGAGACAAAGGTGCCCAAGGACAAAGAGGGTCTGAGGTCAGCCCAAGGGCACTGCTACTGTCTCATGTCATACTGGATCTTTTGGCTAATGTGAGGAAAGGAATAGGAAATACAGAAACAAAAAAACTAAGATTTGAAGAAAAGAGAAATCTAAATAAAAATACCAGTTTACAAGGGCTAAATAAAAATAATTAATAGTAATTATTACATAAGTAATTCACAGCCAGAAAATTTAATAAAAAATGAAATATCATAATAATAAGCATAAAGAATACTAAGAAGGAGTGTTTTAGACTTATATGGAGAAAATCTTGGACTCGAGTAAAAAGAGATTGAGAATGTGCTCTCAGTAAAGGAAGACATGTTTTATGCATGCATTATCTAAAAAAAAATCTTATTTCTTTGAGACAGCCTACAGAATGGGAAAAGATTTTCACCAACCCCACATCTGACAGAGGGCTGATATCCAGAATATATAAAGAACTCAATAAATAAGACATCAAAATACCCAGCAGTCCAATTAAAAAATGGGCTATAGAGCTAAACAGAGAATTCTCAACAGAAGAAGCTCAAAAGGCTAAAAGACATTTAAGGAATTGCTCAACATCCTTAATCATCAGGGAAATGCAAATCAAAATGACTCTGAGATACCATCTTGCACCCATCAGATGGCTAAGATAAAAAACACTAAAGTAAGCTTATGTTGGAGGGGATGTGGAGCAAGGAGAACTCTCCTCTACTGTTGGTGGGAATGCAAGCTTGTACAGCCACTTTGGAAATCAATATGGTGCTTTCTTAGAAAATTGGTAATCAACCTCCCTCAAGGTTGCTCAATCATACCACAAGGGCACATACTCAACTATGTTCATAGCAATATTATTTGTAATAGCCAGAACCTGGAAACAACCTAGATGCCCTTCAACTGAAGAATGGATAAACAAATTGTGGTACATATACACAATGGAGTACTACTCCGCAGAGAAAAACAATGACATCATGAGGTTTGCAGGCAAATGGATGGAACTAGAAAAAAATCATCCTGAGTGAGGTAACCCAGACTCAAAAAGACAAACGTGGTATGTACTCACTCATAAGTGGATACTAGATGTAAAGCAAAGGATAACCAGACAACTCAACTCCAGGGAGGCTACCTAATAAAGAGGACCCTAAGAAAGACAAAGAAATAGATGATGAGATCTACATAAGCAAAAGTCTAAAATACATATGGAAAAATAAATGTCTTGTAATAATGAAGACAACAATTAAAAACATAGTTAAGAGTTAAAGGCTTTCCTTTTTGACATTGAACCATAGCAAAGCCATAGTGAAGATATCAATGATATAATATTTAATCTGTGGGGCTAAGGGCATCACAGCCATGGTCCAGACAGGGTGTTTTATTTTCTCTGTGTATGTATGTATGTATGCATGTATGTATGTATGTATGCATGTATGTATGTACATATGTGTGCATGTAAACTGTGACACAATTATTCAAAACTCTGGACAAAGGGCCTGGGTGATAGCTTAGCTAGTAAAGCTTGCTGCATAAGCTCGAACTGGATTCCCAGAACCCACACACAAAAAAGTCAGGCCTAATGGAATAAGCATTCCAAAGCTGGGAAAGTAGAGATAGGCAGATCTCTGGATCTTATCGGTCAGCCAGCCCAGCCCACCCAGGGAACTGAAGGTTAATAAAGATTCTATCTCAAAACAGAAGGTGAATGGCTGCCGAGAAACAGTACCTAAGGTTCATTTCTACCCTCCACATGTATGTTTATATGTATGCCTGTAAATACACACACACACACACACACACACACACACACACACACACACACACACACACACACAGAGAGAGAGAGAGAGAGAGAGAGAGAGAGAGAGAGAGAGAGAGAGAGAGAGAGAGCAGGCAGGCAGGCAGGCAGACAGGCAGACAGGCAGACAGAGACAGACAAAAAGACAGACAGACAGAGGCAGAGAGAATTTTTAAAAATCTGAGGAAGAACAAAGCTTTCCCCAAGAACCAAACTGTTCTTGAAGGAAGGAAACTGTAGAAGAGAATAACATGCAAATGCAAAAGTCATCAGGAAGCTGCAGTGACGGCGACAATATGTCATTGTTGCCGGGATACAAGAAGTGGCCAATGGAGCAGGACATAGAACTCCCTGACCTGACTCACAGCTACCCCCCCAAAACAAAAAAAACAAAACAAAACAAAACAAAACGGTGGCAGAGCTGGCATTACAGGGCAGCGAGGAACGGAGAGCTCCTGCGATAAATGGTACCAGGAGAGTCATCCACATGGATAAAAATGACTTCTTTATATCCTACCAAACATAAAAATCAATTCCACTTGGATTATCAACTTAAATGCAAAAGGCAAAACTATAAAACTTTTTAGAAGACAATGTAAAAAATAAATGGACAATCTTGGAAGGAAGATGCATTCTTAAATAAACTTAGAAAACAAAAAGTATGAGAGAAATCACTGATGCATTTAATTGCATTGAGTTTGAAGGCCCTGTCTTTATCAACAAAGACCATAACAAATGAAAAGATAAGTTATGCACTGGAAGATGATCTCAACAGTCATAATTTTAATGGACTCGACACTAGGATACCTGTCCAGCTGTCTGTCTTCTGGAAAGAGAAAGAGAGAGAACTGAAAATTAAATAATCTGATGGAACAGTACACAAAAGGTGAGGTAGTAAGAATCAGCAATAAATGTATAAAGAGCCGTTAAACCTCAATAATCATATTGAAAATGTAAGTTAAAAGCATGACGTTCATTAGTAGTAGAATAGGCAGACAAATTGCAGTTTGGTTATACAATGAAACAGTACAGAGACAGCAACCACAGCTACCTAGTACAAAGTTCATTTGGACAACAAGATTAAGGTGTACTAATGAATGGTCTATTTTTTAAACAATATAATATATACTTAAAATTTTACCATGTTATGAATCCTTGGAACGTTTACAAATCATAGACTTTTGTAGCCAATAAATATCGGCTCTAAACTGAGGGCTTATGAGTATTTTTTAGGCGTGAGGGCCTGCTTAGATCTTGCTCTGTAGGCTGTAGACAACAAGAGGTTTAACCTGGGATGGCACATATAAGCCTCAGAGTTCTTTGGGTGTAAAAAGAAACAGCTTTCACCTCAAATGGACCTTCTGGATACTATAGATATCAAAGGTGTGATTATATACACTGTGCCTGGCATGACACATATATATCATGATATATATTCATATATATATATATATATATATATATATATATATATATATCATATTCAGCAGTGCTATGAGGTGATTAGGTCATGTATGGAAATGGAAGAGATCAGTACCTGATAAATAGGCTGAGGGAACTGGCTAGGTATCTTTGACCTCTTTTGCTTCCTTGTATTAAGGGCACTGCACTGTTCCCTCTGGGCGATGCACCCTCATGGGACACAGAGTTGACCTGTACTTGAATCTCGAACTTCTTAGCTTCTGGAATTCTGAAGACACTGTGCAAATAATGAACACCAAACAGAGACCTCCATAACTCCTTACACACCATGAGTCTGCTCTTTCGGTAAATATGGCATTTTTTTCAAAACAGGATCTCACTATGCAACCTTGAATCCTCAATTTTTAAATCTCAACTTCCCAAGTTCTTGGATAGCAGGTGTGTACAACCATGTCTGGCAAGTTCTGTTCTTTCAACCTGCTTCTCAGGGTGGTGATTAAAAAAATCAAATGAGATAATGAATATAAAATGACCTGACACATCGTAAGTGCAAGGCATTAGCCTATATAGTTATTATTACCTCATTATAGAGTGGAATTAGAAAGTGATTTATTGTATTCTGTGCATTCCTATTATGGAAGTCTCTACATACACAGATCTACTTAAATGTAATCATTTAATTTAGGAGAATTAATTTTTTCCAGATTTATGTTCCACGGAAAATTGCGGATATTGAAAGTTTTAATATTTGCAGTGTTCAGACAATTTGCTTCGTTCAGAATGGCCATCAGGGGCCATCAATCTCCCCCAAGAAGGAAACGTGGAAGCAACAGCTCCTTCTGCCACTTGTCTCACTACAAACTGGTTGCTGACCTTGTTTCCTTAACAAAGCCATCATGGCACATTAATCATCTCTCTACAGATTATGTCTTCAATTATTCATTTAGTTTTTTTTAGAAGGGTCAGACAAAGGGATTTCTCGGGAAGATACAAATAATATTTTCCTATTTTCATTTCTTGTTTTGCTGTATTTGCTTTAGCTCTATCACAATTGCACAAGTGGAAACAAGACAGGAACTGGAGGCAAACCTGAGCCCCCGTTCTGATGGTGACCCCATGCTGATGGTGACCATATCTTTGAGTCATCACAGATCTAATGAGAAATGCTGAATATTAGCAATTTAAAAATAAATTAGAAGTAGTAATTTAGTGTCTTAAAATGTGTATCTGTTTGTACTTTTTGGATTATGTTCAGATCATTTGAAGGGGCAATGAAAAGATTTGGAAGATTTTTTTTTTTTTTTTAGTAATTGCAAAAGAGAATATCTGATGGCCCTTTAAAATGTGATAAAGAAGAAGACAAATTGTGTGTTGTCTTACGGCTCATCCTCCCTAGGCAGCTCAGTGATCCACCGCAAGAGCAGTGCCTGGCACAGTGCTATCAGAACTCAAATCATGCAAAAATTTGCACTTGCTCATGTTACCATTTTGCCTTCTTTTCATTCTTGCTTTGATGGCAAATGTTCCTTGAGCGTGTTCATTTTGGATCTCTGTATCATCGTGTACAGAATGAAGACAAGACAAAACAAAACCATGTCTGTAGATGACCTGATTCCAGATGAAAAAGGAAAATGCTATGTCTGTATGTTTTATGTATTTCCTGGGACCAAAATGTGATATTTCCAGCTGTTACTGTCTCGCAGAAGAAATATTCCCTACTGAGAAAATGTGCTTCCATTCTGTTCCCATTGAGATGATTTGCTGGTTCTGATCAACTCCAGGTCTGAAGTCTGGCAGAGAATCATTCAGATGATTGCCCTGATTTCAGGCTGTGCCTGGTCTAGGAATGCTCAATTCTAAGCCATTGCCCTGAACATCACTCTTACCTCTGACTTATTCACCAGCTCAGTGGTCTCCAGCTCACTATACTCTGTCATTGCATAATTGAAGCATATTCTTCCCCATTACTGACATAGAATATCAGTTTTGTAATCTGTTTGTAATTAGGACCACTACAAAAATCCATCTTTTCTTTATCCCTTCCTCCATGAGCTTTATAGAAGAATAAACATACATAGCTTTATTCTGGCCCACAAACAGAAATCAATTTAGATCAAATTCTCTGGTGTAACATGTATTAGCTTGTCATCGAAGACAAAATTTGTACTTATTTAAAGATGTACCGCTTTACCAAGCTTTTCAAACCTGCAGTAAATAAAAATGCATGCCTATTTAAGCCTCAGAAACAAAGAATCACTTTGTGAAACCTAATCTGCTCAAACAATGAAGAGTCATGAAATGAATCTACCATATGCTGAGAGTGACATGCCTGGAAGAATAATGAGTTCCATTTTGATGATCCTGAATCAAAGTTCATTGACATTATAGCTCATGTGTTTACTGCCAGCTTATGAACAAAAGGTTTTGAATACGGTGTGGAAGGAAAATGTAGTAGAAGGTTGTGGTGAACAAACTCACGCATCCTTTTGTTATTATGGGTGGTGGTGGAGGAGGTGGAGGTGGAGGTGGAGGTAGAGGTGGAGGTGGTGGTGGTGGTGGTGTGTGCTTAAATACAGGAGTTTACTATGTAACCTTAGTGTCTGGAACACACTAAGTAGACCAGACTGGCCTTGAACACACAGAGATCTGCCTGCTATTGTCTTCTGAGTACTGGGATTAAAGGTATGTGCCACCACATTCAGCTTTTCTCCTTATCTTTTGAGATATGGTCATACGAGCCATTTATGGCCTGGAACTCACTATGGAGACTAGATTGGTCTCTAATGTACAAGCGTTTGTCTGTCTCTCCCTCTTGACTCTACTTTATCTTGAGTTGCTTGAACTAGACTGGCTGGCTGGTGAGCTCCTGGGATCTACTTGTTTCTGTCCACATGCATGCCCCTGAGCCTGGCTTTGGTATGGTTGCTGGGGGATCTGAACCCAAGTCCTCATGCTTGAGATGAAAGCACTAAGCATCTCCCCAGCCCTAAAAGGTTATTTTAATAATGAATCTCGACTTACTGACTTTAGGGCATTCAGGCCATTAGAAAAAAAAAATCGTAATGTTTTCAGTTCAGATCAGGAAACTTCTTTGGCTGGCTGTCTCTTTCAAGATGCCTATTAGGGAAATAGATGTCACAGCTACTGCTTCTCACCAGCCATTCGCCTCACTCTTACTCTGCCACAACAGACTTGTGTGGAATAGGAATAGGAGAGAAGCGTGCTACTGAACACCAAGTATTAATTTTCAACATGCTGTATTTTCTCTCTTTAAACGTTAATATCCTCTGACAACTGGCTTTTAAAATGTTAAATCATAGTTTGAAGCCACCCCAAAGCAGGAGTTGTCTGCTTAGGGTCAAAGATTCCCCAAAAAAGTTAAATTTACAATTGGATAAAAGAGATTGTGTGCTGTATAACCAAGCACTGTGAAATGTAATTAACTCTTCTCTTAGGGAGAAAAACAAAACAATAAACAAAAAAAATACCCAAAACTAATTAGAAAACTGAAAGATCTCCTGACCACAGGCTTCACGAAACTAATTATCGAAAGAAAGAAAGCATAATATGAATGTGAGCAATATCCATTTAAATAAGCCATCTAAAAGTGACACACCACAATTATAAAAATTCAACTGATGCTAGATCTCTGAATCATATTAACTAAAAGAGAATCATTCTTTAAATATTTCATAAGCCAGTTCCCAGAAGCCTGGTCTTAGCAGAAAATGGTTCTTTCTTCAGGTATCTAACTTGATTTCTGTATGATTGGAATTCACAAGAAAATTTAGGAATGTTTGCAAGAGGCAATGTCTAGAATTTTCTATATATTCTGCACCTTCTGTTTACGTGTAAAACGTATTCACTCAGAGCCAGAGAGAGAACTCAGTAGAAGACTCAGGTTCAGTTCTGGAATTAGACCTGGGAGGCAATGAAGAATGGGGGGAATGGGTGGAAATGAGGTACCATGAAAGAAGTGCTTGACCATAAGCAGTTAAGATAAGACCAGGGTCATGATTTCAGATGTTGTCCTCATGTATGAATATGAAAGATAAAGTTGTTCCTTACCACAGGTAGAGCTATGTGGTATTTGAGGTAGGCTAGTGTCGATGCTGAGACACATAGAGAGATAACTTCTGAAATATTGGTGAATTCAGAAGAAACAGCTGACATTCATGTTATACCGTGGGAAACAAAGACATTGGTGCTTACAATTACCAGAGCATTTGGGTCTAAGACCTCTTTTGTTACTTGACAAATAATTGATCTTCATTAAAGTTTCTTTTTCTGTAGCACTGTGACAGTATCATCAAGCTGACTGATCTGAAGTGAAAATCCTATGGAAGTATGTGTGAAAGTGTGATGGAGAATACTAAAGGAAATAAGCTTTATTAAAATACTGCAAATACGTTCTATCTAAAACATTTCAAATACATTTCAAATAGGAACATTCTAGTAAGGCAACATATGAAGAGAAATTTTCTATCAGCAACCAACAAAAATTTTCTACCAGGAGATGGTTTCTTAATGCCCTACATTGTTAAATAAAGCATTCACTGAAACAAAAAAAGATAGTAATTAGTATCATTTTTGGATATGGGAAAATGTTTTGATAGATCATCTATGAGACTATCATAATATAATTTAATAATAACCATGAATAAGGTGTTCTGAGTTAGCCAGGGTGAAGCACATTTCTTTCAATTTACTTTATTCAAGTTTTAGCTTCACCTACCTTCTAATCTTTTGACATTTTTCTACCACAAGGTAGAAATTAATTTCTAAGTGGAAAACATGCTCTAAACCCACAAATTATGATCATCTGCATGAGAGGTGGTGTGTATGTGTGTATGTGCATGGGTGTGTTTATTTAAGCTACACACAGCAAAATGGATAATTTCAGATGGAAGAGGTCTTAAAGGGAACATAACTCTATGTTGGATGAAGTCTTTATGAATTTAACACCATTAACTAATTACACTGTGTGCTGAAACACATTGCCGAAATCTGTTATGTGAAATAAAACCTGGTATTGAAGCATAATTTCCACATGCTGTGGAGAGCTAATTATTAAATATATTGTCCGCAGCAAGAAATAAAACGCTGTGAATAATGATGTTTTTTAGGGTCCAAGTGTGAATATGGGAAAAAATGTCACCAGCAGCTCATTTCTCATGGACACAATCACCTGTTTCCATTTCCTTCAGTGGCAGACTTTCCTGAAAACTATGAAAATGAGCACACTCTTATTGTGTGAAATTGAAAAAGGTACAAGAGGCGATTGCCAGGAATCCCTGTTCTTTACTAGTCTGCTGTTAAAAATTTGGAGCACTTTAAAAGGCATTTCAAAAGCAATGTCCCTATGTTTTTAGGAAATAAAATTGTGCTCATAACTTCCTGTCTTAATCCCTCTTACTTCATGTTATATTGAACGCCTTTCCACATGTAACATCACATTCTTTTCATTATTCTTTGGTAGTTAATTTCCTCAGGAGGCCTATGAGAATCTCTAGACATACCAATTTATGTGTATAACATTAGCATTGTCTATAGACCACACATCTTATACAGGGTGGTAATTTTTTCCATCTTTTTAAATCTTCCTACCCATGTAGCATTCTGCACTTGGTGACTCAGAAACTGTGACTGCTGCCTTTTGTTTTGTTTTTGTTTTTGTTGCTTTCTTTGAGGGCATTTACTTCTTGCTCTGCAGGTTAGAACTCTGGTTCTTTCATAACTTTTTATCAGTCATTGTTAGTAGATAGGGGAAGCTATTGACTAGTCTTTGATCAGCAGGCTTCTTAGTGAATTGGCTTACTAACTGAAACTGAATCCTTCAGGGTTTTTTTTTTTTTTTTTTGAGAGGGGGAAGTGGATCATAAGCAAATAATGAATTATTTTGCTCTCATATATTTTTAGCTTATATAATTTTCTTGACTTATTGAATCATTGACAGCTCTCAGAATAATGTGGAATTCTAGCTGTGATAATGGGTTTTCTTGAATTGGGATGAATGATAATCCTAATCCTGCTGATGTCTCATGGATGGGTGTGATTTTGCCTCCTGTTGCTGCAAAGCTCTTTATTATTTTATTACATTCTTTCCGTATAAGAAAGATACATGTTTAAATAAAGAAAAGCCATTAGATTTTATGACAAGATCAGTTTTCTTCCATATGCTCACACTTTACATTTGATCTAAAATAAGAAGAATTTAAAAAAATCATAAAAATATATTGGAAGTTACTACCATCCAGGTACTGAGATAGGCAATGTCACAAATGTCTTACTTAATCTTTAAAAATCTATCACATAGCCGGGCGGTGGTGGCGCACGCCTTTAATCCCAGCACTCGGGAGGCAGAGCCAGGCGGATCTCTGTGAGTTCGAGGCCAGCCTGGGCTACCAAGTGAGCTCCAGGAAAGGCGCAAAGCTACACAGAGAAACCCTGTCTCGAAAAACCAAAAAAAAAAAAAAATCTATCACATAAACATCATCATTATTCACAGCGTACAATGTCTGGATTCATAGATAGACCTGTTTCCAATTAGGAAGTATCTTTGCACATTGGGAATGAACTCTACTTAGCTGTAGTCAACTATGATTTTATTATAGTGCTGGACTTGATTTACCAAGGTGTTACTTAGATTTTTTACAGTTTTAGCAAAACTGCACAATCACTAAAGGCATTTAAGTCTATTCAAGACTCAGTAGGGGAAATATAAGAAGACCCAGTTTCCAAGTGATCATGGGAGCAAAATGAAGGATGAGGAATGGAACAGCTGAGAGGCAACAAGGTTGATTTAAACCCTGGCAGAGGATAAAGAAAACATTGGGAAACAGCGAATGACTGAGCAGCTGAGGGAGCGAAACATATTCAAACTGGAGGAAGAAGGAAAGAGCCAGACCCTCTGTGCCTTCAGATTACAGGATTGATTTGTGTACTTAGGTACTGGTTCCTGGCTAGGTTTATGAATGGTAGATTTATCGACCTGCTCTGGGTCCGCCCTTTGAACAGTCTCACGGAAGACAATAAAAGTTTTATTTTCTATCCCACTCAGGTGCCTTCATGTCCTATTTGGAAATTTGTCTGCCTACTTCAAGGTCGTGAAGATGCCCTCTGTTTTCTCTTAAAACCTTCTTCTCACATTTAGATGTGCAATCCACCTACAGTCATGTTAGGACAAATGAGATGAAATGAGAGTGGAATGAATTGTTTCCCGTATTGTGATCCATACTGAGTCCAGCATAGGTTCCAGAAAAGACCACCCATTTTCTCTGATGCACTACACTGTCACCTGCTCACGGGCTAAGAGACTGTGTGTGGTTCTGCCATGGAGTCTCTTTTCCACTGGTATCTGTTCACTAACGTCATGCTGCCAATGACTACAAGACCTTGAGCAGGCATATGTGTGGTTGATGTAGGTTTTTCCTGCTCTGATTTTTTTCCAGGAAGGCAGCTCTTCCTGCTCTTTTTGTTGTTGGCTTGTTTGTTTTTCATTTTTCTTTATTAAGAAATTTTCTACTCACTTCACATACCACCCACAGATCCCCCCTCCTCCCTCCTCCCACCCCAAACCCTCTCTCCCAAGCGCACCCCCCCTGCATCCCCACATCCCCCAAATCAAGGTCTCCCATGGGGAGTCAGCAGAGCCCAGCACACTGAGCCTAGGCAAGTCTAAGCCCCTTCCCACTGCATCAAGGCTGTGCAAGGCGTCACATCAGAGGCACTGGATTCCCAGAAGCCTGCCCATGCACCATGGACAGATCCCAATCCCCTGCCTGGGTGCCCCCCCAAACAGTTTGAGCCAAACAACCGTCTTCCGTATCCAGAGGGCCTAGTTCAGTCCCATGGGGGCTCCACAGCCACCAGTCTACTCTTAACCACTACAGTTTAGAAAAAGTCCCCACAAAGGCATTTGTTTTGAAAGTCTGATTGGCATTCTTCAGTATGACTGGGAAGTGGCAGTCAGAACTGGGCCCTGGGACCATGCTTATCTCTCCTGTGGTAGGCTGGCCTCTCATGAGGTTCAGCATTTCCTTCACTGGCATCTAGTGTACTGCCTTGCCACAGGCTCAAAATGCAAGAGAGTCAACTAGGAGTGAAGACTAAGCTTCCCTTCCTAATGACTCCTCAATACCCCAGGTATTTTGTTACAGGAATAGACATCTGAGTACCTTATTAACTCTACGTTTCCATGTGACTATTAGGAGCAGCTTATTAAGTGTCTTTTCTCACACACATAAATACTATTGTCCATTTTCAGAAGGATTAGACTTATTTTATGATCAGTCTGAAGAGACTTTGTCTTTTACACTATTGCATCTTCCATCTTATGCTACCTCCATTTCCTAGGTCTAAATATTTTTTCCCCTCTGTTATTTTCAGGACAGTGACTTTGCATAGTACTTGTATTATGCCACCCTTGCACCTGCTAATTTTATCCTCAGTGGCTTACTTCTAGATGATTAGAGTTTTTCTCCATATTTGTTATGTCACTTGAAGATAATTAGAATTTTATATTTCCTTGAAGTCCTTATACCCATTTCTTTTAAAAAGTACAATATTAAAATAATAAATGATATACCTGTCTATATTCCGTGATTGGGAGAAAAATCTTTAAGTAATTCATTATTGAAGATTGGCTTGACAATAATGTGTTATAGATGCTATTGTTGGTCTTAGGTGACTTCCTTCTATCACAAATTTGGAAACCATGAGTTAATATTGAATTATCTGGAGTTAAAATAGTTTATGTTGTATGTGTTATTTATGTTTCCCACTCATTTTTAAAAAAGATAACTGTAGTGCTAGGGTTGGATGCTAGAGCTTTTGGTCTGCCAGAAAAGCACTCTGCCACCGAGCTGTATCCCCAGCCCTTAGGGTCTAAGGTGGTTTTTAAGCAACTGTTGCATTCCTGAAGTTGGCCTGTAGGTGTAACCAACCGTCTTATTAAATAAGAAACACAGAACCAATGCAAAGAAGAAAGCCAAGAGATCAGAGCTAGGAGCATTACCCGTCTGCTGCAGCTAGCCTCTTCAGCCAAGAGACCTACTTCCTGTGTTTTTGTCTTTATATAGACTTTCTGTTGGGCCTTTTCAGAGGTTGGTTATATATACCAACCATATAACCTCCTCGTCACTGCCTGTCTGTACAGACCTCCAGGTCTTCTATGGTTGGTATTGAGATTAAAGGCGTGTGTCTCCAATGTTGGCTGTATCCTTGACCACACAGAGATCTATCTAGCTTTGCCTACCAAGTGCTGGGATTAAAGGCATGCACCATGAACACCCAGCTCTGCTATGGCTTACTATTAGCTCTGACCCCCAGGAAATTTTACTTATTAACATACAAATAAAATCACAGTTCAGTACAAATAAAATATCACCACATCAGCCTGCTTAGTTCTGAAGTTAAGTTCTTTCCTATCCCATTGTCTTCAACATGCAAATGTCTGTTTATAATTTCATTAACATGCATAAACATACAAGAAAAGTAATAGTCCATCCTTTTGTGGTTATACTATCCTCATAAAATAGCTTAGGGTATTTTTTTCTTTGACTGGAAGATGTTTGAATAAGATATTTTGAAGATATTTTCCCCCATAAGTGGGAGCTTCTTTGCCTTAGTTTGTTCATGCAAAACACTTTAATGATGGGTTTGATTTATTCAATATGATTCAGTAATTACTGGACTTGGAGAAATTTTCTTTTCCTTTGTCAGTTCTGAAAAGTATTTTCTATGGATTTTGTACATTCCATCCAAAACTTCAAGGCTATTCAGTATGTTCAGAATATTTCTTTTATTTCCTCATTAATTTTGTGAATATGGACATGTATCTCCTTTCTTATTAGTAGTAATAGATATCCTTTAGATATTTAGGGTTAACAATTTCATGATTTCTAAAGCCCCAGCTCTATAGGATGAGGGTATGGTCCCTATTTGAAATCTCAGCTCTTAGAAAATAGAAAGAGTAGAAAGAACACAGCAGGTTTAAGGCTAGTCTGATCTACTACGTGGTGAGTTCCAGGAAAGCAAAGACTACATAGTGAGATCCTGTGTAAAAACACTTCAAAAAATGGGACTGGAGAGTTTGCTCGGTGGTTAAGATCACTGGCTTCCCTTCCAGAGGACTTGGTTCAACTTCTAGCACCCACATGGCAGCTGACAACCATTTGCAATTCCAGTCCCAGGGGCTCTGACTCCCTCTTCTGGAATCCACTGCACACATGTGGTGCACAGACATACATGCAGGCAAAACACCTACACACATAAAATAACAAACAAAAACACCCCCAAATAGCTTATGATTAGATCATCACTTATTTATTTATCTTGATACAAGTAATGACAAATTATTATCTCCCAAATCTGGAATAAAAAGTATAAAACTTTCTTCAATGTGAGAAAGTATCTCAGGCAATGTATGAATTTTGTTTTGCCTGGAGGAGCCAGGTCAGTTGGTTGCTGTGACCCCAGTCACATGTGTCAACTGTGGTTCCTCACAGTCCTCTGTGTCTGCTCATCATTCGTGGACCGTGTTGGTTTCATTTTAGCTTGAATTAGACTGATTTTTCTGTTTGTTTACATACATTTGCTGGACATTTCCTGGAAGCTTCTTAAAAGTAGGCTACTCAGAGATGAAATGCTAGAGAATGTACTTTTCTATCGTCAAACTTAGAATGAATATGTGTTTTAAAGCAACGTAATTGTTATGCTAGAAACCCCATCCAATGACTGAGGGAACTGGATGCAGAGATCCATGGCTAGGCCCCGGGTGGAGCTCTGGGAGTCCAATTAGCGAGAAAGAGGAGGGTTTATATGAGCGAGAATTGTTGAGACCAAGGTTGGATAAACACAGGGATAAATAGTCAAACAAATGGAAACACATGAACTATGAACAAATGGCTGAGGGACTCCCAACTGGATCAGGCCCTCTGAATAGGTGAGACAGTTGATTGGCTTGATCTGTTTGGGAGGCATCCAGGCAGTGGGACCAGGTCCTGTGCTCAGTACATGAGTTGGCTGTTTGAAACCTGGAGCTTATGCAGGGATGCTTGGCTCAGCCTGGGAGGAGGGGACTGGACCTGCCTGGACTGAGTCTACAAGGTTTTTCTCAGTCCTCCGGGGGAGGCTTTGCCCTGGAGGAGGTGGAAATGGGGGGTGGGTTGGGGGGGAGGGGAGGGGGGCGGAGGGGGAGAACAAGGGAATCCGTGACTGATATGTAGAACTAAGTTATATTGTAAAATAAAATTAAATTAAATTAAGAAAAAAAAAAAAAGCAACATAAGCAGAAAGGAAGAGCCAATGCTTAAGAGCCAATGCTTTGGTATCTCATTGAATTTGAGCAAGCTGTGTGATTTAATTTAGTCAAGTTAAAATGTAATGATGCTGTTGGGCAATGTTTCATAGAAGTGGTACTTGTCAACATATCGAAAGAGCTCCTAAATATTAATAATAAAAAGAAAAACCAAGAGGAAGAGGAAGAAAAGGAGTGAAAAGAGGAAAAGAACACCTATTTTTTGGTTTAAAATCTTGTAAATTACTCAGTATCACTAGTAGGTAAAGAAATAAGGAAGCAAAAATATCTTTTTTTATCTTAATATTATAATATTCTACACACTTGCAAGAGTGTTTAGAAATGGGTACATCATCCAGAATGTAGTATGAGAATTTCTGTTAATGTTTTGAAATAATTGTTTTTGAAGCTTTTTCCTATAGGAATATTCTCACATTTTATAAAAACAAAAGTAGTCACTGCAGAATTGTTGTTATTCACCCTGCAAAAGGTAATAATAGAAAAGCTTATCAGTAATTAAATGGTTAGGACAGATGCAGACATTCTGAAATGGCTTCATGGGCTGTGGGTTTTTTTTTTTCTATGCAGTAACAAAATTAAGAGAGACAAGAAAAATAATAAAAGAGATATTGAAGATATGCAAAGACACTTAAGATAGCTAGTATAATAGATAACTATTAACAATTGCACGTCATCGTATTACAGTCTAAAAAGAAATGTGGCCAAGGAAGGTGCCCAAGTTTTGAGGTGTTTATCTTTGGCAGCAGTATTTACTTTTTTAGATATTATTCCACAATCTTTGAATTTTGTATAATCTGCACTGTCGTTGTGGTATAAGAAAATTTTATGACATAAAAATGGCAACAAAGATGGTTTCCTCTGGATCTTTCTGGATTATTGATTCTTGTATTTCAATCATCCCTGAGCTCTCCTTTCTCGTTTACTGCCTTGTCTCAGGGCACATACGTGCT
The DNA here is from genome assembly GCF_004664715.2 of Peromyscus leucopus. Classification (NCBI taxonomy): domain Eukaryota; kingdom Metazoa; phylum Chordata; class Mammalia; order Rodentia; family Cricetidae; genus Peromyscus; species Peromyscus leucopus. Next base: position 37,676,123 of record NC_051078.1, on the reverse strand, counting down.
CTTGTTTTGCTGTGGAGTAGAGATGAGAATAATTCCTTTTGTCCTTTGATCTTTGAGGACAGTTATATCACAACTCTTTCAACCTTTCCTTTTGAATAGTTACTATTTCATGAATTCAAAGAAAAATGGTAAAATAACATTTTAAATAACCATGAGACCCAACTAATTAATGTGGTTTAGGTATTATATTGTCCTTTACTCTCAGGTTTGAACTAGAATAGGAAATGTCTTTAGCTGCAAAGTAACTTCCCTCATTAATTTTGATTTTTTTTTTTTGAGCAACATTGGCTCAAATGTAGCTGTAAGTGGAGACTAGGCAGAAAAAAATCCCTTCCTCTGGGAAACACTCACTTAACTTCCTGAGCACAGTGGCTCTAAAATATATCCTGAAATGTATAGGTATTAAGCAATACAAAAAGAGGGAATTTGGGAGTGGGCATATAGTTAAATTGATAGAATAATTTTGCATAGCATGAATGAAGCTCTGAGTTTGATTCTCCAGAACCACATAACCTGGGTATGATAGCACGTACCTGTAATCTCAGTGCTTGTATGTACAGGCAGGTAGACCAGAAGTTCAGCATCATCCACAGTTGTACAGTATGAGCTTGAAAGCTGTATCAGAATGAATGAGTGAATGAGCAAATAAATAAAATGAATTTATAAGTCATGATTACTGTTTTTGATGGCCAATTTTGATAATCAACTCCATTGGATTGAGAAATGCCTATGAGATTGGGGATGGGCATCTGTGTGTATGTGTGTGGAGGAAGATCTATGAGGACATTTCCAAAGAGGATTGACTATGGCTGGGAGAGCCATTCTGAATGTGGTGGCACCATTCCATTCACACTCAGAACTTAAACAATCCACAAGCCTCTTGTTCAAAGAAGCACAGCATCCTAGTTTATACCACACAGTCTCCAAGTGTCTTATGTTGAATTCTAGCTGAGACTGCTGCTCAGGAACAATGTTGTTAAGCAACTGTGCTAGAAAAGGATCCAGAAAGCACAGATCTACAAGATATACCCCCTCATTAAAAGGGGGTAGAGTAGAGGAGCTGGACATAATGAGAAGGGGAGGAGAAAGCCAGGCTGCCCAGCTACTCTGTTGCTCTGTTTCCTGGTCATAGTCAGTTGAAATGCTCTGCCCTACTAGAACCTGATCGCTAACACACTGATGAATCTGAAACTGCACACCAATATCATCCTCTTCTCCCTTGAGTTATTCTTCTTGATTATTTTGTCTCAGAAATGAAAAGTTTGACTATTACACCACATGTCCCTATGTAGAGATGAAACATTACCAAGTTTTATGTATGCATCTCCTAAAGACACTGTTTTAGTTGTCCCATTTGGATGATATTGCCATAGTGTAGTACCTTGCCAGTGTGCCAAGAAACAAACCCTCTTGCATTCACATCATACCATGCATTCTTTTCATTTTTTTTCTCCATAGGAAGAATCTGGTCATCCTTGTTCAGGAATAACTGCTGCTAGGCTTCATCTAAATATTTATGAGGGCAGAAATCTAAACTGGGTCTTGTTGGGAACGAAAGCACTCTCTCTTGCTTGATTTTCCCCTTGGGATTTAGGAACAACTTTTCTCCCCTTGTCTTCCATTCTAATTTGTAGAGATACAAATTTCATTAATATTTAAATCTAAATATTAAAAGAAACAAAATTTCAAACACAGAGCCTTTGATGCCGGGTGTCTCTTTTTATATCTGTGCTTGCTGGTCTCTTTGTCAACATTCTTCCTTGACAAAACCATCAGTCCTGATCGGAAATTTCCAAGAGAAACTCACATAGGCTCCTGGGGGATTGTACTGCACAAACAGAAGGGAATCATTAAGATGGAGGCCGCTACTTTGAATGAGAGATTTGTAAGAGGTAGTTACAAATTGCGAAGAATGCAAAAATGCATTTGCCACATTCCGAGATGTGTTATTAGGCAATTTTGTCATCTTGTGAACACCATAGAATGTACTTAACACAAAATAATACAGGTATGATGTCTGTCACTAAGGAGTGTCACCTTCTGGGACCATAATCTGTTACCATAATTTGTCATTGGTTGGCAGTGTTAGTGCTTAGTATATAGCTTAGATTCCAAGGACCTCTTAGAAGCCAAGAAAAGATGTTAGGATGATACCTATAGGTGAGGTGACAAGGATCTCTTTCCAAAGAAAAGAAGATGGTGGAACAGGTAAAGAGAGGAGGCTTAGGGGGAAAGAGTTCAATAAAAGTAGATAAGTTCAAAACTGGGCCTGGTGGAGATCACCTGTAATTCCAGCACTTGAAAGGCATGAGCAGGAAGATTGAGAGTTTGAAGCTAGCCAGAGCTACATGGCAAGTTCCTGGCCAAGCCAGGACTGCCTATGAGACCCTGTATCAAAAATAGGCAAGTTTGCCCTTTGGTAGTAGTGCATGCCTTTAGTCCCAGCATTCCAGTGGCAGAGGCAGGCGGATCTCGGTGAGCTACAAGCCAGCCTGGTCTATAGAGCGAGTTCCAGAACAGCCAGGGCGGTTACACGGAGAAACCCTGTCTGAAAACAAAACAAAACAAAACAAAAAAACAAAAACAAAAGCAAAAACAAAACAAAAAGACAAGTTTGAATGACTTAGTCTATAAATCATATTTTAAGATACAATTCAACATTTAAATACAACTGAAAATTATAAATCTCCTCTGAAAATCTTTTTCACTAGACATCCGCTCAGTATGCAAGATGAGGCAAGGGGATGAACAGGAGACAATTTTCCTGAGTGCTCTTGCTGGGAAACGGGCTGTCACACAATTCTAAGGTGCTTATTTTTTTTTTTTTTTTAAAGAAAGTATACAAGTATAGAATGCTACACGAACATAACATAAGTAGACCAACCCTTACTTTCATCTTCAAAGAGTGTGTCTCTGGGGAAATACTGTTTCAAATAATATTGGGAGCACGATTAAGCATTAGCTAGTCTAGAAGAGGAAGGAACAGACGTTCTAGGAAGAAAATGTTCCCGCCATGCCCGCAGGGATATGCAGAGTTGGTGCACAGTGTCATGGAGGTGTGGGCACCCTACTGGCCTTGCTAATATTGTGCTTCTGAGTGTCTTACTTGATAGAGAGTGAACTCTGAAAAGAGCTCTGTGTCTTAGTTACTGTGCCCCCAACACCCAGCAGTGCCCGTAAATAATAGACCCTTAATGTGTAGGATAATTGACTATATACAATTTTTTTTCTTCACTCTAATGGCTATGAACATGCTAATTATTTCCATAGAATTAAATCTGAATTTTAGTTATATGTCTCTGAGTAGACAATAAGACTTGAGCTTTGTTCTGACCAAGATTGTTGAGTGTCCCAAAGGTGTGGTTAATGATAAAAGCACATTAGTTAGTATAATTTTCTACCCATTTATCACATTTCCATCACAAATTAGACCTCCAATACAGTGTCTATGAATAAAACATGTTAATTTTAATTAATTAACATTTTAAAGTATTATACACTTTCAGAAAAACTTTGAAATATGAAAATATAGAATGATACAAAAATCCATTTGAAAAATGGGTATTGATCTCACTGATCATTGTCTTAACATTTCTTTGATTTAGTCTTACAGCAATCCATGAGTAAATGATGTAAGTTCAAACATACACACATACACAAACGCAGACATACAAATAGAGAAAAAAATATATATATATAGGCACAAAGAGACACACAAAATAATCTACATAGACACACTTGAAGTAAGCTGGGATTTTAGAGTTTTATAGAATTGAACTTTTCTGAGAAAAATTTCTCTTTATAGCAAATAAATAAATTAGTTAATTAAAAATAAAAGAAAACCAAAAAACACCCACAAAACCTAAATTTACATTTATCAGAAACACTAGATTGTCTTATTAATAGTCCTTTTGACCATTTAACATTGTTCTCTTTTCTCTCAGCAAACCAGAGTAATGATGTGTACCATGTGATTCATTGGTCTGCATGGAAACCTCGGGATGATGTTTGTACTTTCAAGTATAGTTTTCTCATCAGCTTAAAAGACAAGAGAGAGAGAGAGAGAGAGAGAGAGAGAGAGAGAGAGACAGACAGACAGACAGACAGACAGACACAGACACAGACACAGAGAGACAGAGACAGAGGGAGGGAGGGAGGGAGGAGGGAGGGAGGGAGGGAGGAAGGAAGGAAGGAGGAAGGAAGAAGGAGGAAGGAAGGAAGGAAGGAAGGAAGGAAGGAAGATCTGATATGAGATGTGTCTAGTTTTGTTTCCTGTTATTGTGATAAATTACACCGAAAAAAGCAACTTGAGGAGAAACGTAATATTTGCCTCACAATCCCAGGTTCTAGTTCATCATTACGGAGAAGTCAAGGCAACAGGAATCAGAAGCAGCTAGTCATATTATTACATCCATATTCAAGAGCCGAAAGCAATGAATTAACACATCTTTCAGTCCTCAGCTCTTCTCTCCTTTTTTATTCAGTACAAGGCCTAGTCCATGAAATAGTGCTGCCCATTCCATTCAAGATGGGTCTTTCCACATCAATTAACTCAATCACAAAAAAGAATCCCTTGCTGAAACTCCATTCCTACCTAGCTGATTCTACATAACACCAGCTTGTTGATAGTTAAAAAATAAAAAAAGCCATCACAAGGTATCCTATTCTCTCTCTCTCTCTCTCTCTCTCTCTCTCTCTCTCTCTCTCTCTCTCTCTCTCTCTCTCTCTTTGTAATTTTTTTTGTGTTTTGTTTTGTTTTTCAAGACAGGGTTTCTCTGTGTAGTCCTGACTGTCCTTTGTAGACCAGGCTGGCCTAGAAATCAGAGATCCAACTGCCTCTGTCTCCTGTGTGCTGGAATTAAAGGCGTGCACCACCACTGCCCAGCTTCTCTTTTTAAAATAAGAATACATTTAAGTAAGATATAATATGAATTTTAATGGACTCTTGGCTTCTTCTTCTTTTAATTTATTTGTTTGTTTGAAATCTGTATCCCCAAGCCCCCAACCACCTCTACTTATAATTCCACCAGACAGTGGGGTGAAGTGGATAGACACTATTCAGTGAGTTAAAGTAAAGCAGCTTTTAAAAATCATAATTTCAATCTTTTTTCAATGCCAGTGGCCTCACTGACGGTTGGTTGGTCTTACTCATTTGTGAGTGTCCAGTGCTAAGCTCTATTTCTAGCACACGATAAATAGTCTATAAATGCTTGTTAAGTAAATGAAAGTGCAGACTGGATACAAAAGACATCATTGAAATTTTATATAGGTCAATTACAATATAATCGGATTCGTGGACAAGATGTACTGCGAAGACCAACAATCGTGATGTTCACCAGTCTTATTACTTGGGACTGATGGCATATCTGCTCTTCCTATAATGACTCCTATGTCACAACACTAGTGCTCATGTTTGATAATGAAATGTTGCATCTCCTAGACAGTGAGCCAGACAGGAAGTGAGCCATTTACAAAGAACTTCCAAGCAGCCTCACTAAATGAGCATGCTATCCAATGAAGACTAAATGAAATGTTTGGTTTTCAGGTTAAAATTATTAGCTCCAAGCGTGCCCTGTTTTTATTGTGTGTAAAACATTTATATGCCTATAAGTCCACTCACTGATTTAAAATAGGAGGTTTATAAGAATAAATAAAACAAATAGGATAAATAGCTGTTTCTCATCTGTTGTCTTCTCCTTGAAACATGGTGCTTAATTCTTTCAGCCAGAATGGATGACATACCTCTACTTGGGTAAGCAGGAAATTGGATCTAAGGGAAAAGGCCAAATACCGTTATACCCGAGGAATGTTTATGCACTCAAGTAGTGCACACAGTAAGTATATATATACACACAGATATATGTATATATACTTATTTGCATATATATGCAAATGTGAATATAGCACACAATGAGAGAGAGGAGAGAGAGGAGGGAGGGAGGAAAGGAGAGGAGGGAGACACAGAATTTGCACTTCCTGCTTCTCTACTATGGGCTGATTTTATCTCATAAAATCCCTCATTCATATAAAGTGAATATGCAGGGTTTGGCAGACAGGAAACTAAAATTATGAGGAAACAGAGGATCCAGTCTTTAACCCTGCAGACAACTTTGCTTCTCCACTCCAGAGTGCTGTCACCCACGGTCATTATGGACACCATAGTCATGTGGACACAGTCATTATGTACACCATGCAGTATATAGCTGTGTAGGAAGGAGGAATCCCCCTATAGCTAGTGCCATGATGACATGGACTGAATGGCTTCAGTCTCCACTCTGCTTATGAACTTCAAATACATCTTTGCTCTGTGGTATAGTGTAGGGAAAGATCAAATAAAAACCTTGCCTTTTCCCAAGAGAGCTTGGCATCCTTCCCACCCATGGACAGAGCAAAACCATATGATCCCCAATGATTAGTTTAGATTTTAGAACTGGATTGCTTTCATTGCAGTACAATCAATACAGGACAAATTCTCCCGGTTAGTATCTTCTTTAGGCTCATGTGTTTGAACTCCTAGTCCATAGCTGGTGGTGCTGTTTTGAGAGACCATGAAACCCTGGGGAGGTTGGGCTAAGCTGGAATAAGTAGAGCCCTAGGTAGAGGTCTTGGGTTTATATTTATTTATCTCCTATCTTGTCTCTGCTTCCTGGTTTGCCGAGATGGGAGCAGGTAGTCACCTCATGAGTCTACCTCTGAAAATATGTAAGGTACTGTTATTTCCCTGTTATGATAGACTGTATCCCTTCAAACCAAGAGCCAGAATAAAGCTCTCTTTCCTTGAGTTGCTTTTATTTCAGGTCACTGTAATGAAAAAGTTACTACCATACCATGTACATAGACAATAGTTCCCTGAGACACTTCCTAAGATGAGACATGGAAGGGCTGGCCAATCAACAAATCTGACCTCTACTGAAACATAAATTAGAAATAACAGTCCAATCTAATGGAAAATCAGTTTTTATTGCACATGTACTAGAAGAAGTCCTGCTCTGCTCAATGCTTGTGTTTCAAAGCTTAATTAATGTGTACAAATACAAGAATCCAACTTTTTCCATAGAAGAAAAAACTACCTCCTGTGCAGAAGGCTCTTCATCAATTACAACATGGTTACAAATATACTCGGTATGATTTCTTTTACTGTTGTTGTGATAAAATACTCTGACAAAAGCAACTTTAGGGAGAAAGTTCTGATTTTAGCTCTCAGTTCAAGGAACAGTCCCTTTTGGCTGAGAAGTCAAGGCAGCAACTGCTCACATCACACCCACAGTCAGGACAGACAGAGATGAATGCATGCATGTGTTAGTGTTCTGCTATAATTCTCTACATTCAGAATCCTCTGCTCAGGGAATGGTCTGGTTCACAATTAAGGTGGATCATCTCACATCAATGAACACAAGATAATCCTCATATGCATGCTCAGAGGCCCATCTCCCAGGTCATTCTAGATTCTGTGGAATTGGCAATGATCACTAATCATTGCACTAGTATACCTGGAGATACAGCAGCCCAGTCTGAAAGCTAGATTGTGAGGGCACTTGGGCACTCTTCCTTACCTATTCTATCTCTCTTTTCCTACAGAGTTTCCAATGTGGAGTTTTTCCTTATATTCCAGACAACTTCTGAGAATTTTGAAAAGATTAAACCACTGGACAGAGATAGAAGTGAACGGAAACAACTCTGTGTGCAGATGCCATGTCCCAAAGATTCATTTCCTTCAAATGAACTAATGGAGGGATACACCTAGCTATGACCTTAACTCTGTCATATCAGATATAGTAGTCATTGAATATTTCTCTCGTTCATTTTCTGGTGTACTTCTCTGTTCTCCCTCTACTTCATCACATTCTCTCTCACACACAGCAGGTTTTGTGTTTTATTAAAGAAAAACGTAGGTTCCTTAGGCATCTTGATATTAAGCTTTTGTAGGTGTAATGATACAGTAATATTAGGCACGGCAGTACTGGGTTTGCTTTGCTTTTGTTTGCAAGTTTGGATCTGTGTTGAGCAGAGGAATTTTCACAATGCTGAACAGCGAGGCCTTTTTTTATTTTTGGACCCCAGCTAGGGGAGAAATTATGTGTGTTTATCACATAGCACAATGAGGGGCACATCAAAAAGAGGGAATTTCACATGCCAATCTCAGAGGGACATATCCAGCTGCAGGGTTCTTGGGGAACTCATTTGAGGGCATACAGTTCTTCATCAGTTGATAAAGGTCACAGAGAAGATTGTGAACCAACACATTTGCATAGACTAAGATCCATATGCAAAAAGAAATAGCAGCTTATGAAAGGAGACTTTGTATCTTGTCCCTGATGATGGGAAACATATATATGAGGTAAGAGAACCTGAACAAAGAATCCGTAATGGGTGAGAACAGAGGCTTGTCTGTTCACTCCCTTGATGAATAAGTATTGCTACCCCTTCTAAATGAGAACAAATTGATTGTTTATGGCATAATCTAACGTATATAGAATTGACCATTTTTTGTATGTTTCATGATGTTGTAGTCTGATTATACTGTACATTCATATCAGTCTAAGTATTTTTCTTTTGCATTGATAAAGACCCAAGTTAATGCTACTCTTGATGGCCTTTTGGGTTGAGATGTGCAATAATTGACCTTCATAGACTATTTCAGTTGAACTTCAGAGTTCCAGAGTAGGCAGTAATAAGGAGGTTAGCAGAGCATGCTGCCTTGTCTGTAGGTGTGCTACCTGCAGTCTCCAAACACTGACTCATCTCAAAGTTTCATTAATCTCCTGTTGTTTAGTGCAGCCAGAGCACCCAATAATGAATTGTTCATTCTGTTTTCTTCTTTAGCCCATCTAGCCTCTCCATCTGCCTCCAAAAGGCTTGGAATTACCTCACACATTTTACAGAGATGTAAGCAGTCAGAGTGAAGTAAAATGACTTGCTTAGAGGCACCGTGAACGCTCTGGAAAATGAAAAACTGGTATTGGAAGAAGTTCTTTCCTTCGGGGCTAATTGTCTATTGTACCCCTCCCAGAGCAAATATCCCTGAATCCAATCACCTTTCATCCTTGTCTCAGCAACATCTCCTTATGTAAGCTCTGCAAATTCAGAATTTCAACAAGAAAAAGGCCAGGGCATTTATAGTTTTGACCCACACGATTTAAAGCTAGCTGGGAGGCTGGCAAAACACAGTGTCATGCTGAAGTTATTTCCAGAACAGCAGGCATCTCTTCAAGCAAACCAGCTCAAAAGATGTCAAACTTGCCAACCTATGTTCTCCAACACAGTTCTTTTAAGACTGAGCAAATGGTAGGAAAAAAATTTTAATCTTCTCATATATCCAAATTAATTAACCAGCAAGTATTTATTGCTTGCCACTAGTTGGACTATAAAAGAGACCTCATCAGTGCTTGGAATCTGGAGTTGAATTTAATGGGTTTGAAACCTAGCTTCATTGTTTATTGGCTAGGAGACTTTAGGCAAGTTACTTAATTTCCTCATGCTGTGCCTCAGTTTCTTCATCAAAAGAAAATGTTGATAACAGTAAGACACACATCATCGGGCTATCAGTATAAGTAATTGAGTTAATTCACATCAAGTGCTAATAAAGCACGTGTTTCTTAGTAAGGGGTCATAAATACTAGCTCCCATTATCACATCTCCAGCACCTAGTCCAAAGTCTGGCACATTGTCAGCGTGAGCTAGGAACACAAGCTCTCAAGAAGCTTTCGTTCAGATGGAAGATATCAAAGACACATAAGACGAGAGCAACCATGTACTATGGAAATTACACATACAAAGGTACGTGTATTACCCATGAACAGATGGAATATTTAATTCTCATTGACACCTATGTAGGTAGATAAGGTTCCAAGGGACCAACAAGTGTCATGGGAAAGACCCATTGGCCTTTATGGAAGAGCATTATTCAGTAGATGTTTATGGAGCATTTGAGAGACTATAGTCAAAATTTGACTCATTTGACATCAGAATTAAGCTAAAATCTTGAATGGAAATTCTTGGAATACAGCTATGAGATTTCAATGACAAACTGAAGGAAATAAAATCTGTCCTGAATGGTTCTCATGTGTTTGTGTTTGGAGAAAAGTCTGTAAGACTCTCTTATAGGAGTGAGATTAGAGGTAGGGGGAAGGATGTGCCTGATGGCACTCCAATTTCGATAACATATTGTATTAGTTATTTAAAACAATTGAAGTTAATTAAAAAGGAGAACAAACAACAGTCTTGACTGTGGATTTGAAGAATCCTTATATGCCTAGTTCTTAGTTTAATAATATGGAAAATGTGGGCGTTAGCTGAATTTAGGGAGAGTGAAGAAGTGAATTTTTCTGAACAAATGAGCCAAATCATCCTTGTGAAATCTCTTAATTTGGAGTATCAAGTGGAACCAGTGGTTGCAAAGGAAACAAAGATTGGTTTGAATGGACAATAGGACAAAATATCACCTTGGCTCTGTATTCTGGAAGTTTCTACAGGAATCAATGTTTCCTGTTTTCAGAAAGACACAAAAAGGTAGTCTAGGGGAAGAATGGCTATCGGGAAAGGGAAATCCATCTTTTTTTTAAGAGGGAAGGAAGAGTTCACTTAAGACTGTTATAGTATGGACCAGGATTATTGCAATAAGGGAAAGAGATTAAACTCAGCTCCAAACACAGTGATGGTGTCTATGAATTTATAGCCAGAGTGTGGGATCAAGAGATGAAAAATACTAAGAGGAGATATCTAGGACAGGATGATGATTTCTAAGTTGACCTAACAGGATTCTTGTTAAAGGCAGGATGAAGCCTTAGAAATAAAGGGTAAAGGGTGAGGAATTTGATCATGTCCGAAAGAAGAGAAGATTATTATTAAAATAGTTCAGCAGGATTCTTTTTTCTAAAGGAGACCCAGGGATAGCCTTGTTGAGAAACAGAGTCAGAGGAATCTAACCAAATTTGGTCAAAAGGGGAGTCTTTATCAGGGCCATTTCCATGGGAAGTGTTTGATAGTTTAGCTGCACAAATCCATGGTCTACCCTAATAAAACTCTGTGTCCATATGTGTTTATTGTCATCTTCTGAGCATCTCAAGACAGGACACTTCTAAAAAGCTAAATCATGTAATCAGCATGCTAGGAAACTTGAGAATAAACCTACAGCCAACATTTCTGGTCCCTGTAAGCATTTCTCCTTTTGCTTCTTCCTGTAGCACTGTGTGTAATGACAGACAAAGGGGCTGCATTAGTGAACATTTGTGCCCAGCTTATTTTGATATCCCCAATATGACTATTTCTTTGATATTTCAAGTAAAGAGATTTTACAGTGATATCCTTCCTTATTTATTTAAAGATTATTTGGATCACTCATTCATAAAAATATGCTGAATACTTACTATTTGCTCAACTTCACGTTAAGGAATAGGCACAGAAAAAAAAATCATTCCTGGGGCTGGTGGGATCCAGGCATAACACTGGAAGCACTCTAAAGTTGAGCACGGTGCATTGGTTTGAAACCATGGGGCTATGGAATGAGTAAGGTTCATAATGGGACAACAGAGAGACAGGTGCAGAGAGCTTTCAGCCTTGCTTCTGTGCTACCAGAGAGAGTCAGCTGTGATTTTAGGTCATTAGAAAGGGTTTGGTTTTTTTTTTTTTTATCATTTACATTTTAATGTGCCTAAAGCAGTTTGCACACAGCTAGGGGAAACTGCTTCAGGAGCACTAAGAGGTTAGCTATATAGACTTTCTGTTCTGAGAGGGTCATGGCTCTTCCAAAAAGGAATTAATGATGGCTTATCATCTCACCATTTCTGCTTTCCTATGTGACCTCCAACCCTTCTGCCTAGAATCCATCTAGGCAGAAATAGAATTGCTATGAATAGACCAGAAGTGTCTTCACAACCACAGCAGTCACACTCAAGGGCCCAGGGGATGCTAGCGACTGTCTCCTCCTCTTTACATCCAAGTCCAAGGAGAACCAGACTCCAGATAGTTCAAGAAAATGGATCTGAAATAAGACAAGGTCAGATTTCTGTCCATAATCATCCACAGTACCAGCCTCTGACATGTAAATTTGTCCCAAGGACAACAGACAACAAGGCTCCCTCATTTGTTTCCTCTTGAGAGGTGCTACTCCACAAGCTGAATTTAACTACTGCCATATGTGCAGATCCTAAGGATTCTTGATGCATCTTCTATGTGTATATATAAAAAAAAATGCTTTCTGCTTTATGGAAGGGAGGTGGGGAACCAACTGATTTTAAGGACAGGCTATACTCACAATAGCACTGATTCTGAACTTTTACAGAGTGGGGAAAATAAGTTTAGAGTCTTAAAATGGGACTCTACGATGGTAGTTCACTGTAAAAAATCATGTCTGATGATTATCAAGTGTGTGATTTCACTGCGCTAAAAGCCTTCTGAATCGGGTCCATTTCTGAATAAAGATTGCAACTCACTCTCAAACATCGCTGCTCTGCTGGAGATGGAATCCTCAAGTACACTTTCCCATCTTTTTAGGTGCTTTATTGCATTTGCTTCTCAAATGCTGTTCCTTTCATGAAAGCCTAGGTGACAAAGGGTAGCAAATATAACCCCAGGTTTCAGCCATGAAAATGCAAGCAGGGGAACAGGTTTCTATAGGGAAAGCTTCAGCATCCTTTCTCTGTGAAGGCTGACTCCTACTGGGATACTAATGAGAAGGCAATGCCGGCTCTCACAGGAAAAGATGGCGAAGAACAGGATAAGTAGAAAAATGAAAAGACACGGGTAGCATTGGGATTTCGGAGCAATTGAAAAGCAAAGCTGTCCTGTGCTGATCTTTTATTCCATTCATTCTCTTGGTCTTATTTGTATGTGGATAAGCTGACTACAGCTGGCTTTACCAGACAGAGGAGGCTCTAACACAAGGAAGCCGGTGTTCATAATGATGAGCTTATAGATAGAGTAGTCCTTCAGCCAAGAAAAAGGAAACGCTGCTGACCGTGAGGGTTTATTCAGCAGTACAGAGACGCATTCATAAAAGTCCAATCTGGGATTGTCACAGTCCAGATTTACACCGTGGAAGCCAAGCTCCTGGATGTCCTGGAGGATGGTGCTGGTTCTCGACAAACTGCAGCCAGAAGAATTTGCACATTGATGAATTTCTAATAAGAAAACACACTTCCCGTAGTTGCCGAAAGACAGTGTCGTACTTCACTAAAATCATATGCTTGTTGATAAGGGTAGAACCAGGACAGGACAGGAAAGCCGGCATCAATTCTGAATTGGACTAAAGTGAAGACATGAACTGAGCAAAGTGTATATGAAAAAGCTGCAATGAAACCATTACACTGTATCCCAGCTTTAGAAAGTAGAAAGAAAGAAGCAAAGAAGAAAATTAGTTCAAGGAACAGCCAAACTTAGAAGAATAAAGGGGCCTAATTGCCTCGTGTCCTGGAAACACTCCTGGAGAGATGCAATCCAAGAAAGAGCAAGAGGCTAAAAACTTTTGGCAAAACTGGGCGAGTGCCGTCAGAGAAGAGTCCTGGTAACACCAAGTTGCCGGTCCCATGTATCAGTGCAAAGAACAGGATGGCAATGCTCTCAGTAGTGGGGGACCCAGAGAAGGTGCAAAGATGAAGAGTGCTAATCACTTGTGTGATGCTTGGATAAAAGCATAAAACCAGTTATGAGACTGGAGCCCGAAGTCCAAACCAAACATGGACCGCAAGGGCGATGGAGATAGCTCAGGTGATAAAGTCCCAGCTACACAAGGGGTGGAGTTTGATCCTGGGAACCCACAAAAAGCCAGGCATGGTGGTATGTGCTTGTAGCCCTACTGCTGAGGAGGCAGAGGCATGTACGTTTCTGGAATTTGCTGGCTGGCTAGGTTAGCTGAATTGCTGGGTACCATCGAGAGACCCTATCTCAAAAAACAAGGTTAACTACTCCTGAGGAATGAAACCTGAGGGCAACCCCTGGCCTCCACATGCAAACATACATATGTGCACAAACACACAGGTGTACCTGCATAAATACCAGAATGTATGCATGTGGAAACACACACACACACACACACACACACACACACACACACACACACGGGACGGACGGACGGAGAGGTAGAGAACGACAATTTCCTATTCTCAAGTTGGAATTCCAAGGCTAAGCACGTCTCTCTCCATTTGTGAGAAGAGAATGCAGGAGAGAAGAAAACAAGCTGTGTCTGATCTCCCAGGCAAGCCTCAGACTCCACTTTGTCAAAAAGGAGGAGGCCCAATAGTCAAAGAAAGTGTTTGGAGTCTTTGTGGGGTGAGAGCTAGGTTTGCTATTTGACCTTTAAATGTTCTCTTGGAGAACGGATACCTGGGAGCTACTCCTCACAAGATGGTACTTTGTAAGGATGTAGTTGGCGAGAGACTCCATGTACTGATAACTGTGGTAATGTGAGCTAAAATATTATAAATGCCAAGAGAGCCTATGCCCCAAATCCCCAAATCATCTAGGCACATAGTAAGTGAAACAGAAAGTATGAGTCTTGAATGGTTTTGAAGAGACCCTGCAGATTAATTCAAGGTGGAATCAGTGTTTGTTGACTGGTTTATGCTAAGACACATTTGAAAAGTAAAGTTATGAAGGAACAACTAAGGAGGCTAAAATTATTTCCATAAGGAGTCACATGACATCAAAACAATTGCAATATCATATACTTTTCCATTCATACAAAAGAATAACCTAAGGACAAGCAAAGTTTGTTTTTATTTCTGTTAAGATGGTTTTAAAAAATTGTGTGTGTGTGTGTGTGTGTGTGTGTGTGTGTGTGTGTTACAAGCAGATTAGTGCAATGTCCGAGGAGGCTAGAAGAGGGTGTTGGATCCTGAATCTGTAGATAGAAGCAGTTGTGAGCTGCCCAGTGGTGTCGGGAACTGAATTCTGATCCTCTAGAAAAACAGTGCACAGCCTTGACCACGAAGTTGTCTCTGCAGCCCCTATCCCTGTTTCTGTTTAGAGGCAGAGACTCACATAGCCCAGACTGGTCTTGATCTTGCTCTGCAGCTGAGGATGACCTTGAATTTCTGAGCCTCCCACTGCAAGCTCCCCAGTTCTGGGATTACAGGTATATTTCACCACACCCAGTTTATATGGTGCTTAGGATTAAACTCAGGGCCTTGTGCATGCTAGGCAAACACTCCAACTGACCTACATTCCCATTGGACAAAAGAATCTTAAAATAAAACTTCAAACCAATAAATGCCCTCCATTTTCAGATAAAAGAAACTGAATGGCTTGTCCTGAAATGTACAGTTATCATTTTCAAACCACAGAATCCTCCCCCGCCCCCACTCCTTGAGGTTGGGTTTTGCTATGTAGTCCAGGCTGGCCTCAGCCTAAGTGTGACAGCAAAGGCCTGAACCACCTCACTTGGCTTAGAATCTTAATCATTTCCCTTAGAATCCTATCATTATCCTAACTAGAGCCTTGAAGTTGAGTCCTGTTAGTGGAGATTTCCACTTTCTAAGGAACACTTTGGTCTTTCTCCCTTCCAAGACACATTCATTTAAGGCTATTTAACAGATAGCATTAGGAAATGTTTACTCATCCTTTATACATTGGGAAGGAGATGGAGACTAAAGGCTACACTCTCCCAGCCTCTCCCTGTGGAAAGTAGTGAAAGGCTCTGCATTATACTCTATGCTGGCCTTCCAATGGGTCCCTGAGGTCCCATAAGAATCCATGTTCTCAAATTGCTACCAAGAACTAATTCAGCACCAGCAGTCACTGGAATGAACATAACATAACCCGCTTTTTGAGAGTTACTTTTGTAGTTCAAGATAATGGAGGGTCTAGCAACTCAGGAGGGAAACCGGTGAGATTTGGATACCATTAAAAGTAAGCCTTCTCCAGCATTTTCTTCATGTTCCAACAATGCCAGTCCTCTGGGGGCCCTGGGAACCCCCATATTTGATTCAGCTTTGACTTTTTTGAAGAGTTAACATAATTAAGAATGAAAAGGAACTTAACTGAGGTTACAATGGTGAGTGCTTTTGGCTGCAGATGAATGGCTGGTGATTGTATTGCCTCCTTCTCTCCCCCTTCTCCCCCTTGTCCTCCTTTTCCTCTCCCTCTTCTTTTTCCTCCTCCCCACTCCTCCTCTTCCTCCTCTTCCTATCAGACACAGAGTCTTTGACCTATATTTGACACTCCTTATGATATATTCTTTCTGATCACCAAAATGCAGGGAAACAGCTCCTTCTAAAAAAACAATGTAAGGTAGAGTGTTTCTTTCTCTCTTTTTCTTTTCTTCTTCTTCTTTTTTTTTTTTAATATCCAGGAAGCTGGTGACAGCCCAATTTTCTTCTACATCTATGAAATCGAAAGGCCAGGAGTTAGGAGGGATTATGGGGAGTTTATGAGGCCAACAACACACCCTGTTGCAAGCCTTATCTGGAGCAAGCCCCACCTTCCTAAGCCTCTGGTGGGTGGCTGGTGCTCAGGGCAGGCAGTAAAGGGTGCATGTGGCACTGTTTATCACCCAGCAGTATCTTTGAAAAGCCAAACTTTATCGATCTTCTCACTCTATGTTATCTCCAACAAGCCACAGGAAAAGTAATACATTTTGTATGGATTAATCCTTGTAATACTACATAACATAGTCCGGGAGATAACTCAAGCTTGCTTTGTCTTCTCATTATCTAAACAGACATGTCTTTCTTTAAGCCGTCAACGGAGGTCATAGCCCAAATGCCCTTGTGGAATATTCATTAATCAAATAAGTAATTTGAAATGGACCTTCAAAGCATTACTCATTTCCCCATCATTCTCCCCACATCACGTTAAATGCTTTGTGGGGATAATGATTAGGCTGATGTTTAATTAATTGTGAAATTGTGAATTAAAGCTAAGTTAAAAGATAAATCATTTTTTTAGTGCATGGGAGAGAAAGCTTGAGCAGTGATCAGACTGGTTTTGTTGAGGACTCTTAGCAAATGTCCCTTTATTTCCACGACACAACCACATTCAAATTCAAGATCCACCTTTGTGATTGATGCAAATCTTATTTGTCTATTTAGTCTTGGTGGATTTCAAATTCATCACATTAGTGATATCGGCCATTGAATGTACATACAGATCTAGACATAACTTGCTGTTCGCAAGTTTTGCATGGAAGACGGAGGTGTGGAAGTCAAAGCCATAATTTTTTTGTCTTTGTCTTTATTCACTAGCCTCTTTTCTACCCCTTCAAGGCATTAACATAAGAGTGACTAAGAACTTTTCAACATTCAAAGGGGCATTGAATTAGCTATTTTTTTGTGTGTGTCCATAACCAAATATAAGACTCTGCATAACCATTTTTTGGGTAATGATCAACCATCATCCTGACCAAGACTGATTGACAGGCCATGTTCCTGGGCTTTACCTCTGTGACACCAAAGCTCTTGTGAGCATCTCAAAATGTCCTCAAGAGGCTGGTTGCCCTGTTCCTTCCCTGTGGGTCCATAGTAGATAAATTCCACTCCTGAGTCCATCACTAATTATCCCTTATTTGTTCAGCAAGAGTGAATGGCCAACTTGATCTCCTGGATCCCTTAAACTTTGATTTCTGGCTTAGAATTCCAGAAGCAACTGTACTTGTTACTACTAAAGTTCACTGTCAGAGACATTGCAATTGCAGTCAACCTAGATTATTTACGTTATATAAACCTACCCACTCCCCATATTTTAACCAGCAATTCCTTGAGGACAAGATCCAAATTTTCTTTACTTATGCAGAACTGTTATGTGTTGTGTACTTATTTCCTCAGAATCGAAACAACCATCCCATAGGAAAATAAATAAAACTTGTAAGTCTTAGGAAGTTCCTGAAACTTTAAAGATCCTGGAGGCCCTTCCCTTGCTACATGAGCAACAAAAATTACTCTGGAAGAGAGAATATCCAACAAGCTCTGACTGATTTATCTGCCTTCAAGTCATGTAGGGAGTTGCAGGGATATACAGCTTTGTGAGCCATAAGCCAGGCTGGAGTGGGCTTTTCAGTGATAGAGCTATCTTCAAATCATCCATGCTTCTATAAGTAACCTATTTTCCATAATAAGTAACCCCAATAAGCTCATTGGTCTACTAAACTAGATGGAGGTGTGACCATTGTTTGGCCTATCACTTGTGTCTAATCTGGGGTAAACAGACATTTGGTCAGTTTCCAGAATAAAAAGTCACACCCCAGTATGGAACACTTGTGTTCTCTGATGCAACTGAGCCTGGGTTTGTGTTCGCTCTCCTGTCTTCCTGGAACACCCTCTGTGTGCTCACTTGGTCCGATCGTTTTACTTAGACAATCACTGTGATGTAATAACATTATATACCTTTCATTTTCCTTACCTTAACTTCCTGTGCCTTCTTAAAAGTCATTACTGCTTTCCCTTCCCCTAGTATATGGGACTTCTGTAAAGAAAGAAACTTCGCTGTTCTTTTCAGTGTTATACTCCCTACGCTGGTACAAAAGGAATCAATTCAACACTTAATGGATTAATTAATGAACAATTGAAGACTAAGAGCTTTCTTTCCCCTATGTTTGCTAAACTCACAGAGGCTACTATATGAAAAAAGGTGGATAGAGAATGAAGTGAACAAAGAAAAACTCTCCCAAAGATGAAGAGATAGATTCATGATAAGCTGGAACCATCCATGACTGAAGCTAACATGTCTGTGGACACTGTCCCCTCATCAGGAAAAATATTTCCTTCTTTATCTACATGATTTATGTTCTGTTGCTTTCATTTCCAACCAAATAAAAACTTGAGAAGTAGACAGTCACCTGTGGGTCACTCCTGTGTTAATTTCATTATCATTCACCTACATATAGTACCACTTACTTCCTATTTTAGGAATCTGCCAATATACCTACATTTTTTATATCAAAAGCTCTTCAGCATCCTTTCATGACCTTTATGCCTTTACCTCAATTCTTTTATATTATATGTATGTATTTCATCCCCCTGAGTCACAGTTTACCTGATACTGGCCTTCCTCTATGGCATTTCTGGATGATGGAATCTAACTTGAAATCCTTTCTGGACTTAGGCTGCTCTCAAGGAACCAGCTAAAGCAACTCACATATTTTGTTGCCCACTGAGCCCTACCTGGTTCTGAGAAACATAGTAATTACTCAAATACAGAACACTGGTTATTTACAAAAGGTCTAATTTCAGCTAGTAAAATGGAAATATTAGCCCCTCTATTTTCTATCCATATGACCTTATGCAAAGCACTAAATTTAACTACTCTTTATGCCTTCCTTATCTTTAAATCCAGAATAATATTTCCTATCTTGCAGGCTTAGAGACAAGGTAATATGGTCAAAGCCCTTTTAGCATAGCATATGGTACATAGTGAGCATATAATATCTGTGATTGTGGCTGTTTTCATGTAGAATGAGCCCTCCAATGAGATGCCAGAAGCCTGGAATACTTCTATTCTATCTCATGTGTTTCTTAAAGTGTAAGTTCTTTCTTTTTTTTTTATCTGTATTCTTCCCTGAGTTAATTATCTATCTATCTATCTATCTATCTATCTATCTATCTATCTATCTATCTATCTATCTACCTACCTCTCTCTCTCTCTATCTATATCTATCTATCCATCCATCTACCTATGTATTAATTCATTTACCATATTATAATGCTTCATGGTGTTCATATTATGAATGTTGTAACTTATTTAATAGTCAGTTGATGACCATCACATCTAGGTTGTTTTCATTTTTTTGTCCTTGCGAAACTATAATAAAGAACATCCATATTTTAAAAAAAACCACAACTTTAGCAAGTATTAGAGCTTTGTTTGTCTTTCTGTAGCTCCAACCCATTAATGGTCCCAGGAATATCCTTTAAACATATCCTAAAATGTGTTATTAGTAACCAGTAATCAATAATAATTATTCATATGAATAGGTACACATTTTGTTATTGGTGAAAGATGATTAATAATCAACATGGTTATTGGATGGTCTTTTATCCTCTTTTATCTATAAGTTCCAGGGTACGCAGTCTTTCTTTGTGGCTAAATTTCCTAAATCTGTACCTTCTTTCTTTCCCTAGGGACCTTGCCCCCTGGAAGGAAACATCCATTTTGTAATTATTTCTCTTCCTTAAATCATTGAGCCTGGCTCAAGGCTTTGTCATATAGTTCGGTTTTACTTTGGAAGTAGAAGCCTCAAATTTGTTCAAGTCCTTTGAAACCAACAAGACCCCCAAGACCTCCAAGACCCCACAATCTAACCCTGATATTAAATGAGCTTCTAAAAGCCTTCTTCCTTTAAGTCTATTTTGATTACTTCTCTAACCCTAGATCTTAAGAATAATTTTCAGAGTAGCTTCCACCAAAATGATCATCTTAAAGGAAATGGCTCTGTGAAAAAATGTCTCAGACAATGGAATTAAAATGAGAAATGGGAAAGAAACACTTATTATCAGCTTTTCCCTGATAGGTGTGGAGGGCAAGGGCATTGATGTGCTCTGCCTTCATCTGTTTGGTTTGCCAGACTTCCAGCATTTTCCATCCATTTTATTGTAGGGGAACAGATAAGACGCTGGGAAGGTGGAGGTGAGTGGAGAAAAGTGGTTTCAGTCTATCAGCTAAAAATAGGCCTCCACTTGAGCACTGGTGAGAGAGCAGGAGGCTCCTCTCAGCTACTGGGGTGGGGTAGGTGATGTGCAGCGTAGATGTCACCGACTGAATTCGGCTGAAGGACGCTTATTGCTAACTCGGTGGAATGACTGTTGTGGATAAACAAATCACACTTAAATCCACAGGTCAATTACTCTGAAGAATGCCCAGCTGATTTTCCCGTTTGAAAGAATACAAAAGCTTTCCAGATGAATTAGAGGCTTTCAAGGAGATCAACTGCTTTGACTAACAAGTGGGTCTTGTATTTCTGAACACTTGGGATAGTGGCGGGAAGGTCCCCAAGCCACAGGTGTTAAGGAGGAACTGCTAGCTCCCTTCACTTCACAGTGACACATCCCTTAGCAATCAGTATTTCAACTAACAACTCCTTCTCCTCCTGTGTAGAACAGTGTCTTCTTAAAACATATCAAACACCATAAAGGTCAATTAAAAACCAAGACCACTTTCCTTTAAGAATGCCAGTGTTCAGCCCGGGGGTAGTGGCACACGCCTTTAATCCCAGCACTCGGGAGGCAGAGCCAGGCGGATCTCTGAAAGTTCAAGGCCAGCCTGGTCTACAGAGTGAGATCCAGGAAAGGCACAAAGCTGCACAGAGAAACCCTGTCTCGAAAAACCAAAAAAAGAATGCCAATGTTCGCTGAAAGCTCTAGAGATTTTACACTGAGGCCATCTAATGAACAGTTAGTTGACGTTAGCGGGTATCGTTTTAGCTCAGTGATATAGGTGTTTGCCTAGAATTCGTGAAGTCCTCAGTTCAGTCCTTAACACTGACAAAAAACAAACAAACAAACAAACAAACAAACAAAAACCCCTAAAAATAAAAATAAAAAAGAATGTTTGACAGTTGGCTTCTCAGACCATTGGATGTCACGAATCAATAAAATCCCTTTCCTCTCCAAAAACACAGAAAATCAACGTGGGGCTGCCAATGCTTCTAGTTGCCAAGTAGACTGGCCAAAAACTAAATGAAACAAAATGAAATTACTTGCTATTGCAACTATGAGTTAATGAAATGATAGCCAACAAAGTAGAAAAGACAGGAAGAGACATACAGCCTGTGAATTGAATTAAATGGATTTGAAAAGTTCTCATTGTTCCGTATGGTGGAGGTGTACACCTGCAAGTCCCAGCCCTTGGGAAACTGAGGGTCTATGCTATTCTCATTTTTCTAATTTCATGGATGATGGATATGAACTTGGCCCCACACAGATAATCCACAGTCAGAACTGACATGTGACTGACATGTGGAGCTGACTAGAGTGAGATTTTATGTACAGGCAGTGTGGGAAGAGTGTCCTTGTTGTCTCCAAGGGGTTAAAGAGTATCCTTTCAAAATTTATGTTCACCTGGAACCTGATGATAAAGTAGGGTTTTGGAACACAGTCCTTGTAGATATAGTTGAGTTGGGTATTTCAATAAAGATCATCTCAGATTTGAGATGAATCACCTGTCCTATGGTTTGTATCCATATTATAGGAAAAAAGTCACTCTAGATATAAGTGTAGATACATATAGGAGAAACAGGAGATGCTGATGCAAATTTAAAGATAGGGGAGAATGCAGTTAAATTCTAAGAAATGCCAAAGATTTCCAGCTGTAATTGAGGAGAGTTTCACAGTTGATTTTTTTCTCAGAGGGTTCAGGAAAAAAAAAAAAAAAGCACAACTAACTCCTTGATTTTAGATTTCTGACCTCCTGAATTTATGAGATGCTATATTGCTGTTATTTTAAGCTACCTCGTTAGTAGTGACATGTTACAGCAATCCTGGGACACTAATAACCTAGGTTTGCTGAGTGTGCCATCTTGCCCAGCAAAGAGCATCTGCTCCAGCAGTGGAAAAGACGGCAACCTAATGCATCCCAACATTAAGTCCTTGGATGTATATAGTCTTAGAATAAACTGGACCTCTGGATTTCACAGTATGTGAGCCAATAAACTCCGTCCAATGAATTCCCTCTCTCATATAAATACATGTGAGCTAAGTTTTCTCTCACAGATAGCTAAAAGACTTCTGATAAAGACATTGCTTAGGGCTGAGAAAATCATATTCATCTTTAAAGGATGGCTATCATGGCATTTTCTCTACAAAGCCTTCCCTAGTCTCCCCAGCCCCAAAGGCTAGCCGCTTCATCTATAGCTCTATTCCCTCCCCGCACACAATACTGTTAAGCTCCTCTTATCTTCCCTCAGAGACCTTTGGTTTTTTGAAAGCAAGCATCCGTTCTTGTCTGCTTTGCTTTGCTGCACAGCTCAGGCCTATTTACATACCAGGTGCTTGGTACATGCCTGATGAATGGATAAATGGAAAAGGAAGGAATAAAGAGAGGGCTTTCAGTGTTTGTGGAGTGAACAGAAAGAAAGAAAAAAAAAAGGTTGTTGTGATATGGGCTCGCCTCATGTTCCTAAGCACACCAAGCACACAAATCCCCAATCCACTTGCCCACAAATTGTCCTCTGAAGGAAGTCAGCCAGACCAGGACTGCTGTGAGCTGCGATTGGGTCAGCTCCTTTGCCAGCAGAATAACCAACTGGCAGGCTTTTGTAGAGGGCAGTTGCTACTTCTTCAGATCTGAAGCATCTATCATATCACTCTTTCCTGCGCAAAACCTTTCAGGGACTTCCCACTGCTCTCAGGAAAATCCCAGACTTGCGCTCATGGCTTACAAGATCTGGTGAGACCTCGCTAAATCTCAGCATTCTCATCTTTTCTCCCCAGTCTCCCCTGACCTGGAACCTATGCTGTAGCCTCCAGCAGCCCAGTGGCCACTTCAGAAGCCTCTCTCTCTCTCTCTCTCTCCTTCTCTCTCTCCCTCCCTCCCTCTTTTCTTCGCTCTATCCCTCCCCCTCTTTCCCTTCATCCCTTACCTCCCTTCTTCTCCCCTCCTCTCCCTTTCCTCCCCTTCCTTTCCCTCCCTCCTCTAGGCTTTTGTTATTCTGAAACTCTCACCTCCCAACCATTTTCTATCTTACTCTTGTGGGTGTAGTTAGTGCTGTGGTTGTATGTAATTTCCTCCAGGGACACTCTTTCATCCGTGCCAGTGTTCCCAGGAATGTTCCCCCCGGTGTGTCTGTACCTGTGCAGCAAAGCTTCTGCCACAGTACAATGTAATCACCCCTGTATAAACAGCCTTGCTCATTGTGCTCTTCGAACCTTGTCTCCTTGGACATTTGGATTTCGTTTTCTAGCACACATCACACTGGAGGGATGCACATTTACCAAATGGTCAGATAAAGAGATGAAGAGTTTCAAGGTGAATCTCAAAAACCAGCTTGGTCTTATCCTGTTCTTTACTCAGTTTTCATTCTCAAGGAGCAGTCAGGCCTTCTTACCTGGAGGAGAGAATGAAGACCCAAAGTATGGAGAGAGAGAGAGAGAGAGAGAGAGAGAGAGAGAGAGAGAGAGAGAGAGAGAGAGCGAGCTCATTTCTAACACAATTTCTCTGTTCCCATAACTGTCCATGAAAAGAAAAATGGAGCTCACTGAGTATATTCAGTAATTTTAAAGCCTTACAGAAATCATACAGATACCCACAATAAGATTGCACACACCAATAAAACAAGAGGAGGGCAGGACAGAAGGCCAAGTCTGTGCTTGGTAGACCAGAAGGAGATCAGCTCTCAATTCTTGTCCTAATGGAAAGGCTGAGACTGTACTCCTATTTCAAGGCAGATATAAGTATGCAAAGAGAAGAGCTCGTGTTTCCTACGCAGGGATTTAGTTGCTGTTATAAGGTTTTCTTTTTCCCTGGTCTTCCCTATGTAGAAGTCCAGGCTACCATGGAAGGATCAGAAAGAACCCCCGCCCCAAACTGTGAGAGCAAGGCAGAGTTTTGTACACATGAGCCTTCGAACTGCATTTGACCGTGTTTATGACAACAACAAAGCAGAGTCTATTTTAATTCAAGTCATTTGTTACCCTTTTCATCCTTGAGATCCGGCATGGGACTTGGTAAACAGGAGATTTGAAATAAGTATTGGGTGAATGAATAGACAAATGAGTGAGTGAATGGACAGAAAACACTGAATTGTGAAGCCATGCTACAATGACCCTTATAAATCATAAAGCAGACTAGGAGGTAAAAGTTTAAAAAAAGGAAGCTAGATGAAATAGATGTTTCTACGTATTGTATTCCAGAGGCTTCTTGATGTCTGCAGGAAAAGCAACTTAACCAAAAAAATATGTAGCTAAAAGCACAAGTATTACAGCTGAACCATAGCTTATCAATCCAAGTACTTTGTCTCAGTCAAGAATGGCTTTCTCAGGGCTGTTTGATTCTGTGATATCTGTTAGCTGATGAGTGGCATGCAGCACTCAATTATAAATCCAAGAAAGAGTTTTCAATTTACTTGATCTAACAAAAGCCCCCCTCCCCAGAAGTATTCAATCAGGTAAAGACCCATTTTCAGAATTTCTTTTGGTAGAACTCTATGAGTGAGTGATGAGCATCATCTGATTGGAATTAGTTTGCAGAAGCCCATAAGCAACCATCATGATATCATACTGAAGGCAGGGAGCTTGCCTAGGATATTGGTGTGAAATTAAACTAACTTTAATCCTTAGGTCATTTTTCAGATAATAAAGGCTGGATGCCTCATTGATGACGAGAACATTAAGAATAGATGCATTGGAGCAGGCCAGACCATGTAAATGCATTGCAATGAGACTAGCAAAAAGCAAGAGTATTCAAGCTAGCTATTAAAGGTTACTTCCAGATACACTGATGGGGAGAAACTGCTTGAGGAGATGATTCTTGCAAAATAGTTAAGATCTTCTGATGGCGGGTCCCTTCTTGTCCTCCACACTCGGTGTCTTCTGACAGTATTTTCATGAATCTCATTTTCCGCTTGAATCACAATGGTCCCATCTACTTCTCCATCATTTTCCATTTTCAAAAGACTCCAATGGTTATATACTGCTGCTTAACAAGTTATCCTAAAACCTGGTGGTACACACACACACACACACACACACACACACACACACATATATATATATATATTTTCCTCATAGCTTCTATAGTTCAGCTATCTGGGTGCCATATGATTAGGTCTTCTGATGTAGGGTCTCTCACAAGGTCTCATTGACAGGAAAGGACCTGAGGGAGAAAGATTGTCTTTCAAGCTCAATCATGGGGCTGCTGAACAGTTCTTTGAAGCTTCCTTTCCTAGGCACTGTGGAACATGGACCTGTTCACAGAGAGGGTGCTCAATGTGATGACCTGCTTCATATCTCAGAGCAAGCAGGCAGAAAAGGCAGATAGAGAGAGTGGTAGAGCAAAAATAAGAAAACTAGCAAGATGTAATTCAGAGAGTTTTATAGTGTGGTCTTAGAAATGCCCTCTCAGTACTTGTACTATATTTTATTCATTAAAAGTGAGTCAATAGGTGTAGTTTACACACACATGGAGGGAATTTCATAGACCATGAATACCAGCAGATAGAGATCACTGGAGGGCATCGAAGAAGCCTGCCTAGCATAAAGAGCAAACACACAGTAGGAGGAAATTGTTCATAGAATCTTGTCTCCTATCTATGCCTTCTGTAGGAAAGGATGGATATTTGTGATTAAGTACTTTCTGTGAGAAATTTCTTGGCTCTAGGCTATAGTTTGTATATTGTTCAATCCCTCACAAAAGGGTTGGACTCGGCAGGGACAGAGTTGGGAAGGGATAATAAAGCTCAATAGTGGGTCTTTGGATCAGTGGGGGCTTGCTTCAGAACTGAGATGTCCCTGTGGGACTGTGGTTAGTGCCTGCAAGAGTGCTTCTGTAAAAGCCTGAATTTGGCCCCACTATCTGGGCTTCCCGATCAGTCATGTGATCTCTAACTATGATGTATGCAACTCCCTTTGGCACTTGCCAGGACAAAGTGCAGCTGAGAAGGCTCTCCTCAGAGCCGAGACAATGCTGGTGCCCTGTCCCTGAATCTACACAACTGTGAGTGACTATACCTCTTTTCTTGACAGTACTGCCAGACTCAAGTGTTTCATCATAGACTAACACAATTTTTTTTTTTGAGACAGGGTTTCTCTGTGTAATCCTGGCTGTCCTGTAACTTGCTCTGTAGATCAGACTGGCCTCCCACTCACAGAAATCCACCTGCCTCTGCCCCCGTAGTGCTGGGATTAAATGAATGTGCCAGCACCACCTAGCCTAATGCAATACAAAACTTAAGGATTAAAAGAAGTTGGGTTAACAAATAGTTTCTGCCAATTAGCAGGCAGCGTTTACATTTTGTGGGTAATTTTCTTTGCTGTCTAGAAGGTTTTGTTTTGTTTTTTGGTTTGATGGAGTCCTATTTATTTACTTTTGCCTAATTTTATCTAATAATATCAGAAAAGTATTGTCATGGCAAACGTCCTGTGTTTTCTTCTAGGGGTTTTATGGTCTCTTGCCTTACATCCATATCTTTGATCTAGTTTAAGTTGGGTTGTGTGCATAGTAAAAGAGTCTAATTCTATTCACTGTTATATAGATATCTAGTTTTCTCAATATTGGTTATTGATGAGACTATCCATTTCCTACATCTTCTTGGTGTTCTTCGTGAAAATTAGTTGGCCATACAAGTTTGTATTTACTTCTGGGTCCCTGATTGTGTTCTTAGTAACCCCTCTATGGGTACCAAGTGAAGGGAACGTAATCAATCCCTTGTTCAAATGTCTGTGCTCCCAGGCCAACTGCAGCATTTCTCCCCAAAGCTAAGATATATGAACAATCAAAGTATGTATTAACAGATGTGGAGGCAAAGAAAATGGGATCTCTGTGCAGACAGAAACATGTGTCATCAACATACGCTGGAATATCACTCAGTCTCTGAAAAGGAAAAGGTGATGCTTTTGATGTTACCATGGGTGAACCTGGAGGATGGTATGCTAAGTGACATAAGTCAGACACAGACATCAAACACTTCATGATCTCATTTACATGTAGAATCCTGAAAATAAAGGAGAAGGGCACACAGAAATACAGTAGAGCTGCAACAGGCAAAGGGGAAGCAGGGTGTAATCCAAATGGTGGGAAGATGCAATTATATTGAGATGAAAAGGCCTAATGAGGTCCTGTATGTCAGAGGACTGTGGTCGTCAGTGTTGCTGTGTGTTGAGCCTAAGAGAACATTTCAGCTGTGCTTTCCACAAAAGGCTGCCTTTGTGTGCTGATGGTACGGCAGCAATCCTTTCACGATGCACAGCAAAACATCATCTTGTACATCTTAAATACAGGCCATGAAAGAGAAAGAATTTCTGCATTTTACTCTATCTAAGAAGTAAGAGAATGTGCTGTATTTAGTGCGTTCCAGCTATGTGCTTGACATGTATTAATTCACCGAATCTCCTCACACAATTTAGAAGAGACTATGATCTCATTTCAAAGACAGACACTGAAGAACAGACAGGTAAAAGACTTGTCCAAGTAAACTTGTCTACTTAATGAATGAATGAATATTCCACTAAAGCAATCACATCTGAAGTCCAGGCTACTATGTCTTATACCTTACATCCTCTCCCCTCCTGGGTGTTTCATATGACCTGCTGATTTGAGTTGAATTTGAATTGTGCCTCCTCAGTTCTATGTGTGTAAGTTATCTTGTCTCCCAGGACCTCAGATATTGACTATCCTTGAAGAGACAACTAAGGTGAAGTAGGTCATTGAGGTGTGCTCAAATCCTCCTATGCTATGATTACCTGTAAAATAAGAATGAGGAGGATGGAGGAAGATGAGGAAAAGAGAAAGGAGAAAGAGGAGGAGAGGAGAAGGAGGAGGAGAAAAAGGAAATTAAGACAGACATAGAAGAAAGATCACATGAAGGTGCCAGAGCACAATAACCATATTAAACCATAGAGACAGAATCATAGCACAAATCCATCCATATAACCATCATGATCTTGGACTGCCAGCCTACAGAAATATAAAGAAGTAAATGCCTGTTGTTTCTGACTCAGGGGTGTTTGTTATAGCTGCTCCAGTAAAATGCAACTCCCATGAGAAACAGTAATATTCCAGGGTGGTAGGCCATATCTTATCTGTGGTTCCCAGTATACCCCAGCATAGTCTGGTTTTATTAGCTCAGGTGTTGCAGAAAACCTTTGGGATTTGGCAGCCAGAAAAAGACTTATCTTTAACTTGTAGAATTAGGCAAGCCCCATAACTTCACTATAAAGTAAGAATAATGTCGTGTAGCTCACATGGCTATTGAGGATTTAATGAGGAAACTTGAAGATGCCTGGAACAGTTTCTGGCATCTATTAAAACATTCCTCCATGCCATATCTCGAACATCAAGTCACAGGCAAAAGCAATTACCGGAGACAGAGCAAAAGCACAGTCCCTAGTTCACTCTCTATGTCTACACCGTCCTGGAAAGAGATGAAAAGAAAAAAAAAAACCTTTTAGTTGTCCTTCACTGTGGACATTTAAAAAAAAATGGTTCATTGTGGTTGTTCTTTCTACTTGTTCAAACCCTCATTACCACTTCATGGAAATGCAAATGTCTCAGGAGACTTCCCAATGGCTTAGTTTCCAGTCTACTGTGAATTGAAGATGATACAGAAAAATTAATACTCACTGTAACAAAAAATTGCATCAGAAAGGATTGCAACCATGCAGCTCCTGCTTACTGGGAGAGATGGTAGGCAGTAGTAGCGTCCCCGTACATTGTCATTCAATGATTGGCAACATGGATACCACCCCAGTCTGAATTAAAGGTAGAATGGTTACCCAAACATGACCATTTTCAATTCCTTTGCATGTTATATTGATTAGGTTGCATTAAGATACCGATTTCAATTGTAGATGACTTTTCAAACACAGAAATTAAGAGAGTCCGTTGTCCGCTGAATAACAAAATGCCTAGGTGAAAATATTTGGGGGATGTTTTGGCGGAAGATGAGAGGCTTTAGGGAGGAAATTCTGTTTTAAATCTGTAGAATTTGGGCATGTAAAGAATATTTCATTTCAATATTTCATTTCTTTCCCTCTTGGCAACAAACCTGAACTTGAAATTCAGTTCAATGAAACTAAGGAATTCTGCTGTGAACTGAACTGGTCCTCCCCCAAGTTATATGCTGAAGCCTTAACCTTCAGTGAGATTGTGTTTGGTGATAGGGCATTTAGGGAGTAATTAAAGTTAAATGAGGTTAACAAGGATGAGGTTATCATCTGATGGAATTGGCTGCAGGGATTCAACCTGACCTAACCTCCGCCATCTTGAGTCATAACCCGCATGTTCACTCAAGAATTATCCCAGATTGTTTTCTTTATGCAGTTTCCCAGCATACTACAACAGACAAAACTATTGAAGTAGTGGACAGAGCTTCACAACTGAACCTGGTACAATTCTGCTTGCCTGGAGACAAGATAGAACAGAAAACAGTTTTTTGTTTTGTTTTGTTTTGTTTTGTATTTTAGTTATCAGTATTCACACTAAGAGGCTTCATGAGGGACCTCCAGCAGATACTGTGATCATGAGGAACCAGAATGAGAGATGCTGAACTAATGGAAGGAATAAGGTGTCTGGGACAAGTAATGAGGATCAATAAATATTTGATAGGTGAATATCACATTCAGGGAATGTGCCTGACATGCTAATGTCATCGTGAGATAAACCAAGAATAGGCCAGCTAGAGAGTCACTTTGGTCCTGACTGCTAGATAGAGTCCTCCCTCTAACCTAATTGGCAGGGGTCCACTGGTGTTGCTGCTGCCCTTGACCATTCTCTGTCAAGAAGTTCTCGATAAATTGCACTCTGCAGCAACCCTGGATTTCACAATGATAGATTTACAGATTAATGCTCAATAACTCAGCACGCTAAGACACTGGGAGCTATAGCTTAGACTGCATTATTTCTTAGATTTTTAAAAGGAACTATGTGGACACATTATTATGGGTGGTAGGGATACCTACCTCCACTTACTGAACCCTATTTCTCTGGCTTTCAGACTCCGATGACTTCAGAACTCTTCCCTTCATTTCAAGCTCTCCTTCCCAAATACCTCCTGACATAAAGATGGTTGGGCATCACACATGCTCAGTAGTTGTCCTCAACTCCTTATTCCTTCCATAGCTCAGCATCTCCCATTCTGGATCCTCATGGACACAGTATCTGCTGGGGGTCCTCATGAAGCCTCTTGGTGTGAATACTGATAGCTTAAAAACTGTGTTTCACGCCATCTTGTCTTCAGTGGTATATGTGTTTTTCTCTTCTGCGGTTTGGGCTTGGTTGATCTGCTCAGATAACTGTGTCTTTTGAGTATTTTATCAATAGCCCCCAAATCTGACACAGGAGAGTATGCTTTCCCCTTGACAAACTCAGCTCTCTTCCCAATTAAGTCCAAAAAGACAACTCCCAATATCTTATGTCCCTTGGTATCTGATAGATTTATGAAAGACAGGTGAAAGAGGCATTGCCTTATAAATACTTTCCAAGCCAAGCGTTCATGGGGAATATGACTGGTTTTATCTTTTTGCACCATTTGAAGACAATTCCTTGTCTCTCCTTGCGAAAGTCTCAGTGTGTCTTATTTTAGAAGTTACTTAAAACAATGCTTTTTTATCAAATTGGCCTCAAGAGTCTTTTCACTGTTTTTCCTTCCAAAAAAATTTTGGTGTTCTTTAACTTGTAGAGAATGCTAAGAAGAAATGATAAAAATTTACAGTCCTTCATCCTGAATGTTAAAATGCAAGAAGAGAAAAATCAAAGAAAGTAGGTCAAGGCGTCTCTGTAGTTAACAGACTAGGGCTTCTCCACATCTGCAAATATTAAAGTTGATAGGTAATCAAAAGTACTGTATCTTCTTTCACTGTAAAAAAGTGTTATCAAGAGGTTAGCACTCTGTCTTTTACCCTGGCCAAGAAAATAGGACAAATCCAATTCTACAATTTGATAACCTATGACTTTATAGGTGGCCATTTTGTATATTCAAATAAGCCTACTTTATTTTGCATTTGTTCAGACTATGAGTAACGAGTAGGCACATTCAACTCATTAACTCTGAGTGAAGTCTGTTTAAATGCAGCCTGTGATTTAGGGTATAAAGCCCTCAGGGATAGGAAGCAATATTTAAAATTGGATGGTCGGAGGGAACAAAATGGAGACGCGTGCAAGGAGGAATAATACTTGAATTTGAGACTGGAGGTACCTGAGGGAAAACTTCAAGTCTCTGGTTTATTTTGAGATTGAAGAAGGTTATGAATATCCCCCATTATTCTAGAACATAATAGCACTCAGTTGGACAAATATAATAAAATGTGTAAGTAAAATTAAATGATGGCGCTATTATTCTTTCTAATAATAGAAATTCTAATATCCAGCATGCCTGCTACTTTGCTGCAATGAGAAAGAAAAACAGAAAAACCTCTCAAGCAGCCCAACACTATCAATATAATAAACTATTTTTTTAAGTCACCCCTTATCAAAGAATGCTTTAAATAAGTATCTGCATGATAAAGAAGAGATGCTGCTATTAGTTAACGAGGAAAGGTATTGAGTTGAGGGGCCACCGCCGCCACAAGAACTATCAGCTGATGCCTCTAGTCTTTCATCTCCCAAATATGCAACCTGCCTTGTTAAAGTGTTTAAAACATCTTTACTGTGCCTGTACAAAAGCGGGATCATTACTTGATGAAAATGTACTCTATGTCTAATTTCCAAACCAGCCAAGATTCTGACCCTCTGGAGTCTGTGCTGCTTGTCCCTTATGAAAGGGTTGGCCCTGTTATGCCTAGCAACAGTAAGGTCCAGTCCTCCAAGGCAGCGAACCCTGGTTTGCCATGGCTGTTCTACCATTTTGAAGGCACTGGCTAGTAAATTTACCTAGGAGGTCTTCCATGAGTCCCTGACTCTGCACCCCTTATGTTACATCAATTTTTGGCCTTTTAAAAAACACTTTTATTAATTCTTTGAAAATTCCATACAATAAAACTTGATCATATTCAACCCAACTCCTCTCCTTACTCCTCCCAACTTCATATCCTTTTCTTTCTTTCTTTCTTTTTTTTTTTTCTTAACAGCTCACAAGCTTCAAGCTGCGCTGCCTGAGAACTTCAGCGTTGTCTCATGCCTGGTTTTGGTGTCAGATTTACTGAACATTTCTACTGAACTCACCCAGGCCTCATAGTAATTTCTAACTTACGCTCAGATGTGTTCAAAGTGCTACAGTTCTGTCCTTGCGCTTATCAGGACTTTAGGTCTACTAAATTCTCCAGTGGTTAAAAAGAGCTTCCAACCATAATCAACACTACCACTTGGTCCTATTAGTCAGGGTTATCTAAAGTAACAGAACTTATACAATGAATTTCTCTCTCTCTCTCTCTCCTCTGTCTCTGTCTCTGTCTCTGTCTCTGTCTCTCTCTCTCTCTCTCTCTTCTCTCTTCTCTCTCTCTCGATTATAGGCATGCTTTCCTACCTCAAAGTTCTGGATTAGAACTGGATCTTCTTAAGTCAAATTAAGCAAAAAATGCCCTCCAGTTTTGGACTTTGGTCAATCCAGATGTAGTCAAGTTGACAGCCAAGAATAGTCATCACACTTGGCTTAATCAGAGGTTCCATTTTGGCCCTGTGTGGCCCTCTGGTACTCCAGGAAGAGACGGTCCAGCTAAAACACAGAATGACCTCTTATGAACTGGGAGTCCTTTTCCTGCACAGCTATGTTCCTTATGGATTTCTTGTAAACAATGAAAACTGAATTTATAGGACTTATAAGAGGAGGGGGAGGGAGACAAGGAGGAGGAGGTTGGGTTGGAGAGATGACTCAGTGGTTTGTCACACAAGCATGAGGACCCAAGTTATCCAGCGCCCAGGTAAAAGCTGGGTTTCATAGTGCCTATCTAATCCTAGTGCCCCTATGGGAAGATGAGAAATAAAGATAGAAGAATCCTTGGAAAAATTACAGGCTGGCTAGCCTGAATACACAGCAGTGAGCCGCAAAGAGAACCGGTCTCAAAACAGCTGAAGTTGTCTACTGACTTACACATAGACACACAGACACAGACACACAGACACAGACACACACGTGCACAGTCGCATGCGTGCTGGCATGGAAGGGGTCAAAGAGAAGAAGATAGATTTTTTTTTAAAAGAGAAAGGGGAAGACAATACGATATAAAGGGAAATTGTTTTGCATGGGACCAGCATAATCACACATGTGAGGTGGCTAACACTAACCTCTTGCTACAAAGAAAGGAAATGGAGGGGTGAGATGGTATTGTACCAGCTCAGATACCCCACAAATGACTATTCTAGAGAGAAAAAAGTGTCCATCTTCAAACTATAATAAGAAGACAGCTAAATCCTGTCCAGGTGGATTTAAATTTCTTAGTCTGAAAGTTTAGGTAGGAATCAGGCATTCCTCTTTAAGAAAACAAATTCAAAATTATAAATGGTTTCTTGGTCATGAGTATGAATATTTATTTAGAATCAGCATAGAAATTACAACAAAAGACAAAAATCATAAAGGCTTCCAAGTATCACAAACATCACAGAAAGTAACAATGTATTAATGAATTTCTTCATGCATCTCTGTAATACTTCTGGTAACATCGTCTCTGATTGCTTCTTCACATAATAAGAACTTTGAAGAGTAATTATTTCCTGAAAAATATAAAATAAGCAGTCTGTTAGCATTATTTGATTGGCATGCTCTTTAATAGCAATGATTTAGGAATTTTTTTTTACCTTTAACACTAATTACCAGTAACATCTCACAAATTTGAAGAAATTGCTATCCAAGTTCTTTTCCTCTTACAATCCTGATACAGTTTTAGGTCCTGAACATTTGGAAATTCTAATGAGCCCTATTTCTTTTTGCCATGGTCACAGAAGTGAATGTTTGGAATATCTGTGATTGTAGATTTCCGATTCTAATCCACATAGTCTTGACAGGAGAGAAGTGATTTTCAGCCAACATGGATGAGAAGTGAGTTTTATCCACATATGCTTCTGGCTCAGTATGTTTTCAACCATGGTTTTTCCTCCAGGACCCACATACTTCCTGTAACACAGCAATTGCATCATGCCAATATGACCTCTGACCTTGTGCTTTGGTGATGTAGAATAGGCTACCAGGTGATTGACAGAAACAATGCCTGAAGGCTTTTTTATTTTTATTTTTATTTATTTATTTTTTTAACAAGGAAGACCAACAACACCTGAAAGATGCAAGGCAGAGATGGGACATGCAAATATGTTCCAGTGAATGCATTTGTGTATGAACAGCTGCACTTTTTCCTATTCATATTCACCCAAATGCCTATAGCCATGTCTATACTATCTGACTTAGAGGGAAATATGCCACAGTGGGACTGGAGTAAAAAGAAAGGCTCTTAGGAAATTCTGGTTCACATTTTGCAAGGTTTTCATATCTATAGAACCTTGAAATGAGGCTTTTGTACTCTCAGGCTTCCAAAGCTTCACTGCCAGGCAACCCAATTCTTGTACCAGCCAGTGGTTTCCTTAGTGCCTATGCTAGAAGAGAAGCTAAGCTCTTCATAAAGGTTAATTGACAGTGACTCAGTATTCGGCTGTTGTTGAGAATAGTCATTGTCGAAGACCATGTAACTAGTCGCCTAAAGCAAAGGGGAAGTTTCTCTGGATTTGTCAGCTGATAGGACTAGCATAGGACAGACCACAAGAAAAAAATCCAAAGTGGTATTAAGGAATTCTCATAACTCTTCTAGTTCTTTATTGAGAAGAAGAATTAGACAAAACATTAATAATTTGTTTAATACTGTGACATAATAAGAATGCATACACATACACACACACATATACATATACATGAATGCATATTCCCTGCCCCTGACTCTTGACACAGAATTTCTAAAAACGCTAATTTCTGATTGATGGGGTAACAGGACCATTATACATGGAGCTTTGTGACATCATGGACTACAGGTGCATCTTTTCTTCTAATAAGGCAACTTTCCTGGACTTCTCTATAACTTCAAGATGGGAAATGAATGGTCAACAAAAAATGCAGATCATAGTTAAAAGGTTGGAACTTTCAGCCCCATTTCTCATCCTCTAAGAAGAAGGGAGGGCTTAGGAATTGAGTTTCTAAGAAATTACATCTGTATAAAGACTCTTTGTACAAATCCTCAAACACCACAGTTGGGAGAGCTCCTAGTTTGGTGAATACATCCACTTGTTGGAAGGTGGAAGGCAGTCAGTGACTGCTGGCCATGGAAGCTTCTGTGCTCAGGACCCTTCGGGACCTCACCATGCATATCCCTCCATCTGACTGTTGATTTGTGTTATGTATAGTAATAGTCATTATACTGATGGATCTAAGTGAAGAGTTTCTGATTTATGAAGGTTGCTACTGCAAATTGTTGAACTTGAAGATCAGGCAATGGGAACCCTTGACTTGTAATCAGCTTGGACAAAAGTGAGAACTCTGACATTCAATACTTCTGACTGGCATCTGAAATGGGGGCCCCTAATGTGTGAGGTCTGCAGTCTAGGTAGTGAGTATCAGAACTAAATTAAATTCTCAGACTCCCAGTGGGTGTCCAGAAATAATTGGTGTGGGGGAAAAATGATCCCCTCTCACACACTTAATATAAAAAAAAACCCACTGTGAGTAAAGAAATAGCTTTCTTTTAAATACAAGAATATTCTTTTATGTATGTGTATGTGTGTATGCATGTGTATGTATGTATATTATGTGTGAGCATGCGCCAATATATATGTGTATGTGTGTATTATGTACATGTATTATGTGTATATGTGTATTTATATGTGTATGTTCACATATGTATATGCATTATGTGCATTATAACACAGAGCTTGGTCATTCTCAGATTCTTCAGTTGACCTGCATAAACCCTTCAAGGCTTATGATTGATCTGGTAGGACAGGAAAGGCAAATACAGTCCAAATTTTGTTGTCCCTGTCATGATAATTAGCCCAATATAAAATTCCATCTTATTAAGGCTGGTTTGTTGATTGTAGCACAAGAATTAAAGTAACATCTTTGAAGCATGGAAACAATCACCCACATGATGAATAGCCCACTTGAAATACCTGAGAGTCAACCCTGAGCTGGAGGCCATCATGAAGCACATGAATTCTTCAGATGGACCAGTGATGAGAGTAGATGGCAGAATACAGTAGGGAGGCTGCATGATTACATTAGGAGATTCCCTCACTGATCATGAGAGTTGTAAAGATCACCAAGTCAAGATCTGGGCTCAGAATGCATCAAAAACAATTGCATAGCTTATTCTGACTAGAGTCTAGAGAATGTATTTGTTTTTATCTCTCAGACACACACCTTCATTATTGATGGAATTGGGTTTGCTTAATGTATTCGTCCATCTCTTAACTGTATAAGATATTGTTGACAAAATTTAGGGATGACGAATGCAAAAGGTAGATTACACAATCTATTTTTATTTGGGATATAGTGCAAAATCATGTAGTTTCTGTTCTTTACTGTTTCTTAGAAAATGGGCCATGTCTGTGACTCAGTGGACGAGCATTCACCTGCTGTGCACAGCATAATCCCTACTATTAAAAAGTTCTAGAAAATGGCATTGAGTCATGATTAAAGACAATGCAGTGTTCCATTTTTTCCATGAATATAATTCACATATCCGACAATATCATCATGCTCTAGAGTGTTGTTTTGTTTTGTTTTTTATAAAGAATAAACAACAGCTGGTTTATAATCTTTGCATACTAACCATTCAAACAATTTTTCTAAGCTCTTGCTTCAACTTCTTCATTTTCTTTTCCTGCTTGGTTGTGGTTCCTCTCACATAACTTTTAATCCTGTTTTTATGACTGTTCTCTCCCTCTAATCCCTCTTCAGTTTTGCATCTCAGCTGATTTCATCTTATATAAAAAACGTATTGTGTCAGCAAGAAATGTGTTTGGTTGCACAGTAGAAACCCTAGCAGCCCTCGGCACACACACACAGGAAAAGGGTTTTATTCTTTCATTCAATAAACGTGCAGTTGTAACAGCCTGTAAAGTACAGCATGGTGGTTCAATGATGCCATT
Source organism: Peromyscus leucopus (assembly GCF_004664715.2). Classification (NCBI taxonomy): domain Eukaryota; kingdom Metazoa; phylum Chordata; class Mammalia; order Rodentia; family Cricetidae; genus Peromyscus; species Peromyscus leucopus. The sequence goes on along the minus strand of NC_051078.1, from coordinate 37,638,488 downwards.
AGTGTTCTTGCTATTTCTGGCAAGCTTCCCTCTCTGGCCTCCGCAGCACGAGGGGTTTTACATGTGTATAATCTGGTGGCTGTAAGGAAATTCCTGCATGTTCAAGCTTATATTCATGTTACCTATAGAAAGTTGTAGATGATGATTAAAATCATCTCATACTTGAAGTATAACTGAAATTAACCATCACAACCCTTGATCAGACTGTTAGAGGATGAGAAACCATGTGGAGCAGGCTAGCTATTGTAGCCAAAGCTACATTAATCATTTTGTTTGTTTGTTTGTTCTTGTTTGGGGTTTTGGTTTTTCGAGACAGGGTTTCTCTGTGTAGCTTTGGGGTCTGTCCTGGACCTTGCTCTGTAGACCAGGCTGGCCTCGAACTCACAGAAATCCACCTGGCTCTGCTTCCTGAGTGCTGGGATTAAAGGCATGTGTCACCACTGCCAGGAGAGCTACATTAATTAATCTTTTAGCCTTAACTGACTCACTTCTAATCATAGGCATGAGTGTGAGCCAGCAACGATTGCAGCATGTCCAGCTTAGCTCCATTTGATAGAGTGGCCTGAAGAATCGTGAGGAAAACAGATGGTTGTTTTAAGGACCAAGTCTTTAGAGTACTCTTTATGCATCAAAAGATTACTAACACACATGAGTTTCTCAGGGTTGTGTTACTCTGATCACATTTCCGTATGCAGTTTCTGTGACCTAGATGACTGCATTTCTGTTCTAGATGAATGTTTACATCTCATTCTTTATCAATAGACCAAAAGTAGTGTCATGATCTCCTTTCTATTAAAGCCCCTGTAATAACTTTTGAGAATATAACAGTAAGTTCCATCAGCTTTGTCTTACCCATGCCCCACAGTTTTTCTCAGATTAATCCAGAGAAATGACTGCCTAGTACAGTCAACCTTCTTGCTGTTAGGTGTGGGTGAACAAACCCAGGGTAATCCCCCTCAGAAATCAAACCACTGTTAATCAAGCTCTAAACCATTCTACGGATGTTCTCCTGACTTGAGAGTTGGAGGGCGAAGCTCCCCCCTCCACCTCAATGAGTGGGTGTAACTTTCAGCTCAACAACAGCTCAACAACCCCAAGTTCATTTGCAAGCTCTGGTAATCCTCTCCTTGACAACCTGGGTGGCTGGGGTAAGAATATCAAGTTGCTTTATTGCCACACTTCTTGTTAAGGCCACATGGTGGATTCTCCCCTGCCATAGCAGCATGGCATTCATCTCTATGCTGTCATCCCGAACCTCAGGATGATGCAGTCCCAGCATGTAGACTTTGTAAGTTTATCAGCAAAGAGCAAAAATGGTTAATGGGCTGCAGGTAGGGAAGACAGAGAGAGAGGGAAAGATATCAACCAACTGCTTTCCAGAAATCAGAACTTAATAGAAATGTAAGTAAACCATGCTGCACCACAACTCAAAAGTTTTAACTCAGTTGGGAGGCGGTGGTGGCACGCGCCTTTAATCCCAGCTCTCAGGAGGCAGATCCCTGTGAGTTCGAGGCCAGCCTGGGCTACAGAGCAAGTTCCAGGACAGGCACCAAAACTACACAGAGAAACTCTGTCTCATAAAACCAAAAAAGAAAAAAAGTTTTAACTCACTCGAGCATCTTTGTCACTTGAAATTCAAAGCTACTTGAGGGACTGTAGCATCATGTAATGAATGTGAGCAAGGAGATGCCATAGACGCTGGGAGTAGCCCTGGTGGGTGCTGCAGAAAGCAGCTGCCCTACAATGTCTGTTCTTATTTAACATCTTCATTCATAAGGCAGAATAGGGAACAGACAGTACACTGATGAGATTCACAGATGGTACTCATTTGGGAGATATTATGAATACCAGGGATATCAGGGAAGTGATACAAAAGGACCTGGAGAAGGAATCACAATGAGCCTTGACTTTGAAAATGCAAAGCAATGTGTCTGAGTATAAAAAAAGAAATCTTCAACATTTCAATAGAAGGGAGAAAACTGGAAGTCAATGTTGAAAGTGACATCAAGTTGGATAATGGAGTTAGATTTAAAAATAGGCCCTTTGAATTACAGACGTGAATTTAGCAGCATATTTCTTCCTTTTCACAAATCTCTGAAGGCTGAATTCAATGTCCTTCCTGTGTGCTCCCTTATCCCTAATGGGTGCTGTTGTTTTTCTAAATGTTAGTTGATTTAAAAAAGTTCTTCATCCTCTGCTTCCGGATCAAAGGGCTTGGTTACACTCATTTTTGCAGACCCTGACCCTGGCTTACTGACTGGCACATACAAGTCCCTGGACAACTGTTTTGTTCTTCTATTACATGTCTTTCCATATGGTGTGGTGGTGAAAGGAAGGGCCAGAGGGGGAGCTCTGGAGAAATGGTGCTATAGTTTGGGTCTTGGCTATCATTCAAAGGCTGACACATGTGTTAAAGGCCTGGTCCTTAAGGTGGTGCTATTTGGATGCATAGAATCTTTTGAGAGGAGCATCCAGTCCAGTTGGAAGGAAGGTTTTTAGGTCACTGGGGATATGGTCTTAAAGAAGAATGAGGAATCCTGGGGTCATTTATACTTGTTTTTGTGTTTTGTTTGCTTGGTTTTTTTTGTTTGTTGGTTTGCTTGCTTCCCAGGCATGGAGTACTTCTGCTCAGCTATGGTTTTGCTTCCCAGACATGGAGTACTTCTGTTCAGCTATGCGGTGATTCCATAATATGGTGCTTTTACCAGAGCCTCAAAACAACAGAACCATGGATCACACAGGCTGAAACCTTTAAACCTTTTCTCTTCATAATGAGCTCAGGTATGTTGTTATAATGATAAAAAGTTGACTATCACAGCTGATGGTAACAATAGCCTTCAAATGCTATTTGAACACTATTCAAATTACTGTTTGAGGAGAGAAAAATGAAGGCTTTCATCACATTCAGAAGAGACAAAAGGGATACATTTCTGGCTATGCAAAAAAAGTATTTGAAGATTATAAATTCTCTTTCTAATCTGTAGATATTTCTGTCATTTTAAGCATTACATCAGACATACAAGGCATGTTGCTGTAGCACACGGTACAACGAGGAAGCTTGCAATAATTATTCTCTGAGTGTCGCTTAGGGACCTCCATTTATACCCAAGGCTTTTTTAGAGGGTACACAAGGTGAAAATATTTTCATAATTACACCAAAACGTTATTGCCTTTTTTAACCTTCATTCTCTCTTGAGTGTGCCATGGAAGTTTCTAGAGGCTAAATGGCAGGTGTTGGTATCACTCAGTGACTGATGAGTGTTTTCCTCCATGATCTTGTGTTATAAATATTTCCCAGTCTTGGATTTTTAATACAATAAACATAGCTATGATACACACAAATGTTTTGGGGGTTCTTGCTAATTATTTAAAAGTGTTAAGCATTTCTTAGACAAAGCAATTATGGATTCTTGGCAATTGTGGCTCTTGGAAAGAAACACACATAAACTCCTCATTTCACTAATTTCACAGTTATTTTCTTTTTGCAAGCTCCCAAGTCTTGGGCATCAGCATGAGATTTGTCTTGTGTAGTTGCTGTGGGGATTAAACAAGAAAACAGGAGCAAGAGCAAAGCAGAACTCCATGCCAGTGCACAGGCCAAACCCAAAAAGTGGTTTATCATCATTGCAAAGGAAGAATAACACACGGTGACTTCCAGGAGCATTCACAGGACCCTTTGGAAATTCCCCAGTTTGCTTGGCAGAACCTCAACCATTCTCCAAGGAGAACAGTGGCAAGGAGGGGATGGGGTTGTAACTCCTTCTCCTTGAAATTTCTGAGAAATTGATGCTGCTACACTCTTGACTAATGGAAGCTATGCGTTTCATTTCAGACCTGAGCTCTCAACTCCTGTGTGCAGATCAGAACATGAAGCATTCTTTCTCCCCTCTGGTGGGTAGGGCAAGAAAGGTCAGCAATTTCAATTAAGAAGAGAGTAGATTCTTAGCAATGGCTTTTACTGAGGCAAATCCCTGCTAGCCACACAGCCTATGTGGAGTATGTCAGGAACATGTGATTTCCTTTCTTGGGTAAAGATGGTTGTTGAGGGCATTGACATTAAAAGCAGTAACACAACATTCTCCTCTTCTCCATAGGTTTGCTTTCTGTTGTTTCCCTTACCCACAGTCCTGCACTATGAAATGGAAAATTATAGGAAACAATTTGTTTTAAATGTTATACTGGTCTGAGTAGTGTAATGAAATATTACACTAATTACACTATCCTTTTTTCATAGTCCAACATGTCCTTGGCCAGCATATCCATGTGGTGTACCCCACGTTCATGTTAGTAGTTTTCTCAGATGTCAGATTGATTCTCGTGTTCTTCAGTGCTTGCATCTAGTATTCGATTCAATCTGAGGTTCCACACATCCATTGAAGATCTTGAAATGAGCCTTCTGTGGCCAGAGTGTAGAGTATCATCCAAATAAAGGTAATGTAAAGCATAGAGCAAGCAGGTTTACATTTTTTTAAATGTCCTAACTAGCATTTCTCTATGTGTAGTTCTGTAGCCTCAGGACTAGAAATTTTGGTGCTTTCCTAAGTAAATTTTTAATTATAGAGATAACATAAAGAAATGGGAACCCAGAAAAATCCAAATGATTTTCCTGAGATTGTACAAATAAAGGAAAATCGTGCTCTTAATACAATCAACAAAGGCCCAATTATGTATGCAGAGTAGATAATATTCTGTCTTACAACTGGTATATAGTGGAGAAATCAGAGTTTGGGATTTAATTAATCCCCATGCTTCCTATTGAATAAACAACACAGATAACCTCACCATTTGATTTACGGGATGACTCATGTTTTCAGGGTCATCTACTTTCCAGGAATGATGACTCTGAGAATATTTCCAGTGCCATCACAAGCATTTCGGATCTAATGTTCGCTTACATGGTTGTGCTCTGCAAAAGTACCTGAGTGGGAACTCTATTCCTAAGAAAAGGGGACATGACCGTGATACTTCTCAAGAATCTCCAAGACAATATGCCCCCAAAGACTCTTTTTTAAAACCTCTATTGCCGGGCGGTGGTGGCGCATGCCTTTAATCCCAGTACTTGGGAGGCAGAGCTAGGCGGATCTCTGTGAGTTCGAGGCCAGCCTGGGCTACCAAGTGAGTCCCAGGAAAGGCACAAAGCTACACAGAGAAACCCTGTCTCGAAAAAAACCAAAAAAAAAAAAAACCCTCTATTATATTGCTATCCTGAAAGTGCTCACCAACATCCATTCATTTACATTTCACTTTGAAGACCTTAAAACAGAAATGTCATTTTAGCAGGGTGGTACATATACTAATTTACTATTAAACACCATAGACTGGGTTCATATAAATGTAGATGAGCTCCACGTTGAGATCATGAAGGAAGAGCTACCTATGGAAAAGCCACAGTGGGCAACTAGGGGGGAGAGTATCTGGTATCAGATTTACATTTCTCTAAGCTTCCCAATTAAAACTTCCTTATGCATAAATCAGTAACATCTGAACTAGAAGGATCTTAGTGACTAACAATACTAAGCCATATATGTGTGTGTGTGTGGTGTGTGTGTGTGTATGATCCACTTGCCTGAGAATGATAGAAAAAAAAAAAAAAAAAAAAAAACATGGGAAGTTCTTACTCAAACAGCATCATTTTAGAGGTCCAGTATTCCATGATCTTCCAGGCTACCAAAGCCAACATGTTCGTGCTATGTCCACAGATCCTTTATCTCTGGCCTTATTTCTTCCAGCTCATTAGTCAACAAGGCAGCCCATTTGTACTGCACACAAGTCAATGCATATCACAACCCTAGGCACTTGTCTGTCATGACAAGTGTACAGCCAGCTGTCCCATGCCATTTGCCTCTCTGCTCAAACCCTGGTGTGACTTCCATGCAGTAACAGTCCACTGCTGACACATACTAGTATGTCTTCATGACCCATCTGCGGCCATGAGATAGCAATGCCACATACAATGGGTATACAAATTAATGACCCATAAAAATACTCAAGAAAGTCCCATTAAAATATTGAAATTTCTTGTGAAACACATTCCAGAGTTCACTGTTAATAAGTGTACTTTTTGTGAGAACTGAACATAGTCAAACTTCATGGGAGAAATAGTAAAGATATTTCTAAATCATAAAGATCACTTTTGTTCTTAGGTGTAGCCCATAAGTCTGCTACTTAGAGTATAAATCATTTATGGACATGAGCCTTTGGTCTACTGTGTTTCTGCCTGTCTACTCTAGGAGCTTGGCGTGCTTCTTAGTCACAGAACTTTATATCTCATCTCTCATATGAAAATGCTAATGGCTTCTTCATGGGATCTTCACGGTGAACTTTGTCAATGACAATTCATTATCCTGGTCATAGTTAGGCATTCAACTACTCAATTCATCAAGACAGACAAGGTTTTGCTGCAAGCATATATTAATTTCAAAAGCCCATAGTTCAACACAATGACAACTTGGTTTTCACTTTTGTAATACCCTCACTGTCAGCTGGTAGAGGTTCACACTCGGTAAAACTAAAAGGCTGAATTTCCCTCAGACAATAATGGAGCCATTGGCAAGATGTGCCTCAGGCATGCCAGCAGATGAAGAGCTTTGGTATAGCACCAACAACGAAGACATTCTGCCTATGATTGGCATATGTCATTTAAATGTGCAGTTTGGTAGCTACAGTTATCCTCATGAGCCCATCTGTTCATATGGTGTTCCAGTGTCATGGAAGCCCAGCACATGTTTGCTGAATGAATAACTGATGGCATATGCAAGAAATAAAAACAATAATTGATAAATAGTATTGTTTTAGTGGGCCCCAAACTATAACTTACACATATTTTCTTGTTTAATGGCTATATTGATGACTATAATGAACACAGCTTGTTACATGACTGGCTGTGAAAACTGGTACAGGGACCCTTTTTAATATTCAATTTTGGTAAAACTTTCAATCATTTTTCTCTTTCACGGCATCAGTTTAGAGGGAATAATGTGGAAGCCTTGAAGTCCTGCATTCAATTTGTCTCATTTAAAAATTATTCAGAGAACTCTGACAACGGTATTAGCTGTCTCAAACACGACTTCACGGATCACTTAATGTGAGCTCGCTTTCAAGTCTGAATCTAAAAGTCCAGGTGCATCTTGGCTCTGAACCTTTGAAGTGTGCCTATCCTCATTTAATGTGATGATGTAACTTAGCCGTTCAGGAGCCATGTGTGGGGCCAGCGCAGAGACAATGGCAGAGGCGAGAAAGATGAGCAGCTCTCGGGGGTAAAATTTATCTCACCCATGCATTTATCTTGGACAGGCACTGTTGTTTAAACTAAAAATAATCACAGCCGGTTCTCTGACATTCACCTGCTTAGTTCCTGCTGCATAAAACATTAAGCAGGAATGGAAATAAGGGCAGAGGTCAGCAGCGGCTATGGGGATTATTTGATTTCTGGGCTAGCGCTGTCTCATTGTGTCCGTAGGAAAACTGTGCCTATGTGTTGGGAGAGTGTGTTGATTTCCTAAGCTGTAATTAATTTACTTGAGCTTCTGTTACTCAGAAAAGATTAGAACATTGCCTCTTCGGCTATCTCTCACAATGCAACCAGATTACCACTTAATGCTCAGCAAAGACTCTGCCATTCCCGGAAGCTCCTGCCATTATGCAGGAGAGAGACCCAGCCCGCTCCTTTTATTTCCTCGTCCTTTGCCATATTCAAAATAGATATAAAGGTAAATGCATAAATGGGCTTAATATATTCCCCTGCAACCCCAAATGAGTATGAACAAAAGCATCTGTCCTGGAGAGGAGATGAAAGAAAAAAAAATACTCAGGAAAATAAAGGGGAAAGAAATGAATGCTGGGGTAGGAGGGGGCAGAAAAAAGCTGAAAAATAGAATTTACATAATGAGCAAAAGGAAGAGGTTAAAGGCCCTTTGTTCTTAACAATGCCTGGAGGATTCGAGGAGACATCCATCCCAGTCACCAAATGCAAAGAATGTCATCATGGGATAATTCTTCTTATTTCTCAAGAAACAAGCAAATGTTCTTGTTTTATCAAAGGAGAAATGGTTAATGGTAGAAAAGACTGAGGAAAAAAATACATTGGAAATTAAATTGTAAAACCCTAAAACAAAATGTCTCTCACATGGAAATGTGAGGAAGTCTCCAGACCTTGCTCAAATCTCACTTGTCCCCACACTTCAAGTGAGAAGCAGCTGCCTACAAGATGACAATAATCAGAAACTCAACAGAACGGGAATTGTTTGTAAAATAGCCGATCTGGTCGGGCTGACCACGAACAAAATGAAGCTGAGATGTCACCAGTGGTCGCTCTGGTACCCTCTGCCCTCTCACAGGGGCAGGACTGTTAACGCCAGGGTGTGACTTTGTTAGACATGCCTTCCTTAGCATCTCTCTGATGGATTCAAGTACTCCTCCTGTGTGTACACGGAGTGCACGCCTCTCCTTCAGCGCACCAACCCCCTAAGGAATTCTCCATTTCTTCACATAGTTACTTTAACGATGCTTCTCTACTCAGCTGGTTCTCTGGAGTAGGGACTATGACTTTTTTTTTTTTTTTGGTTTTTTTTTTTTTTTTTTTTGTTTTTGTTTTTTTTTTTTTTTTTTTTTTGTTTTCACCACGATGGCCTCGTTTCCTCGGAAATGACCCAGTAAATGACAGGTATACACTCAATCTGAGCCTGGATGAACGGATTTGAGGAAGTAGATACAGCCATTAATTAGTTCAAGTTAATATCTAAACCCTCCCTGCTCCTGTCAATTTGTTCACTGCATTTTTATTTGATGAGATTCTTAGACAGAGATTGTCTTCAATAATTTTTTTTTCTTGCAGAGTTAATTTTTATTTTTAGATTTGCAGAAAAAATGTGAATATTGTATGTAGACTCCAAATCGATATGCTACCAACCCAGTTTTCCTTAGCATCATTTTTGCTGTTGTCATGATTGATGAGTCAATATCGGCTCATTATCACCTGGAGTCTGAACCCATTTCCACTTTTTTTTTTGGTTTGTTTTGCTTTTTTATCTAATGTTACTTTCTTGTTTCTAGATTCTTTCCAAGATACCTAAGTACATGACCATGACATCTCCTTGAGCTCTTCTTGGCAGTGGTTCCCATGATTAGATGGAGGTCATGGGTTTAATGTGGGAAAACACGTGGGAGCTATACTCTTGCCATCACACCATGTCCAGAGGTCTGCACCACCATGACGTCACCGCCACTGTGTTTTCTCAGCTTCCCCAAGTGCAGACTTCCTCATGCGTGCATCAGTACACAGGAGATGGTGAAGTCATGCAAGTCTCATCCTCTCAAATGCCTTTATCGACCTTTAGAAAGGCTGGAACATGATTGGAAATCTCTCCTTCCATTCTTCCTTCTGCCATGTGAGAAGACAGCAGCAAGGTGCCATCATGGAAACAGAACAACTCTCTTCAGGCATCTCTGCATGTGGGCATGTAATCTTGGACGTCCCAGTTTCCAGAACTACAAGGAACATATTTCCGTTATTTATGAATTATTCATATTGAATCATCATTTTATTAAAAAAGGGGGTGTGGGGTTAGGACAGTGTCCTGGTTCCTTTTACTGGAGGATGGTGCTCAGGACCAAAATGTGAGTGCTGTGTGTTTATGCTGTGGCAATATTATTGCCTCTCAGCCTTTTCATCGAATAGAAAGGAAGTGTATGAACTATTTTAATTTACCAATATTACAGATATCCACATATCCATAGGTTTTTCCATTTGCAACATTTGCATGTGTGTGTAAAACTAAACTTGAGTTCATCCTAATGCCTTCAATTCTAGTCTGTGGTACCATCAATCATCCGAGCTTCCCCCACCTACTTTTATGTAAACTCCCACCCCAAGAGCAGGAAATCTGGCTCCCACCATCTGCCACCCATTTACTAAACTGCTCAATTTCAGCACACATGGGTAATAGCACCAGAAATTTTAGCCTAAATCCCCATGGGATTCAACTTTGTCAGCTGTAGTACACACTTACATGCTGTTCTAATTTTACTGACTTCACTCATTTCGGACATACTTCGGTGAGTGCCTCCTCAAACCCTATGCCCTTCAGTGATGACATTTGCTACATTTGGGATATGGTTAGATTATTCATCACATCATTCACTCCATCCTAGAGTTCTCAGACTTGCTAAGTGATTGATCTTGGTTTGTGTACATTAAAAATCACTCTTTGAATCTATGAATACCACAAATGTGATTAATATCATGAGTGTAAGTAATGAATGTCATGAGTGTAATTTAAAAAATAAATAAATAAATAAAAATTAAAAAAATAAATAAATGAAAAAAATCACTCTTCATGCTGTAAAAATTAGTTGGTTTTGATAAGTGCATAGTGTCATATATAGAATTATGGTAGACACATGATAATTATATCCTTAACAGTTCCCTGTGCACCATCTATGCAACCTTCTCCTCCCTATCCTCCAAATCACTGCCAAGCACTGTCTTAATTCCTTTAAAATAATTTTTATTCCAAAATATCATGTCGTGAGACTCACACAGTATAAAGTTTTCTTGAATTGGCTTCTTTCATTTAACAACATGCATGAAACAGATGTGGCAATTTCTTTTCATGGCTAAGTAGCTCATCTCATCACCGAATAGTATTCTCTTGTTTGGTTATGCCACAGTGTATCTATTCATCTGGTTACTGAATGGCATTCTAGTTCCGTGAAGATTGGGGGAATTAGGAATAAACTTGGTATAACTCTTCCTGGACAAATGTTTGTATAAGTTTTCATATCAGTTGGGCAAATACCTAGGAAGGGATGTAGCTCCAATAATGTTTTGATACTATTCAACAAAATCTCGTTGATGGGCTAGCTAATGATATATATTTTTAAACCAGCACTTCCTAAATAGTGATTCTTTAGAATTTGCATTAGGCACTTTCAATCTATTATTCACACATTCTAAGAAATTACCTATTGAACAGTACTATGTCCAGCTCTTCTGATAAAGGAGGCTGTGACCATAAGCTAAAACATTGAAAAGAAATCTTGTCTTATTCTAGTTAAGGAAACAGACTATAAGTGATACAATGTAAGTATATATATGCTAAGTGAAGATGAGTGCTTTTAAAGACTAGGGCAAGGTATAGTGGGTCAAGAGCAATAACAGAGATGTACACTAGGTGACATTTGTCCTGATACTTGGCTCTTGTAGGAAAATAAGTGAGGAAAAGTTAATGGTATATACAAAGACCCCATGACAATATATACCTAGCATGTTCATGTTATAGAAAGAGTAAATGGGGAATGGCATCACAGAGAGATACAGAACAAAAAGCAATGGCATAGAGACTTTAAGAGAAGGATTATATGGGGTCTTAGATCATAGTGGCACCCTTTCACTTATTCTGAGTAACCTAGGAAACAACACAAAGGTTTTAAACAAATAGGCAGGTGGCATGATTTACCTACCACCTCAGTCACATGTGTATAAAAGTCAGGTACTCCCTGGTGCATCTAGAATTTGTGCTAGAACAGTGAGCAAAGACCAAGCCCAGTATGATTCAAACAACAGAGGTGTGGTCAGATGTATGTGACAAAGACATCTGATTCTGGCAAGCTCACAAACGATGCCAGCCCTTTAGAAAAGGTGTAAAGTATTCCATTTCTTCTTCAGTGCACTCGGCATGATCTCACTGTTACCCTGTGCATTAACCAAGAAAGACCAAGGCCTTGTTACTTTCAAGGAAACTGAGGCAGTAACATTTAAGGAGTCACAAAATTGGTATATGTTAAATACTTTTTAATCATTGTATAAAGATTTTCCCACATTTACTTATTCTCTGAATTCCATGGGTCATGCTTATTTTACAGACAAGCAGTATGAGATAGAGAGAGACAACATGTCTTGCTCAAAATCCCAGAATGAAGGGTAAAGAACAAGGATTCATCCAGTCTGTTGGCACCAAAGCCATGATTATTAAAGACACTTGATTGGTTTGAGTCTCTCTATCAATGACTTGGCTCTCAGTGGTTTGGGTTATTTTGTTTTGTATGTGATTTCTTTCTGCAGAGGAACAGTTCTTTGGTACCAGTCACCTTGACTGGGAAACTGTTTTCAACCTTCTGCCTACACCGTGTGAGCTAACTGACTCTACCTCTAGTTCCAAGTTTGAGTATGAGCCCAATTCTGGCTACCTCCTCTGGCTAAGAGTGATTGACTTAGGGTTAAACAAATGACCCAAATTACTGAATACGACTTAATTTGGGGATTTCCTTTGGAAAGACAAGACCCTTGTTTCTATTGTGAAGCAACTTGTAGGTGAATGCTATATTCTACCAGTTCTATTGCCAGCAATAGGAGGAGAAAGAGAATCTGGCTATGGTAGAGCCCAAAGTTAGGTGAGAGATGAAACACAGGCAGGAGCTACTGAATTGTTTTGGTCTCTAAATCCGCCTCTGTAAAACCAGTTTATCTTGAACTTTTCTATTGTGTAGATATATGCAGGTCCAAAGAATTATAAGTTAACTATTTAGAAAAATCATAACAATGTAGTCATAGATAAAGCTTTCACTTCATAGCTTCAGTTCAGACCTCCTCCCTTGGCTGGTGTATGTGGTGGAGGCCACCTATGAGGGAGAGAGACCCTCACTTATTAGAAGAGTTGGATCCAAATTCCAGCTTGGCAGATAGTCTCTGAGCAGGTTACTCACTCCTTGCACTTCATTTGGTCTCACGGCAAAACGCAATTAGGTGAGATCCACGATGGTAAGAAATGAATGAGATGGCATACACGAAACATTTATTAGAGCACCTGGCATAGCGCAGCAGCTCAGTCAACAGGGGCCGTATGCCAGCCTGTGCTGTGCCAGGAGCAACGCGCCGACTGCGTGGCTGTGTGGACTGTGACATCGGCAGTTCCAATATCTGTAAATTGTGCAAGGACTATGTGTGGGACCTTGTCTAAGGGTTTACGAGATATAAGAACATTTCTATTTTATTTGTGAAATGAGAGAAGAGCCCCGACGGGTAAAGGAATTTACTCCACAGGCTGTCAGCTGGTAAATGGCAAGACCCACCGAGTCAGAATCTTGTGACAAATGAAGCTCGGCTTGTCCCCTCTGCGTTGAAATGTCCCCATACATAAACTTGTTCTTGTGCATTAGAAACAAGGATGATAAGATTGAAGAAATGAACATTTTTATTCTCTAAAGTGTGTTTCCAGGAAAGGAAAATCAAATTTACTCCTATTAAATTGAAAATCAGGCAAAGTATCGAGTATATTAAAAAAAAAAAAAAGCTGCAGCATTGACAGCCAAACATTAATACAATAAAACTGAGGTAAACATTTCCCCGCACAGTCTCTATTGTCTTCCTAAAAGAAGAGAGACAGGCGTGGGGAACCCACATTTGAAAAAAAATCTACTTCTTCAACACCTTTATTCCCAGGTGTAGCAGGGATCTTAGAGAGTCTTATTAATAAAATCAAACCTGAGGCCAGTTATTGGGGTGAATGCTGGAAGATCAGAGAGACAGAACAAGCCACAGCTACCTCACCTGGCCAACTTCTCAGCTGATCCTGTTTCCTCAGACTGGTAGCCTCTGTGTCCTCATATCCGAATGGCTTTCAGCTGAACTGTTGCTCAAAAGCCTGAAGCTTAACCAGCTAAAAGCTTCTAGTTTCTGGTCCTCATGCCTTATATACCTTTCTGCTTTCTGCCATCTCTAGAATTAAAGGCTCGCTTTCTGGGATTAAAGGTGTGGGTCACCATGCTTGGCTGTATCCTTGAAAACATGGATTTCTGCCTCTGGAATGCTAGGATTAAAGGCGTGTGCTACCACTGCTTATCCTAAGTATCTAGTAGCTTTTCTGTTCTCTGACCCCAGATAAGTTTATTAGGGTACACAATATTTTGGGGAACACAATATCACCACACCCAGGTAAATTTTTGTTTGTCTCTGTGGTTTGAGACAGTCTTACTTTGTTGCCCTGGCTGACCTGAAATTCTCTGTGTAGCCCAGGCTGGCCTCAAACTCCTGATCCTCCTGCCTTAGCTCCTTGAGTGTTGGAATTACAACAGCGTGCCACCATGCCTGGCATCCTAATTAATCTCAATATTTAAAGGGATCTTTTCAATAATTAAATCAGCCATTATGAAAAAGCCATTACGATACAACGCTTTTGCATTTGCCATGGTTCTCATGTCTAGCAGACTTGAAGGCTTTCATGAAGGAAATGGTAATTTATTGGCAAAGAGTTCATTTATGTTGTGTGTTCATCAATATTTGATACTTTCACTTAGGAAGGCAAAGTGACCCATACATCATTTGCCTAGTGTGATTCTGTAACTTCCAGCATACGCAAAAGGCATCTTTCTCCCCTCAGATGTCCTCTCTCACCCCAGCCTTGTTTTGCTGGTGAGCCGTGCCAACCAGAACTGCAATTGAATGCAATTTCTCGTCCATTTCACTGATTACAACTATTTAGTGTGTTCTCAAAGAACGATGATTACAACGTGCTGGTTCTTAATGCTTAATTTATTTACATGCATGCCTGCCACAGTGTCATCTACCCCATCTCCCAGACGATGGCATAAAATCATTGAAAAATGATAGGCAATAAACGCAGCTATTTTACGCATTCTTCGGTAGAGAATAACACCCACTGTCACTCCTAACATTGGCTGACCCATGTTCCATTGCTGTTAAAGCCAGCCATAATGAAGGCGGTGCAGCCATAAAGCTTCTTTATTGCTACTTTGTTCTGACAATCCTTGCACAATAACAGACTTTTTAAAAATAAAAGCCTGGCCAAATTGGTATTTTTGTGTAGGTATCTGAAGCCGACACTACATACCTCCTTTTTCTCTCTTTCCTTTCTTTTCTGGCTTTTTCTTGTCTCTGTCTGTCTGTCTGTCTGTCTCTCTCTCTCTCTCCCTCTCTCTCAAGGAATGTCATATTAGTTGGAAGAAAGGGAAGAAAGAGTGAATTTTGGAACTGTGACTGCACTGTAATTGTGTCCCCTTTTGTTGTCCAGGCGAGGTTGTTCACATTAAGCCAAATAAAGGCCACATTTGCATTTAGGAGAAGCCCTAGCAATTTCTGCACGTCTTTGGTAATTCTTATTTCAGTGATAACCTGAAAAGTTACCTGAATGCGTCTACCAAGCCTGCCCTTCACGTCATCCAAATCAGGAGGGGGAGGGGGAGAGACAAGGAAGGCTTCCCAACCCCCCAAACTGTCAAAAGTCTTAACTCAGCAGAAAGGACCTCGTACTTCCTGTTTGGAGGTTAGAGTAGGCATGAGATGACAAGGCTAGAAGGAGCGGGCTGGGTGCTTTCTTTCCCAACAAAATAGCAGAAGAGAGCTGGTGCCAGCAGGCAGAACATATTAGCCCCCAACCTAGAATACAGTATGCATTAATGAGCTCTCCATACTACTTCTTATACAAACAGCCTTCCACACCCTTCATTAAAAATAAATAAACAAGTAGCAGCACCTGTTAGTTAATTTTCCTTAAAAAAAAAAAAAAAAATTCAGCCAAACTAAAACCCAGAAGCACCAAGCTCTTTCAAACTCACCTCATGTTTTAAGTAAGAGCTAAATGTGTTCCTTCCAGGAGGTTGTGAAGGACCACCACAAAAGGACTGTTCATACTGCAGCTATTGAAATGTCTAAGGATGCTTGGCTTCAGAAAGCTTGCAGAGTGAAAGACTCACAAGGTAGCAGAGCATCCACCCCTACCCCATGGCCTCCTTATAAAACACAATCGTCGTGGCTACTTCCCAGGCTTATTTCTGTGAAGAGCTAGAGTACAGTGACTTTTGGAAGTTAAACCACACCCAGATGCACAGAGTGGCCCTTGTTTCATGAGAATTGCACACTTTCTTTCTTTTCTCGGCCTTGGGAGGATTTAGACCCAGTGCCGGGTAGCTGTGCTTTCAGTTGTGGCGAAATGCACTCAGCTTCTTGTTCTCCACTGTTCTGAAAAATGGGTAGACACTGCTTCATCATAAGAAGCTCCCATCTCTTGATGGTTTTGCCTGAAACCAAGAACCCAGTTGTCTCTGGAACAATACAAAGTAATATTATAGATTCAGTTACTGGAATTAAGGGGTCACCAGTTAATACAGGAAAAATTGGGATTCCCTCTTAGGGTCCTTAGTCTCATTAATAAAAGAATTTAAGAGTGGACTGAAACGGAAACTCAAGGACAAATGCATTAGAGTTTAAAAAGAAAACTAAGGTCAGAGAAGCGGCAAATCTCAGCAGGTGCCTGGAGAGGAGAGGGGCAGAGAAAGATAAAAAGCTGGCCCAGAGGTTGGATGAATGTTGGACAAGCAGCTACCTGGTGGAGAAGGAGGCTGCAGATAAAGAGCAAGGGAGCCCAAGATTCGGGAAAACCAAGGTGCTGAGGAAAGAGTGATTAGAAAAGAGGTAGAAGGAAGAAAAGGAGAGAGTGTTGTGAGTAACTCGGCAAGTGGGCAGACTTCTACAGGTGCGTGACTGCAGTCCTGGTAAGCCATGAGAAGGAAAAGTACAGCATCACATGAAAGGACTAGCTATTCCACCCCTCTCTTTAGCATGGCTTAAGGAGAGCCTGCTTACGTAGGGGTGGCCTTTTATCTAGATGACTACCTGAGCCCAACTGAAATGTTAGATCTTCCTCTAAGCCAGAGATTTTTATTCTTTGGACCAAAAGAGATTTTTCTACCGGTACAACATTTTGTCTAAGACGGAATTACTCAACCAGAAAAAGACAGAGGGGGAAGGGTGGCATGGGCCTTACAGGTCCTCTAGAGAGAGAAAAGAAGCCTTGATGGAGTGAGTAATGGTGGTCAGAGAACACTTAGTTCCAGACCCTTTGCCTCAGTTGCCTGACATTTTTCCCATCACTCATTTATAACCCGTATGGTAGTGGGAATTCGCTCTGTGCATGGCCTTGGGCTATCTGGCCTGATAGAGGCAGTGCTTCTTATCTACCTATGTGACCATTTAAAAGGGAGGAGAAAGGGGATTGTGCTCTCTTGTGTGGTGAAGACCGGATCAGGTGGCGTGAAGCTGCTTGTGATCGGTCCCCAGCTTTCCACACACTGTGCAACTGGATTTACCTTGTCCTGTATCAGTGAGTCTGTTTTTCCCATAGAACCTCTTAATAAATTTTATATATATGGAGAGAGAGAGAGAGAGAGAGAGAGAGAGAGACTATTGAGGCTCTCATTACACCTTAGTTTATCGTTCATATGTGCCAATCAAAGAAGTGATCAATTCCCACCCAACCTTGGGCACAGTAGTGTCCAGCTCACCTATAATTGTATGCATATTACTGGGGGAGTAGCTACAAATTTGAAGTGCCTGATATGTTGGAAAGAATGGTGGTATCTCCAAAGTTAAATCCGTGACCGAATTCCTAGAACCTGCAACTGTGACCTTACTCAATGAAAACTTCTCTGTGTAGACGCCGTTAAGTTCTTCAAATATAATATTACTGGAATTTCCAGTGGGCCCTAAGTCCAGTGGTGCTCCTTCTCAGAGACACACAAAGGAGACCACACATGGAGGAGATGCTGTCAACATAGAGGGAGAAAGGAGATTGATTGGAAGGGTGTGGCTACAAGCCAAGGACTCCCAGGTTCTAGAACCTGGAAGCAATGGAGGACTCTGTTCTGTTGCCTCCAGAGAGTGTTGCCATGTCACCAGCTTGATGTCAGAGGTCTGACTGCCAGAGTTGAGTGAATAAATTCCTTCTTTTCAGCTGCCCAGTGTGTGTCCATGTGGCAGCAACTCTAGGAACTGAACAGAAATGGGGTCACTGTGAAGCTCCTAGTCCAGGCTTCATGCCAGAGTGATGAAATGACATGTTGTGCAGGTAGAATCTAGATAGAGATAATTTCCAAAATCGTTTCTGGATGACTCAATGTAGATAGAGTTAATTTCCAAAACCGTTTCCGGATGACTCAATGTACATAAAGGCCGTGAACCATTGATATCAGGGCTCAGTCCATAGGCTATTATTCAAGCTTATTAGCTGAAATTGCTTTCATCCAATGCTAAGTCAAGCCCTACTTAGGACAATTCTTCCCTTGTGAGTCTGTCACTATGGCTTTTCTGATGGAAGAATGGCTGGAGGCTCCAAGTCACCCAAGTGGTGACTTCATAAAATCACGCAGCAGTGGGAATCACAGTAAGGATTATTATGCAGTCAGTGCTCAGATATGCAGGTACTGGATATAAAATGATAATCAGGCAAACCTGGTCCCTGCCTGTGACATTTACAGTCTAGGAAGAATACAAATATGTTCACAGACAATAGAGTAGCGAGGTGCCAAGTACCAAGGGCACAGTAAACATGCATGAGGTGGGGCATGGCCCTGAGTTGGCATATGAGCAGAGGCCTAGAAGAAGTGACGCCTCATCCAGGACACAGAACAACTTTATTAAAGTGACTTTGCTTGCGAAGGACCATGGGACATAGAAGGAAAAGAAACAATGGATGAATTCGTAGTGTAGGGGTGAACAAATTATCTGCATTCTTCCCACTTGTCCTAAAACTCCTGATGATAGTTATGGCCTCCTACATAACTATAGCCTCACATGTTCACTTATGTTTTCTCTACAGCTGCTTTGGCAACACAAGGCAAGGTGGGGGGATTGTTACAGAGGACATTTAACCTATGAAGCCTGAAAAAGTATTTTCCATCTGGCCTTTTGCAGTGTCTTGACTCCTGATCTAGAGTCAAAGACGTGAGCTCACTGTCTGCAGAGAGAAGCAACTGGGAGAGAGCTCTGTGAGCAGATGTGAAAGTGGGGTTGGGCTAACTTGAGAAAAGATCAAGGCATGGGTTTCATAGAGTGTGAAAACCAGGAGACAAAGATGGGTCATATCAGTAGAGACTCTTCAGAGAAACAAAACCAACTGTGTGTGTGTGTGTGTGTGTGTGTGTGTGTGTGTGTGTGTGTGCGTGTGCAGGTCATATATGCACTGATATATAAACTATATATTTATATGTATATATAAACCAATTTATATATTTATACATTATGTATATATGTATACAACTTTATTATAAGGAATTAAGCTCTGTGGCCACAGAGGTTAGAAAGTCTTGATATCTGCAGTCAGCAAGCTGGGAGAGTCAGGAGGGAGATGGTTTTCTCCAGTCTGAAACCTGAGACGCAAGAGAGCTGGGGCATAAGCTGCAACCCAAACCCTAGTCTGAAAGCAGGAGCCTAATTCCCGACCCAAGGTAGTCAGGGAGAAAGAGAAAAATTTTCATGTACTCAGCATGCTTGTTTCCTTTGGGCACTTAGGAAATTGGATGGTACCACTCCCTTTGAAGAGGGCAACTTTACTTGGGGCTGCCCATCTGAACTTTAATCTCAGACAGAAACACACTCTCAGACAGATTCGAATACAGGTTATACAGCTGATGAAGCTCTGGACTGGAGTTTACATTGGGATTGCTCTGGCGCTAGAGCCCGGGCTACCCATGCTGAGCTATACTAATGATACACAGTTGGGGCACAGCTGTGTGAGGACAGTCTGGGAATTTGAGACAAGTCCAAATCTGATTGGGAACTTGGAACTTTTTCTTCAGTCTCATATCCAGGTTAAGTGAGCAGGACTTGTGGAATGAACAGATTACCAAGAGAGAAATAGAAGCCTAGAGAAATGCAGGGAAGCAAGTAGAGGCTGGAAGTGTGGTTCATGTCTTCTCTTACCTTTCTTCTCCTTCTCCTTCTCTTTCTTCTTCCTCCTCTTCTTCTTCCTCCTTCTCTTTCTCACTTCCTTCTTTCTTCTTTTCCTCCTTGACCTTCTCCTTGTTGTGTTAGTTGAAACTTATTTATTTTTGTTTTATGTCTCTGAGTGTTTCTCCTGCATGTATGTATGTGCACCCCAGGTGTGCCTGGTGCCCATAATGACCAAATAAAACCACGGGACCTCCTGGAACTGGGTTTTCGGATGGTTATAAGCCACAAGGTGGGTACTAGGAACCAAACTCAGTCCTCATGTTTATTCTTAGTTGCAGGGTTCATTTTCTCCTGGCTGAAGCAAGGATAGGAGATAGAAGGATGGCGTGTGACTCCATTGTCCTTGGCACAAGTGTAGGTTAGAGGAAATGGAAATGGAGGGGTAAATAGTGAGGCTGTTGCTAGTGTCATTCAGAGGGAGCCCTCATTGAGAATATACCAAATTGAGAGACTGCTTGGATATTCATCAGGACCACGATTTTAATAGTGTGGTTGTAGCAAGTCATCAGAGATTTATGTATCTTCTGCATAAACATCCCTCTTTCCTTTTCCCTCTGCCTCTGTCTTTCTGTCTTGGTCTCCGTCTCTGTCTTTCTCTCTCTCAAAAGTGTACAGATTTCTGCATCTATTTAAATTGGATTTCAACCAGCTGGAGATTTGTCAGTAAATGGGGTCATAATAAATAAAGCACTTCAGACTTTCCTGGAGCTGAAGGAGCCATTTCATCACCATTCTTTCCATCAGAGGCAATCTCCCGTAAGCCTTTTTGATGAGTTTTGTGAAAACAAAATCCATGCGGACTAGAATTTCTCAAACTTAGTTTCAGGTTAAAATTAAAGATAAACATTTACTGATAGTTGATGTCTTGAAAAAAAAAGTTTTAAAGAAAAATCCTTTCAAAGTCTTCCATAACTGGAGATAATCAGCATGGCTGCTGAAATTCAAACTTTTATGCATTAATCGGCCCTGAACTCCACTGAAGTGACCTACCTGACAAAAATGAACTCCAGAGCACAATTCAAGCAATCCAGTTGGTAAAGTTGTTCAGCATCAGCAAATCGAGTGTGCAAATTATATGGCAGGTGTCATATACAGTGGTTGCGGTATTGAGGCAGGAGATGGAACAATGATCACCTCTGTGTCTCCCATCATCCCAGTGGAGAGGAACAAGGAAGGTCACTATTTTCATAGTTCTGTAGACACACTCCACTGAGTTTAAGACTGACATGTCAATTGCATTAAGAAAAGGTTGTGACTTACTTTTAACTAACTCACCAATGTGCATAGTTAAATAAATTCAAAAGAGGCTGTTTACTCTTGCAGAAGGGAGCTTGGGGCGAGAAACCAAAATAATATATGATTTTTTTTTAAGGTAGGACTGATAATAAAGCTAGAAGATCTAGATGGGTCAGAGTGGGAAAATCATGGTTTTGAAATTTCCCTCCCGGGTGGTAGAGGGCAAAACTGATGCACATGCTTCTGAGATGAGACCCACTTCAGAAAGTTTGAAGACCCTGGTAACAGACAATGCTGTCATCACCACTTGAGATCAACCGTGAACTGGGGAAGCGGTCTATCGCTTGCTGCAGTCTTTGTCATGCTTGCACCAAGTGCAAACTTACCCAGAACTGACGCCACCCTTAGGCACTGTGTGGGGCAACTGCGAAGGTTGACAAGTTATAAAAGTGCACCATACAAAAAAACCTAGTTCTTCGGCATAAATTACAGTAATTAAAAAAAAAAAATCTGGCTGGAGACAGGAGACAGGAAAATAAAAGGAGAATTTCCTTCTGCTGGAAAGAAACTTGTTTTCTACTCATGGATTCCATGAGAAAGGGAAATTTCCTTTGGCCCCTCTTGCTTTTAATTACTGGAGATTAATGAGACATGCCCATTCCAGTTCACTCTTCTTCCTCTTGCCTTCTTCCTTCTTGACGTGGCTGCAAGGGTCAGATACGTTCAGTGGCTTCTTTGTAGACATGGGGCTAGGAGAGACAGGTTGGGGCAGCCATGCTGTGACCCAGTAGGTGTGTCTGTCTAATGTCACAACCTGTCTGTCCTACGTGCATCTGACTTTCAGACCTGACTAGTGAGCAGCAGTAGCTTATTTTTTCTTACATTGTCCAGAACTTAAGCAGAAAAGCAAATCACCCCAATACTCAACACACCTTATTTGAATTGGAGAGGGCAATGTAGTGCCAGGAACATAATGGCCTTGGAAAGGGCTTTCAAGCTCTGTGAGCATGCCAGTTAGCGGTCACCATTTGTCCTAAAGTCACAGCCCATGAATCAGGCCATAGTCAGCAGAAATGTTCTCGCTCGAGTCCAATTTCGGCATTCTACAGTTTCCATGTACACGAAGAAAAAGTTTTGGTTTCTGTGCTGGCTTTTTTCTCAGAAAAGGTCTCTTGAGATCCTCCCACTTTCTAACAGTGTTTAGAAAGTTGGATAACAGCCACTGACCTGACTGGGGAATTTTGCTTTTCCAACAATTCCCATTTCTTCGTTGGGCCTTGTATGCAGGCTGAACTCTGTCTAGCATGCTGGCCTCTCCACAATGCCACCAACTTGGTGATGGACACCTTGTTCATTTGTGGTTTTTTTTTTTGTTTCTGTGTCCACTACCCCTGGGTCCTGTCATGGAATATTCTAGGGCTAATGGAGCTTTGTGCCCCTCAGTGTTTTTGTTTTTAACAGATTACATAATTTTTAAATCCAAACTGAATTTGTAGTCCCAGGCAGAGATTGTGTCTTGAGCTATGAAGCAGCCACACAAATTTGAAGTTCATTCCCTTTGTTAGACCTGGGGCAGTTTTAGACTATACAAAAACAGAACAAAATTTGACCCAGAATGATTCACAAGTTGACCAATTCAATAAATTATTTTACCCCATCAGAGGCAAAGTGGACAGAAAGAAAGAAAGAAGAGAAAGAAAGGAAGGAAGGAAGGAAGGAAGGAAGGAAGGAAGGAAGAAAGAAAGAAAGAAAGAAAGAAGAAAGAAAGAAAGAAAGAAAGAAAGAAAGAAAGAAAGAAAGATAAGAAGAATCCACACCACTCACTCATGGAAGCCTGAAGAAGGATGAGTGTTTCAGAATCACCTTTCATATTGCTTTTTAGCCAGAATCCAATTTGCTTCCTCATGGGTGACCCAGAGGGAAGTTGCCACAGGTCAAACATTTGGTAAAATGCCGTTCTGTCTTTTAGCAGGAAAGAGTGTGCACAGGAGCAGTGTAAATAATTGATAATAGTATTTTTGGCAATTTTCCAACTTATGTTTTCTTCTTTAAACAAAAGTAAAAATAATAACAACCCCGAGGGCAACCTGTGGAGATCAACTACATGTGTGAAACTCACCTTTCCTGGGAAACGTAGAACCCAATTGTCATCCCAGCTTGAGTTTCGATGAGATGTGTGCTGGCATGTGGACTGAGAAACATACTTCCCAAACTGAAGAGCTAGAGCGGAAAGCCTCTAACTTCAGGGCTTACCAGAACTATCCAAAGTTGAAGGAAAAGGAAACCTGGGAGGATGTAACAGATTCATACATCCCTGCTTGGCCTTCTGGAGTGGCTGCTGGTCACACATCTCACTGAAGGTCGTCCACGACAGTAACCTAGTGGAGCCTGGGCATCTATGAAGTTGACAACTTGTGGAGAGAGGCAGTCCAGGATAGTGCTCTAGTGAAGCTGGGCCAGTTGTGGATCTTTCACTTCTTAGTACGTTAATGACTTAGGGTAGGTTATTTAGTGCCTCTGTGCTCAGTTCCCTCATACATAAAGCACCAAGAATCAACTCACTGAGGCTTCTTTTGTTTTTGTTTGCTTTTCTATGTGTATGAGTGTTTCACCTGTATGTAAATTAAGTAGACTGTGGACATACCTGGTACCCACAGAACTCATAAGAGTACTGGATCCTCTGGAACTGGAGTTACAGATAATTGTTAACTTCCCACCCAAGGTCTTCTGCGAAAGTACAAACACTCTCAACCGCTGAGACATCTCTCTAGGCCCTCATTACATTTCTATTAAATGAAATAGTCTATGCGGTCCTTAAAACAGTGTCTGCCACCTTGTAAGTCCTATGCACAACTGTTCTAATGAGTTAAGCTGAATCTGGAGGTGATTAGGATGGGCTAGAAAGAGGTGAGAGGGCTGGTATTCAAGCACTGACTGCATTGTGCTGGTTTTCTTGTCCTCTTATTATCAATGACCACTGCCAGCTCTATGTAACTTAGTATCTGTAAGCTGTAGATTTATCTTTTATAAATTGGAGCTGAAACAGCCAACTTCATCTCACTGCACGCTAGTTTTATGGTTGCTATGCCAGATGCCTGACAGAAACAAAGATGGTGAGAAAGGATTTGTTTGGGTTCATAGAGTCAGCAATTCAGTCCTTCATGTCCAGCTTCTATGTTTCAGGGTCCATGGTAAGGCAAGGTAGGGTAGGTACAGTGTAGGGTAGTGACTGACAGTGTAGGGTAGTGACTGACAGTGTAGGGTAGTGACTGACAGTGTAGGGTAGTGACTGACAGTGTAGGGTAGTGATGGACAGTGTAGGGTAGTGACTGACAGTGTAGGGTAGTGACTGACAGTGTAGGGTAGTGACTGACAGTGTAGGGTAGTGACTGACAGTGTAAGGGTAGTGACTGACAGTGTGGGAGTGACAGTGTAGGGTAGTGACTGACAGTGTAGGGTAGTGACTGGACAGTGTAGGGTAGTGACTGACAGTGTAGGGCAGTGACTGACAGTGTAGGGTAGTGACTGACAGTGTAGGGCAGTGACTGACAGTGTAGGGTAGTGACTGACAGTGTAGGGTAAGTGACTGACAGTGTAGGTAGTGACTGACAGTGTAGGGTAGTGACTGACAGTGTAGGGTAGTGACTGACAGTGTAGGGTAGTGACTGACAGTGTAGGGTAGTGACTGACAGTGTAGGGTAGTGACTGACAGTGTAGGGTAGTGACTGACAGTGTAGGGTAGTGACTGACAGTGTAGGGTAGTGACTGACAGTGTAGGGTAGTGACTGACAGTGTAGGGTAGTGACTGACAGTGTAGGGTAGTGACTGACAGTGTAGGGTAGTGACTGACAGTGTAGGGTAGTGACTGACAGTGTAGGGTAGTGACTGACAGTGTAGGGCAGTGACTGACAGTGTAGGGTAGTGACTGACAGTGTAGGGTAGTGACTGACAGTGTAGGGTAGTGACTGACAGTGTAGGGTAGTGACTGACAGTGTAGGGTAGTGACTGACAGTGTAGGGTAGTGACTGACAGTGTAGGGTAGTGACTGACAGTGTAGGGTAGTGACTGACAGTGTAGGGTAGTGACTGACAGTGTAGGGTAGTGACTGACAGTGTAGGGTAGTGACTGACAGTGTAGGGTAGTGACTGACAGTGTAGGGTAGTGACTGACAGTGTAGGGTAGTGACTGACAGTGTAGGGTAGTGACTGACAGTGTAGGGTAGTGACTGACAGTGTAGGGTAGTGACTGACAGTGTAGGGTAGTGACTGACAGTGTAGGGTAGTGACTGACAGTGTAGGGTAGTGACTGACAGTGTAGGGTAGTGACTGACAGTGTAGGGTAGTGACTGACAGTGTAGGGTAGTGACTGACAGTGTAGGGTAGTGACTGACAGTGTAGGGTAGTGACTGACAGTGTAGGGTAGTGACTGACAGTGTAGGGTAGTGATGACAGTGTAGGGTAGTGACTGACAGTGTAGGGTAGTGACTGACAGTGTAGGGTAGTGACTGACAGTGTAGGGTAGTGACTGACGACAGTGTAGGGTAGTGACTGACAGTGTAGGGTAGTGACTGACAGTGTAGGGTAGTGACTGACAGTGTAGGGTAGTGACTGACAGTGTAGGGTAGTGACTGACTGACAGTGTAGGGTAGTGACTGACAGTGTAGGGTAGTGACTGACAGTGTAGGGTAGTGACTGACAGTGTAGGGTAGTGACTGACAGTGTAGGGTAGTGACTGACAGTGTAGGGTAGTGACTGACAGTGTAGGGTAGTGGGGGGGGAGTGACTGACAGTGTAGGGTAGTGACTGACAGTGTAGGGTAGTGACTGACAGTGTAGGGTAGTGACTGACAGTGTAGGGTAGTGACTGACAGTGTAGGAGGTTAGGGTAGTGACTGACAGTGTAGGGTAGTGACTGACAGTGTAGGGTAGTGACTGACAGTGTAGGGCAGTGACTGACAGTGTAGGGTAGTGACTGACAGTGTAGGGTGGTGACTGACAGTGTAGGGTGGTGACAGTTGAGGTTATTCACCTCATGAAACTGGAAACGGTAAGATAGTTAGGGGTTAAGGACAAGATTCTTCCTCTGTGGACATGCCTCAGTGAACTTCGGCTCCACCCCCTTAGCTTTGTAGAACTTCCCAAATAGTGCCACCATCTGGGACCAAATCTCTAGCACAAGGACACTCCCCACTAAAACAGTTGTCTGGAGGATCAAACAGAGGAAATGGATTTCAAAGTCCTGATTGTGATAAGATCCCAACCCACATTTGTGTTCCTTCTCACTTTCTTTGATATCCCACCTCCAATATTCACGCTTTCTCACAGTAAGTCTATTCCCCAAAGATGAACTATCCCTTCACTTAAAACTGTGTACTTAATAGATATTTGAGGTGGTCCATTGACGAGCATGTGAGGGGATGGGAAGTGCACCAGACCCCCTGAGCTCTTGAAGTCTTAGTCTAGAGAGCAACTTCTCTAGTGTGCATTCAACCACAAGGTTCCTTGTGCAAGCCCCACGCCAGTGGTTAATGCTAGCTAGAAGTTACAACAGTAAAGCAAACAAACAAACAAACAAAAAGCTCATTCTTAGCTAGAATGCAAAATCCTTGGGTTCTGTGCTGGAAAATGAACAGGTCAAATGTTAAAGAAGGTGGTAATAGTGTGCTAGGACCCATCTAGTTTTCCTGTGTGGAGAAACCTCCAGGCAGAGCCAGTTGCTGGTCTGGTCTTTGAGTCTGGGAAGGGTTTGGATTGGTTGGGAAATGCAGGCATTCTAAGACAGCAGTCTCTATGATGAGTTGCGCTGTTTTTCCTCCATATTTCATAAGCCAGAAACCCGGTCCCTCAGCATGTAAGAATATCAACACACAGAAACACTACCTTCCAGTATCAAGGAATGAATCTGCATTAGGAAATAGAGGACAATTAAATAAAATGAAGTCATTAGTGTGGGCTCTAATCCAACAGAACCTACACCCTAATAAAAATAAAAAGTTGGGATACAGACATGTCGAAGGAAAGACACAAACAGAAGTCAACTACCTCTGAGTAGAGAAGAAAATTCCAGAAGAAACCAGCCATGCTGATGCCTCTACTTCAGCTGTAAAACCATGAAAAATAAATATCTATTGTTTAAGCAGGAGCTGCTTAAGCTTTTTCAACTGTGTCCTTTTTTTTTTTTTTTTTTTTTTTTTTTTGGTTTTTCGAGACAGGGTTTCTCTGTATAGCTTTGCGCCTTTCCTGGAGCTCACTTGGTAGCCCAGGCTGGCCTCGAACTCACAGAGATCCGCCTGGCTCTGCCTCCCGAGTGCTGGGATTAAAGGCGTGCACCACCAATGGCCGGCAACTGTGGTCCTTTTTATCCAGGACGTTTTAATGAAAAGCCAGGTATATAGAAATATAGTATAAATATATAAATCAAAGATTTACTGACAATTAAATTATGAAGAAATATATTTAAAGTAATTCTTTGCTGGATTTAACATTTTACTATTTACTAAAGACAATAGTAAATTAAATCTTGGGTAAATGTTTGAGATTGTAGGACTTAGAATACCTTCAGTGTTTTTCAGAGTTGATATTTTGATTTTATGATTGTCAAAGCTGGGAATGCCACCTTACATAAATATGAAACATAAAATGACATGGCAGAAGTACATTTAGAACTATTTCAGAAAATCCTAATCCCAATCCACAGCTCAAGGGGCCATTTTAAAAAGCAAACATTTTGACACAATACAGTCCAAAGACTTTGATATGTGCTGAGGACTGGTAGTAAGGAAAGGCTAAAAATCCATTTTCCATAATTATGTTTCCATTATGTTTTCAGAAAAGCCAAAAGATGTATGTAAAATAAACACAACAGTCTTGAGCATGACCTGAGGTGTCTCAGGCATCATTCCTTGGCTAAGGGCAGGTGGTGTGTTTAGAGCCACGACTTCAGTGAAGCCACGTGACACAACATGGGGAATGGCTGCCAGAAACAACCCAGTTTGTTATGCATTTGATGTTGAATCAAATTTTAGCTTTGTGCATTCAGAATCCTTTACTGTTGCTAGCTTTTTTTGTGTGACCTCTATCTGATCATAGCTTAAAAAGTTGGAGTTTAAGCAAGTGTTTGCTGTGGCAGCCCAAGGATCCTACTGAACCTAAGATAGAAACCTGGATTACATATACTGGACTGAAAGCCATAGACTTGTTCAAGAGAGTGACATCATCTTATCTTCCCATGGGGCTATGATGCTGGTGGTGGGTGGTTAGGAGAGGAGAAACCTAGAAGGATGGGGTGTGTGGAGGCTTCTTCTGCATCACTAGTAAGCAGTAAGTAATTATGTAGCTCAGGGGAAGATGGAGGCCAAAAGCATAGAAGAAGTGTTGCATGAAGGATCAGATTGTCTGAGTGTGGTGAGGAGTGCCGGAGGTGTGAAGAGAGAATGTCTAAGGAAGGAACTTAGCAGTCAATCAGGGCAAAAGTCACACTAGGGAACAGAGCCAAGCATGGTGATACACACCTTTACAAATGTGCACCATACAGTATAAAATAAACATGAGACTTCCTGGGCTGCTCTTCAGTTGTTGGAAAATGATTAAATCTGAACCTCTTGAATGAAAAGCAATGTTTGGAAGGAGATATGGAAGCTACCAGAAAGAGCAGAATTGATTGCCACCATATCAGCACGTGGTATGGGTAGAGACCAAAGCATCACCACAATTGGATAGTCATCATCACTAAAGGCTCCTGGGCACACAGCAGAGACAGTGGCACTCAAAGCTGAAGACATTAAAGGAGGGGCACAGGAAGCTCATTTGTTGATGAGCGTCCAAAAGATGGGCATCAGCAGAAAACATGGAGTCGGGAGTCACAAAAAAATGCTGTCCGAGTGACATGAACATCAGAGCTGTGTATGATTCTAATAGGGAGGTAATATTCCCTTAATTGTGGCCCTTATTTGAATCTTAATGTTGACCTTACCACTGATTTAAATTGGCTTTACAAGTGGCAACAGAGGATCATATAGACCGTGGCGAAACAAGTAAAGAATGAGAAATTCAATGTTTTAAAATTAGGATTTATTTTTAATAAATGTTTACTCATTTGGGGGAATTTTACATATTCACCAATGTATTTTGATCATATCTGCCTCATTTCCTTCCCCTAACTCCTTACAGATCCACTCTCTATCTCCCTATATCCTTTCAACTTTGTGTTTTCTCTTTACTTTTATTTTTTAATTTTTCTGTGACCTACAGAGTCCAATTTGTGCATCCCACATACCCATGCATGTGGGACCATCCACTGTAGAGTGCCTGACCTCCAAGTTGGGGGGGCGGGTGTCACACACTTACAGAAAACAGACTTTCTCCCCCAGAAACCACCAGCTGTCAGTAGCTCCTCACCAGCTGCCAACACCCTCCATGCTGGAATATTCTTACTCATATGTGGATCCTTGCATCCAACCATTAGATTTGGGTGTTTAACTTGGGGTATCCATAAAATTCCAGGGCACTAGAAAGGAGCCCTTGGTGTCAGGGGGAAGATCTTAAGAGAGGGGAGAGCAGGACAGTGGAGATATGGAAGGGAGATGGGGAATAATGGGGAGGGGTTTAAGAAGGAAAATGGATAGGGATGAGATAGGATGGGGGAGGAGGAGGGAGGGAGTGATAACTTTTGAAAACACTTTATGGGGACCTGCAGATTGCAAAATTAAAAGCCCAATGCCAACTGTGGAATCTCTCTCCTCTAGGTGTTACTCAAGGTATTCTAGAGACAACCCACCCCACCCCCAAACAATATAGACTATTGACATCACTCTTGATTTCCTAAAGTAATGTTTTAAGATTGATTTTGTTATTATTCATTTAAATTTTGTATGTACGTGTGTTTGGGGGGAGGGGTGTGTGCACATCTGTGCAGGTGTGCATGGAGGCAATGAGAGCATAGATCTCTCTGAAGCTTGAGTTGCATGCAGCTGGAGAGCCATCAGATGTGGGTTCTGGGAACCAGGTTCAGGGCCTCTGCAAGAACAATAAGCATTCTTAACCATTGAGTCATTTCTCTAGCCTCTCAACTTACTTTCAAAATCTACTTAATTTTGGCATCATTCACAGAAGAGAAAATGCTTGTGGCTCTGGATATCACTTTGTGAGTTTTGATAATTAGTATTATAATACAGACAGAGTCAAAATGTAGAACATTTTTTTTTACCAACTTCTGGAATCTAATTGTTTTCTTTTCCACTCAGTATCCATACTCAAACCCCAGGAAGCTTGGAACATCATTGATCTACTTTCCTATTTTTATCAGACTCATTGTCTTTAGCATTTCATATAAATTAAATAAAATAATATAGATTCTTACATATTCATGTACCTTTAAAAATAACAAAAACATACTTGAAATACATCTGCTTTGGAATTATTGTTTCCTGCATAGTGGTCTTTATTGTATGTCCCTCTTATTTTACTGAATATATATATATTCACCTGGTCAGAGACATGAGTTATTTCCAACATTTTACTATTTTGAATAAAAATTTGACAGCTCACTATCATCTGTAACTCTTGTCCTAGAGAATTGTATACCTTCTTCTGACCTCCAAGGATACCAGACATGTATTTGGTGCCTAGGCACACGTAAAGAAAAAAACACCCACACACATAAAATAAGTAAATATAAAACATTTTGTCTTAATTTATAAAAATATAATTCTTTTCAATTTAATCTTGTAACTATTTAGTATTAGTAAATTAAAGATTTTCTATTTATCTCTATCTTCCAGAAATTCAATGATCATGATTCCTAGTGAGTCTGCCTCTCAAGCGTTGGGATTAAAGGCATGTGTCACCACACCTGGCTCTTAAGAACATTTCTAATGCCACAAAAACATCATTTTTTTTTTCACCTGGGCTTCTATTATGCATGTACTAAACTCCTTGTTTTCCTTTGAAGAATTACTATTTTTTATGTGTATGGGTGTTTTGTCTGTACATATGTGTGCCGATGCACATGCAGTGCTCATGGAGGCCAGAAGTGGGAGCCAGACCCTCTGGATCTGAGGTTGGATATGGTGGTTTGTCACCATGTGGGTGCTGGGAACCGAACCCAGGTCCTCTGGAAGAGCCAATGCTCTTTACTGAACCATCTCTCTAGCCCTAGACTCCTTGTTTTTAAAGGTTCTTTCTTAAGTTCTAGCTCTACCAACTATCTATCTTTTTAATTGTGGACTTTATTTGAGGGGGTTTCTTTTATCAAGTTTCAAGTTTATTGTTCTTCTTTTTCCCCTGTAGTATCAGAAAATAAAATGGCTGCAAATCTTATCCAGCAATATTTTCATTTCGAACACTGTATTTTTCATTTCTATATCTTTTATTTGTCCTTCTTGTGTCTTCCATTTTCGTCCAAGTTACAACAATAATTTTTTTTTCTTCAAATTCTGGAGCATTTTTAGTGTCCTTGTTTGCCAGTCTATCATCACCACACACGAGATCTGTTTGCACTGACTGATTATTTGCAGGCCTCGCCATTTTTTTCATTCCATGGTGGGAACTGGATTTTACATTGTTGAATGCCCTTTGTTTGTTTGGATGGCTGGTTCGGTTTTTGCAACTCCTTTAATGAGTGCTGTTGGCAGGCAGTCAAGCAGCGAAGCTGCCTGTGTGTTACTTTGATCCTTTGAGACTTGATTTTAAGGGTTTTTAATAGTGAATACACAGCTACCCTTTCCTAAAAGCAAGCTGTGCCTGTCCTTAGGCCTCTACACAACAGTCTGTGTGTTCATATGGCCATTCCATTCTGGCTGTGGGAACATAAGGAGCCCGCCCCTCCGTGTGAACTCTATAAGTGTTAGCTTGTCACTCTCCAGAATTGCTTTTGCTCTGAGAGTTTTCCTTTGCTTATTGCAGAGGCTTTCATCTCACTGTGTGTAGACAGGTATTTTACTGAACACCGACTTCACCTCTATGATGCTTTTAGGACCCATTTTGCTCCATGCTTTCTGATATTTTGCTCCCCCAAACCCAGTTGCCTAAGTTTTCCCCACACTTTGATCTCTGCTTCCATATCTCAGAGTTTCTGGTCTGGGACGCACTGCTCAGATCCCTCCTCCATGCCGCTTTATCAAGAAAACACCCTTAGAGGAAAAATAAGGGTTACCTCTATCGCTTTCTTTATTAACAACGACAATCCTGAGCTGCTTTGTGGCTCAACGTCTAAAAGCAGCTGTTTATAATCCTATGCTCACTTCTAATTTTTTTCTGAAGAAAGAATGAATCTGAATCCTGATATTCTTCCATGGCCAGAAGCAGAAATTGTTCAACATACGTTTTTTCAATGCCAGGCAAATAACTACATAAAACATTCGGGGTATTGGTCTGTAGAAGAACTACAGAATGGCATCCCTTTTCTTTTTAATAGAATCTAGGTTTTATAAAGAAGCCGTGAATATGAGACACAGGGCCTTCTAGGCTTCAGCGTAACTATGCTCACATCATGGCATTTAAAGAGACGGAAACCATCCTTGTGAATAAACACTACAGTTAAAGAGTCAGAGCTTGGGCTGTCTGGGCACCAAGCCCTGGTCTGGCCGGCTGTGTCCTTGCCCTGCATCAGAACCGCAGGGAGAAGAGATGGGTGGGGTGCTAGCTCATGAGGGGAATAACAGAGAGAGGATTTTAAGGCTAACGCAGAAACTATAGATGAAAGAGCACGGCCTGACAGAACCACTGTGTGGGGGTGGGCGGCGGGGGGCGGTGACTCAAGCTCCTTCATCTTAGCCCATCTGTCTAAGAGGATGTGTGCCCCTCCCCCTATTGGAAGTGCCCGCTTTGCATCCACCTGCCTTAATTTTTATTGATTCTCTGCCCATTCTCGCCTTGCCGAAAGTTTACAGCTTTTCTCCTGCCGCTCCGCTCCGGAGGAGTCTGGTTTGTGAGGCTATGTCCCGGATCTCATTAATCTCCTCTGACTTCCTGTCACTCAACTTTGCCCCTGCAGGTTTTCTCTGGGATTTTTTCCATCTCTTCTGTTGCTCTTATGAAATAGGCCTTTGGTCTCTGGGGTTTCCATCCATCCAGTTTTAAGCAAAGTTTTGCGATTCCTATTATTAAAATAATCCTACCTTGATCGTCAACTGCTTCCTAAGCGTGAGTCAGTTCCCTCACCTACATTTTTACCTCTGTTTCCTGAGCATAGAACCCATCTGCAGAGTCCTGCAATGGTAGCCCCTCTCCTGCCCGGAATTCGGAGCTAGCCACAACGCACAAGGAGCACGTAATAACCATCTTGGAGATCTCTTGCTATTCAAACCAAATGCCTTTTCATCAGCCCTACTTGGATTTAATTTAGCTTCTTATTTGGAGGGCTTGATTGATCATTGAAACCTTTTATCTGTGACAGTTCTCTTTCTCTCCTTTATGTCTCATTACGTACCTCGACTGGGCTTTGGCAGCTGGACATTACTTCCCCCTTTTTTTTTTCTTTCTGAGTGCTCAGTGCCGTTGAAGAATTTGGGTCTTGAAGGGTTATGTCTTGCGTGCCCACGTTAGTGGACTCCAAGTGGCTGGCTCCCTGAAAGAGTGGTGGATAAGGGATCCGAGGGCTTGTTATCAGTTAGCAATGACGCGCATGCTGATGGAATGGAGTGTAGTGACACAGATATCAGTCTCTGTGAATCGTGGAGACTGCTCTCTGACGGTGCCAGTTTGGATTACTGGATCTATATTTACCACAGGTGTGCATGTCTGTTTTATACATTTTTTCCCCTGTCTTAATGACTTTACCTTCTTCCTTATTTCCTTCTCCTGACCCTGCGAGGAGATGTCTGCTGTGACAGCTTCTAACCAGCTATCTGCTATGTTATTTTTAGGTTCAGTCTCTCCCTTTCCTCTAAATATGCCCAGACTACACCGTCTTTTCCTGTTATCTTCCTCCTGCTACTG
The DNA here is from genome assembly GCF_004664715.2 of Peromyscus leucopus. NCBI lineage: Eukaryota > Metazoa > Chordata > Mammalia > Rodentia > Cricetidae > Peromyscus > Peromyscus leucopus. The sequence continues at coordinate 37,604,577 of NC_051078.1, read as the reverse complement.
AATTCTGATTTTTAAACTTAAATAACAGTGTTCCTCTGATTCTACACCAAGGACGAGAAACTCAACATGTTCCCTTAAAACGGGAATTCTAATTCCTATTTTTTTCACAATTTTTTTCCTCGCACCCTGCTCATGGTGTGCTTGTTCATCTGACGGGAATCTTATGTTCCAGACTTGCTGGCATCTTTCAAAAGGAGAGACGTTGCTTAAGGAAGGTTTTGTTATGCTTTGTCAAACACGAAAACATTTGTGCTTATTAACATTCTGCTGCTATTTTGGCATCTGCTGTCTGGGGCTAGCATGCTTGTTTAACACACAGTAGTGATGTGCACGGAGTCACCTCCTGATAATTACGTAGAGGCTCAGGATCAGAGCAGCAGGTAAGACGCTACAGGTTATCAAACCACCTCATTACAAGCCAACTGTCCATTTCTCTGTAAGTGCATGCAAGCAGGCTGGCAGTCTGCCACCAACCACCTTGCTGTCAGCCCGTGTGTTCACATGGGGCCCAATTTGCAGCTCTTTCCTCACCCCTGGGGCACATTTAAACACCCATAGGAGCTGTCTCTGTTTGAAAACTCCCATGTCTTGGGAAAATGTCCATAAAACTACAGTGGGGGCATTGTAAATGAAAGCAGTAGACAGAGATTGAGCTGATTATAATAAGAATGATAATAGCAGGAGTATCACATGTATATACATATACATGTGTATATACACATGTACATATGTATGTGCACATATGATATTCCTTTATGATATGATATTACCCAGCTTTTATTAAGAGTCTGGGTTCTTTAGAATGCCAGTCATGGACACACCACTCTAGATACTTTCTAGAGAAAGCCAACAGCAGGAGGCAAGATGAATATCCACAAAGATGAACCAGACTTTCCTCTGAGATTTGTGAACTAGATCTGATGATAGGGAAAGTACTTGGAGGAGGAGAAATTGTCCATTTTGAGCAGCAATTCTCAAATTCTCATCCTTGAGAGGCAGACAGGTGGTACCGTGGAACAATACACTCTAGGCTTAATTGAGGTAGATATTTGTTCATTTGTTTGTTTTTAAAACTTGGTTTACTCATGTTAAATTTGTTTTCCCCCTTTTTTTTGTAGAACTTCTCAAGTCTTTTAATGTGGTAATAAATACCCAGAGTCTAAGAGTAGGATAATTGGAGGGTATGTTTCTCAATTTTCTTGATTACAGATTATCTTTCTGGAGGCAACTCAAAGCTGATCTTGCAGAACAACTGGCCAAGGTCCTTTGGCTGTGAGTCTCAGAAAACAAATATTCATGGAATAACCTTGAGCAGACTATGAAGGAATATATAGAGTTGTAGAGGTAGCCTTATCAAAATAAAAGGTCCAGGACCCCACTGCTAGAACCAGCAGGTCTTTGTTATTTCCAAAAAGTTGTGGAAATCGAGAGGCAGGGAGGATCTACGGGCTTTTAGGAGATGTTTGATGGACAGGCACAGGCTTTTTGCTGTCCTTTGGGGCTGCTCTGGAGATAAATAACTGCTTAGTGAGGTGTTGGAATGATGAGTGAGAAATTCAACATTTAGGGATGCTGGCCACACTCATTCAAGTGTCTCTTACATTCCCAAGGATGGCAGAGAAGACAGTGCTGTCAGGACCCTTTTTACATCGGTAAGGAAGGATCAGTCCTTAGTGTCAGAGCTCAGCATTCCAGCTGGGTTCTCAGCTTCCTTCTCGGGACCCTGACCCTGTCAGTTACCCACTCACCCATCTTTTTGTTGTTGTATCACTTTTCTCTTCTAACCTATAATATATCTAAGTATCCTCAGATTTACAGACTAAATCTGTACCTAACACTTTGTTTCTCCTACCCAGTCTCAAAGAAGCATGTCCCCTACCCCACACTCTAGAGCAGGTGCCCTCCTGCACACTCTTTTTTTTTTTTTAATCATACTTACTCCTTACACTTTGACAAACCTGGTTTTGTTTAAAAAAAAAAAAAAAGACTCCTCCACACAGGCAACCTTTGCAATTTATCTGTCTGGTAAGAGTTGAATATCCTGAACATATGAAGAACATCTAGAAGTCAGTAGTAATAAAGAGACAAATCATCTAATTAAAATACAGGCCGAAGGGCTTGGAGAGGCAGCTTAGTCGGTGAAGTCTTTTGCCTTGCAAGCTTGAGGACCTGAGTTCAAGCCCCAGAACCAACATTAGATAGATAGATAAATAGATAGATAGATAGATATCAAACCTTATTGCAATACCAGTAGTGCAGAGTCAGCAACTCTCTAGGGTTTGTTAGCTAGCTAGCCTGGACTACTTGGTGAGTCCCAGGCCAGTGAGAGACCTTATCTCAAAGCAAACAAACTAATTAACACAAGCAACCAAGCAAAACAAATGGCACAGGGCATGAAGAACCAAGTCCAAAGTGGTCCTCTAGCTTTCACATACATGTACAAGCCCCCCTACACACACACATACACACACACACACACACACACACACACACACACGCACACGCACACGCACACGCACACGCACACGCACACACACATGCGCAGAGGGAGTGTGAGAACAGGACTGTGTAGAACCTTGAAAGTCTGCTCTGCATCAGTTGCTCATGACCTTCCCTGTCTACTTTACCTTATATTGCACTATCTCTCACTTCAGCACTGCCTGTCCGTCCATTCCTTGCTTCATTTTCTTTCATAGCGCTTATGCAGCTGGCATATGGCCCCCAGTTATGCATTGCTTACCAACGAGATGAGTTTTGAGATATGTGTCATTAGGCAATTTCATTGTTGGGTGACTGCCATAGTATGTGCTTACACGAGCTCAGAAGGCTGAGTGTCACTAGGTGATGCTGTTTTATATGCAGTCTGACCATTAGCCACAGAATGTGACTGCCATTAATTCAGTACCTGTGTGTAGGGTACCTCTGCCAATTAGAATATAAGTTCTATGCAGGCTGGGGGTCTTGTCTAGGTTTCCCGGTCCTCTTGCTTTACCTCCAGTGCCTAGAGCTAAGGATGGCATGATGTAGGCATCACTAAACATCTTGGGAATGATAAATGACAGGTTACACGCTTAGGGAGAATGTGGGTATTCTTTGAGTGGGCAATTTTGTGTTCTTTCTTTCTTAATTTCCCTTCTGATGAGACAGGCATTCAAGACCCTTGTCTTACAAGAACGTCAAACCAAGGAGTGAGTGGCCTGGGGAGTCATATGAGTGAGGACCTTGCTTGTGGTAAAACACATTAGCAGATGAGACAGTCACTGAAATCAATTACATATATGTTTTCTAGATATGCACCACTAACTCCACTAACCTAAGCAGAAGTAGGCTGGCTCCCAAAGGTCTTCATTGGGTCTGCTTGTAGTTTTTAGGGACTGAGTGAAAACAAGGTGAACAGATGCAAATGACAAATTTACAAACTAGCAAGGTTGAGAAAACGGTAAGAAAGGGTCACGTGGGACAATTTCTCTGCCTATGACTCTGGGGTTGCTACCCTTAGCTTAGATGTGGGACCTCGGAGCCAGGCGGCTTTCCGAGGTTCAGTGTAGTGCCAGCCCCTCCTCTTGATGCTATTTGAATCCAGAAAGTGTCTCTCAGGGCCCATGCTGTCCTGTGTGGCCAGTCTTGGCCACTGCTCTCCTTCCAGCCTCTCTCTTTGGTATTCAAAAGTGCTATTAACTTGCACTGCTCTATTCTTTGAGTTCTTGCAAAATACAGGACCAACATAAGGAGCCTTTTCCTCCCCAGTCCTCTCCTCCGGAAGATACTCAATTTATGTCTGTCCAAGGATTCTAGATGGAAGAGGAGTCCCACACAATCAACGATTCACACTGTCAGCATAAGCTTATGGTCACTTCAGAAACCTGAAACTATGGAGCCCTCTTGGCCTTCTTGACATCGCTGCCACATTTCAGAGTCCCATGCAGATGTCTCCTCTTCCTGGAAGCCTTTCCTGTGGTATTCACTGTTGCATGGGAGTAGTTTGAGTACCTCTCAATAGACCCAAAGGATCTCACACTGGCACCTTTCCCATTCTGTGAACCACTCCAGGAAAAGTGTGGTGTTGATATGTCTATGCCCTCTTTCTAGACCCCTGCCTACTATGAAGGAGACAAGCAACACAAATTTGTTAAACTTCTCTCATTAATTCTTTCTACTTGCCCCTGCTTTTCCCTCTCTGTTTCTTTTTTTCTCTCCTTTTTTTTCTTTCTTTCCAGTTTATTTTTGCTCCCTCTCATTGTTCCTTCCCTAATTTAAAAAAAATTGGATAATTTCTTCAGAAACTGAGTTATAAAAATAGTTGTATTCAACTTCCCCAGAATCCTCCATCTCCCACACCTGGCTAATGCTTAACCAAATACCTGGCTATCCCATGGCCCAGGCAAGCTGACACATACAATCAGTGATCAAAATCTCCCAGTATTTTTTAACTGAAGAGGAAATTGCTTCTCAGAGCAACTTGCTTAATGATATAATCAATGCTTGCTCTTTAAATTGTGAACTACAGCCTTGTCCTTGGTCACTTTGTCTTCTTCCCACCCATTCTTGTTGGATATGATTTGGGTTTGACCTCCAAGCATTCATGTCCCAAGAGTTTAGTCTTCAGTATGGTGGTAAGAGAGATGGAAGAACCCTTAAGAAGTGGATTCCAGTGGAAAATAATTAGGTCATTCAAGGTGGGGCCCTCTGAAAGAATCAGTTTTGTTCTTGTGGAACTCAGGGGTTAGTTCATTCATGGAACTCAGGGATCAAGTCATTCATGGCACTCAGGAGTTAATTCATTCATGGAACTCAGGGGTTAGTTTATTAAAGGAACTCGGGGATTAGGTCATTCATGGAACTCAGGGGTTAGTCCTCAGGGAGTTGTTACAGAAGAGTGAGCCTGACCCCTGGCCTGCTCTCTAGCTTCCTCTCTTATACTCTGACATTTCTATCTTACACACTCCCTTATCATCATGCCATGGTACAATGTGTCTAGGAGCATCTTTACCAAATCCTAAGCATATTTCTTTATATACTACTCAGCAACAGGTATTTTGTCATAGTGATGGAGTGTAAACCAATACAACGCCCAAACATATTACTCCTTACACTATTTTATCCCTTAACAAAATCATTATGACACATAGCCAAGGAAAGTGAATTTCTTAAAACCTAATGGAAAATTGTTTATCTGTGTATGTTTATGTACATGTTCATATATGTATGCACATGGAAGAGAGCATGTGTGGAAAGATGCCCTAAGGGAGTTGAGTACTTTGCCCTCTAGGCTTCCATCAAAAAGCAAAGAACAACAGATCTGGGTGTTTTATTTTATTATAATATAAGGGATGGATTTATTATTTCTAAATTCATATGCAGACACACAAGATTTTAAAAAGCTATTTAAAATGCTTCCACAGTCTTCAAAGCACTCATTTGACCACAAGTGAGGATAAAGAGACTCTTGCAATCAGCAGCAGAATTGAGTCTGAGCTACCCTTCATCATATCAGAATATCAAATCCATACTCTGTATAGCTGCAAGGAGCTGTGATAAGCTGTGCCCTACATTCCAGAAAATGTGCAATACTTGGAGCGAGATGAAAGATTGGGGCTTTTATCCAGAAGCAAATTACCTTTGTTTGTCACTGTCTTGTAAGAGTTCGAGTTTCTTGGGTTGTTCAGCCTCAGAAGGCAATTCCTGGTTGGAAAGTAGGAAATAAGAACTTATGATTACTTCAAATAAATGAGGATATACTTGGTAGATGTGTGACCAAGGTACACACTTATATAAAAGGTAAATTTATATTACCAATACAATTTATAACTCGGCAGTATGCGTTATTGTATTAGTAATAGACAGTGTTTCTACTCCAATGCATCAACAGGAGGCTCAGGTCACTGGTCCAGTGTTAATCACAAAAGTCTCAGTGATGTCCCACCTATGGGTATATGAGTGCTTCGAAGATCATGAAGCATTTTCAATCTTTTTTTTTTTAATCTTTTATGGCATTGTACCTACTTTACAAAAATTTATCTTTTATGATATTATAATTCAACATTTATCTCAGTGACAGTCTGAGATCATTTTAAGCAATTATGAATAATGATCTTGGATGCCTGGTATCTAATAGCTTATGTAGCCAGTGGCATCTTACTCCACGGAGACTTCCACATACCATGCCCACAATCTCACTCTAACCTCTAGAAGACCGGTCATTAGCCATTCAGAGCCTTAATTAAAAGGAGTCCAAGACAGAAGATTGTAGGCTTTCTTTAGGGGATAACCTTATTCCAGTGACTAACAGAGGGAAGATAGGAACCATTCGTGCCAAATGAAGCTTTCCCTCTCTCATTAAAAGCATGCAGTCAACCCAGATCCTGCAGCAAAGGGTGTTTGCTTTCCGACTGTACCAGAGAAATCTTCCTTCGCTTAGTGATATCAGCAGATACTCTTTAACCATAAGAGTACAGATGAAGTGGGAGGATCCAGGTTGAACTGCCAGGGACCCTCACTGAATATGGATTGGGGTTCCATATCTACTACTCAATTAAATACTCTGGTAATCTTTTGACCTCTGACTCTATACTAAATTGATTAAACAAGAGATTATTCATGTCACCACATTTTAGCCTCCAAATAGGCTTTTAGTAGAAGCCTGTTGTGATTAGCCTGAAATCTTACTATGAATATGCAGGGAGCCATTTCTGTCTGTCCTTACAATTTCATAACTTTATCTGTAACCTATTGCTTCTTCTCGAAGGGCAATCAACAATCATTGGTACTTTTGGATGTTTTGTGTTTTATAAGCAGATGCCATGAGACCTGTCTCTTTCACCAGTGTGTTATATTTCTGTTGATGTGCTATTGACTAAATAAAACCTGTCGTTCAGGGCGATAGATGTTGATCTATTTGCATTCTTCTACAGGAGAAAAATCTAGCTATGCCAGAACCACTTCTGGAAGATGCTTTTTTTCCCATTGTATAATTTTGGCTTCTTTGTCAAAAATCAGGTGTGTAGATTTATGTCAAGGTCTCTGATTTGATTCCATTGATCCACCTGTCTGTTTTTATGCCAATACCATGCAGTTTTTATTATTATAGCTCTATAGTAGAGCTTAAAGCCAGGGATGGTGATACCTCAATTTCCTTTATTATACAGAATGTTTTAGCGATCCTGAGTCTTTTGTTTTTCCATATGAAGTTGAGCATTGCTCTTTTGAGGTTTGTGCAGAATTGTGTTGGAATTTTGATGAGGATTGCATTGAATACATAGACTGCTTTTGGTAGGAATGCCATTTTTACTGTGTTAATACCACCAATCCATGAGCTTGGGAGATCTTTCCATCTTCTGATGTTCTTGTCATTCAGGTCTTCCTCTTGTTTGGTTAGAGTTACCCCCAAGATAATTTTATATTACTTGTGGCTATTGTAAAGGGTGTTGTTTAAACAATGACATCATGAAATTTGCAGCAAATGGATGGAACCAGAAAAAAATCTTCCTGAGTGAGGTAACCCAGACCCAAGACAAACACAGTATGTACTCACTCATAAATTGATATTAGATATAAAGCAAAGGATAAGCAGGCTACAATCCATGGCCCTAGGGAAGCTAGGTAACAAAAAAGACCCTAAGAGGGAGGCATGGATCACCCTGTAAGGGGAAATAGATGAGATCTTCTGGCTAAATTGGGGGTAGGAGGGAGGGTGTCCTGGAATGACGGATGGGGGGAATGGGAACATGAGGGATCTTGTTGGTTGAGTTGGGGGTGGGATGGAAGGAGAGAGTAATGAAAGAGGTATCTTGATTGAGGGGGGCATTTGGAGGTTAGGGAGAAACCTGGTACCAGGGACCTCCCAGGAAGCCACAAGGATGATCCCAATTAAGACTCCTGGCAAGAGTGGAGAGGGTGCCTGGACTGCCCTTCTGCTGTAATCAGATTGGTGACTATCCTAATTGTCATCAGAGAGCCTTCATCCAGCAACTGGTGGAAGCAGATGCAGAGATCCACAGCCAAGCACTGGGCTGAGCTCCAGGAGTCCAGTTGAAGAGAGAGAGGAGGGACTGTACGAACAAGGAAGGGTCAAGATCATGATGGAGAAACCCACACAGACAGCTGACCTGAGTTAGTGGAAGCTCACAGACTCTGAACCAGGCCCTCTGAATGTGGGTGACAGTTGGGTAGCTTGGCCTGTTTGTGGGGCCCTAGCAGTGGGATCAGGACTTGTCCCTGGTGCATGAGCTGTTTTTTTAGAATCTATTCCCCATGCTGGGATACCTCTCCCAGCCTTGATGCAGGGGAGGAACTTGGTCCTGCCTCAACTTGATATGCCATGCTTTGTTGAATCCCATGGGAAGCTTGCCCCTTTCGGAGTGAAGAAGCATGGATAGGGGGAGGGAGAAATGTGTGGTGGGAGAAGGGAATGGGAAGAGAAGAGGGAGGGGAAACTGTGGTTGGTATGTGAAATAAATGAAAAAAGAAAACAAAACAAAACAAAACAAAAAACAAAAACCTTTCACCAGAAACCCAAATGAGGAAAATATTTCCCAGCATAAGATCACAAAGCAGCAGAATTCTTGGGCTGGGAACACAGTTCAGTGGGTAGCATGCCTGCTGCATAAATGTAAGGACTTGAGACCAGACTTCTAGTATACATGCAAGAGCTTGGTATGGTGGTAAACATCTGTAATGCTAGCACTGGAGTAGGAGTGGCAAAAGTAAACCCACCCATGAAGAACTGACTAGCCAGTCAGTCTAGCTGAATCAGTGAGCTCCAGGTTCAGTGACAGATAATCTTTCAAAATGAAGGTGGAGAGCCATAGAGTAACACCCTACATCAACTTGTAGCACCACCCCCGACATGTGCAGATGAGCACAGGGGCACACAATCTGTGCAAAAAGAAGAAACAGATTGCAATGGAAAACATACAGATAAATTCAGTGCTGCAGAAATAAACACAGATATTTGTTTTAAAGCATTTGCTTACATGATTTTAGAAGCTAATTCTAATGTCTGCTCCTGGCAATCTAGAGACATAGGGAAGAATGTTGTGTAAGTTCAAGATCAAACCTAGGAGAAAATCATTGCCTCCAACCAAAGAAAATCTAACACAGCAATGGCAGGTTCTCCCTCACTGGGTCATTTCATTCTACCCAGGCCTTCCACAGACAGATAAGGCTCGCCTGATTTGGGGAGGATATTCTACTTCCTCCAGTCTCCCAATTCAATGCCTGTCTCACCCTAAAAACTCCCCAGAGAATCAATCAAAATAGTGTTGAACCCAATACATAGGCACCCCATAGCCATTCCAGTTGGCACATGAAATTAACCATCACAGTGACCTCTATTTTAAAGAAAGGGAAAGCTGTAGCTTTAGTTACTTGAAGCCAGCAAGAAAAAAAGGGCAATGTGCTACCCAAGAAAGGCTGCTCTTTTGTTAGCTCTTCCTCTTACCCATGTCTGTTAGATTAGATCTGATCCTCTTCCTATGGCATGTAATAAGCAGAGTGATTAGGAAAGGCAGTTGGGGTGATTCTTAGTTATCCAAGCAAATTTTCACAGCCATGGAGAATGAATTATGAGCTCTGTCTTCTGTCTGCTAGGATTTTCTTACTTGAGGTATTTTCTCCAAGTGTAATAGGTGAGGGTGTTGTGCCCAGATCATGACCCCCAGAGAAACCACCAAAGACAAGCATGCCGGAATGCAAAAGCAAGGTTTAATTCTGGATATACAAGCCTAGGCAGGAACTTCATCCAATACATCCAACACAGTGGAGGCTGGAAGAAGTGCCCACCTATCTGAAAGTTCAGTTTTTAAAAGGAAAAGCCACAAGGTTACATCATTTAGGGGTTCTAGTACAGGTACAATTCTGATTGGCTCGCTTCTAGGGGCTTTCTAGAAATCATGGCTTAATCTTACTTCTAAAGGAGTGATTACCCGCCACCATTTCTCATTGGCTGCCCTCAGGTGGGGACATTTCTGTGTTCAGTTACCCTAGAAACCAGGGAAAGGACATTCCATAGTCTGGCAGTCATTACCTCATGACTACCTTGTGACTCTGTACTTTTACACTTCCTGGTTTCTGGAATCTGAACTGACTGGTTTTAATAACTCATGCCCTGTACCTAAAAGGAGGTATCTCAGGCCTTAGTTTTAGGGTGAAAGCATTTTGGTCTTATTTTTAAGATGGCTCATTTTGGTCTCACAAGGGAATGAACTATCACTAACAAATTCACATTCAAACATATCATCTATCTACTATATCTATCTATCTATCTATCTATCTATCTATCTACCTATCTACACATATACAATGATAATCCACAGAAATGGAACAGGCCAGCATCACATGTGTCTGTTATCTAAGCCATGTCCCCACAATCTGATCCTGTCTGTGACACTTATACCTCAAACCTAAAGCCTCATTACAGTACTTTCTCCAAGATGGAATCAACTAGAGCTAGGAAGAACAACTTAAATGAGGAAAAGCATTTTATGAGTGATAGGTTTGGAAGTTTAAGTACCTGCTGGTTGGCCCCATTATTTTCAGGACTAAGGTAAGGCTTCCATCATAGTGGAAGAATATGGCAGATCCAATATTCTCACATATCGGAGCTAAGAAGGACAGGAAAAGAGGAATAGAAGCAGGGTTAGGGATAGGGGTAGGGGTAGGGTTAGGAGTTGGTGTTGGGTTAAGGATAGGGACAGGGTGAGGGATAGGGGTAGGGTTAGAGATAGGGGTAGGGATAGGGTGAGGGTTAGGAGTTGGTGTTGGGTTAGGGACAGGTAGGGATATATTTACTAGTTGGGATGTGGTAGAGATAGGGGTCGGGTTAAGGGGTTGGGGTCTTAGTCAGTGTAGGGGTACGGATAGGGATAGGGGTAGGGTAATAGGGCTAGGATAGGGATAGGGATATGGACAGCATTAGAGTTACTGTTACTGTTTATGGTTAGAGTTAGTGTTAGGGATAGGGTTAGAGGCAGGTGTAGGATTAGAGTTAGAAATAGAGATAGGGTTAGATTTAGGCTTGGGAATAGCCTTATACAGGCTAGGTTAGGGACAGGGATAGTGATAGGGTTAGGGATATGCATGGGTAGGCTTTGGTCAAGAAATAACCTCAAGATGCTTCTCTCTCATGACCTGCTTCCTCCAGATAGACCCTGGCTTCCTGTACCTATGCACCCATCAATAAATAAACCCATTAATGATATTAGTGCCCTTGTGATACAATCACCACAATCACACCACCATCTAGGACAAATGTGAAACCAATGAGCTCTTAGGTGACATTTCACATTTAAACTACAATTTCTGTGTTACTGCACACTTAATAATTTTCAATTGACTATTACTTTTTCTTTACATCATCAATGTGAGGATATAAAGCTGAGGCTACAAAGTGCAATGCCAGTAATGTTCCACTGTAGCATGAATCTTAAAGAGTCTTCTTAATAAATTCAAACCTGAAGCCAGGTATTGTGGTGAATGTTGGAAGATCAGAGAGACAGAACAGGCCACAGCTACCTCACCTTGCCAATTCCTTAGCTGATTCTGTTTCCTCAGACTGGAAGCCTCTGAGTCCTCATCAGAATGAGTCTTAGCTGACTGCTGCTAAAAGCCTAAAAGCTTAACCAGCCTCTAGTTCCTGGTCCTCACACCTTATGTACCTTTCTGCCATTACTTCCTGGGATTAAAGGCATGAGTCACCATTCCTGGCTGTTTCCAGTGTGGCCTTGAACTCACAGAGATCCAAATGGATCTCTGCCCTCCAAGTAATAGGATTAAAGGCGTGTGTGCCACCATTTTCTGGCCTCTGTATCTGTGGCTGCTCTGTTCTCTGACCCCAGATAAGTTCATTAGGGTGCACAATACTTTGGGGAACACAATATCACCACATTTCCCCTTTTTTGTCTAAAATTTAAAAAAGCTTATAACTAATACAAGAAAAACTATATCCAATAAGTATATACAATATATACAGTAAAGAATTACATTAACTATGTCTAGTCCATTAACATTTGACAGATTCAGACAAAAAATACTATTATATATATTAACAGTTTCCAGTCCAGTAACATTTGATAAACTCAGACAAAAAAAATTTATTACTTATCCTGTGTAAAATAAGTAGCTCCTTTTTAAAAGTAGATTCAATAATTTCCCTTTTTATCTTATTATACCCATATTCTCTCTTTTTCCTTTTCATAATAGATTCAAAAATCTACCTTTTGTCATTTTCATATCTTCCCCTTTTTCTTTTTAGAGTAGATTCAGTGTTCTCCCCATTTATCCTATTATTTCTTTATCTTTGTTCTCAGAGTAGATTCAATGATCTACCTCATTCCCCTTAACCAATACCTTCAATTTAGGCTTCTGGCTATTGAATATGTTCTTGGCTCACACTTGCAGTTGTAAACACTCCACAATACTTTATTTATTTGTGGGTATTACTAATACCGTCTACTAATTTTCTAATAACTTCACCTACTCTTACCAATTGTAAACATTTATTTACCTTTTCTAATGCAATGGAATTTCCTCTGTGCTATTCAGTTTCAAGGTTCCAACTTCTAGATTCTTGATCTGGAAAATCAGGCTAGTAAGACCCACTATCAGAACTCCAGGGGTTCATCAAAACTGTATGCCATGCCTTAAATACCTCTATTGTGGATTTCTTCACTTATCTGCAATTTATTCAAATGATGCATACATACAATTATTTTCAAGGTCTATCAAGCAACAGGACACCAGACTTGTGGATTTGCATTCCTCTTGAAATTCACTTGTTTTTCTTTCCTTTAGTGCCTCCTTTATCAACCACCTTTGTATGTCCAAAAAGCATCCTTTTCAGGAGCTAGGGTTTATATGGTATCTATGGAGTTCTGGCACAATGTTCTAGCTTGTATGTAGTTCCTTGCTTTTTGGCCAGATTCACCCATAACCACCATTCATCTCTATCTGGTATTTATGACAATAGATTTTTTTCATTTTAGTCTTTCTTGCATGGGGAGATGGTGTATAACAATAAAAGATCCTAATGGTCCAATTAGGACTTAATAACTGATGCCCCTGGGCCTAATTTGACCCATCTCTTGTCTTATAAATTAAAGTTTTAGTGAGGCATCATTAGGTCTATTCACTTAAGTACTACCTATGGTTGCCTTTGTAAGGCAGTAGCTGAACCGACTAGTTTTGATAGAAACAATAGGACACGTAATACCTAAACCATTTCTCACCAGGCTTTTTGAGGTCTCCACACTTGCATTCACCCCTACATCCTAGATTGAAAGCTCCACTGTCATGTGGCAGTTTTAAGAAATGATATCTGTGTCCTGTCTGTCCGTTTTGGACTGCATACTGTCGCAAGGGCACTTTCTTGCCCAGTGGCTAACACTAAGAACAGAGCCAGTTGTGGTGGCACATGCCTAAAATTCCAATACTAGTTAACCCTGGAGGTCTAGAGGTCTGTACGGACAGACAGGAAATGACAGAATTGGGCCGGAAGAGGAAGTGATGTAGCTGGACAGAGAGCAAATTGGATGGCAGAACAGCAAGGCATATAGGTGTGGGTAGATAGGAAGTCACTCGCCTTTGGAAGCTGCAGAATTGGTGAGGTAAGGTTAGCTGTGGTTGTTCCTATTCCTCTGATCTCTCTCAGGCTATAACCCCTAAAAAAATAAAAAGAAAGAAAAAGAAATGATGTCTTTGGCAGTTGATTATATCATGGAAGCAGAACTTTCATTGGGGGTGGGGGATTGGCACCTTATCTGAGAGGCCCTGCTTGGTCTCTTGTTCCATATGTGAGGTCATCTTGAAATGACACTATCAGACACTGTCTGCCAGCACCTTGATTTTGGACTTTTCAGTTTCCAGAACTATGAGAAACAGATTTCCATTTGTCACTTAAAAGCTATTCAGTTTAGGGCATTTTGCTATAGCTGCTTGTATAGATTAACGTAGGGCCCCTTAAAGAAAAAGTTTTCCCATCTCTAAACTACACTTAAATATTCCTTCAGTTCACCTATTTCAGCCCCCTCCTGGACGATGGACATCAAGCCTACCTAGTATTTTCTCTTCCTCAGTCCTTAGAGGAGTCTTAATGGCAGTACTCCTTCATCGTTCTACATATTTGCACTTCGGTTCCAATTCCCTGGGATATCCATTTTCACTTTTAAATCACAAATGCAGCTGCCAAACAGTGTTTCTCTCTCTACTGTTGTTTTAACCCGCCTTCTCATGCCTCTTTTGCCAACTCACTGCCGTTTTCATGGAGTTGGCCAAATTAACAGTTAGTGCTTTTCAGAGGAGTGGAACAACTCCAGGTATTTCAAGTGGAGAGTATTTAGTTCAGGAGCTGTAGATGTTATGGACCCCATGATGAGGTTGAAGGTCACAGGTATGTAAAGTTTCTAGTGTTCTTAGGGTTCACCATGAGCTCTCAGAGAGTCAGAGAGTTGCAGAGCTGTGGAAGACCACCAGCAAACCATGATGGGTAAGACACCAATCAAGGTGCAAAACTGAAAACCAGCTGTGGGTAGCTGCGAGCCTCAGGTTCACTGAAGCTGAATCTGGACATTTTGGCCCAAGAAACAACAAAATCATGTCTGCCTCTAGTCTTTTATCCCCTTAGCAACCCTCAGCAACTCACAACTGTCCTGGTCAGGGATGCTGGGAAATGTACACCCCCAGGCTTTTAGCCCCTAGAATACATTTGGGGGAAGAGAATGGTGTTGCATTGCCAATAGATGAGCAACAGTGGATAAATAGGGTGGGGGTAATCTAACCTACTTGAGTTTTCAGTCCTACTTTTTTTTTTTTTTTAATATCATCAAACCTTCCGGGAGACTGTTGAAGTCTTCTAGATACTGCATTAGACTTTGAGTCCATAGACTTGAGCTGGGCACTTATCAGGGACTATGGGGGTCCAGCCCCCTGATAGTCCCCTCCCAGGGGAATCTACAACGAGCTGATAATTAATCTTTGATGAAAAGAAATGAATCTATGTACACGAAACTCCTTAGTTCATACACTTCATTATTTTGTGATAGTTCTCTTTCTACACAGCTTCTATTCTGCTCTCATGTCTAGCTCCTTTCTTGCCTGATTTCTCTATATTTATCTACTGTCCCCTCTAGGTGTATCTTAATTCCTCTATCTAGTTCTGTCCCTTCTAGGTTCTCATCTATCTAGTTCTTTCCCCTATCAGCTCCTCTCCCATCTGGCTCTTCCTCATCTTGTTCTTCCCCATCTGGCTCTTCCTCATCTTCCATCTCATTCCTCTAGTACTCTCTTCTAGCCCTTCAATCTAGTTCTTCCCCATCTCAGTTTGTTCCTCTCAAGTTCCTACCTATCTAGTTCTTCCATTCTCTTTTCTCTTCTCTGTCCTGTGCCCCGGACGTCCCGGTATATAAAGGGAGGGTCCGAGCTAAATTGTGTAAAGCTATTACTTAACGTCCACCTCTCCTAGGCAGTGTCTCCTTGTGGAATTTACCTTAAGTCAGGAGACTTGCCTGTGGGCTGCTATCACTGTTAGTCCTCCGAAGTTGGGCGCCCCCCTGGGCGGTGTCTCCTTGTGGAATTTAAGTCAGGAGACTTGCAGGTGGGCTGTCATTATTATCCTTGGAAGTTGGGAGCCCACCTTGGTGGTGTTTGCTGTAGTCCTTGAAAGTGGCTAAGGGAGATAATCTGATTACAGATAGAGCCTTTCCTGAGGCTGTTCTCCAAATACCTGGAATGTGTATGTCCAGAGAGTGATCAGTCCACACTATTAGTCCTTCTTAGGGAAAAGTCAATAGGGAGAACTATGAAGGCACACATAATTTTCATAACAGAAGACAGCTGATATATAACAAGCCAAGTAACAACAAAATCTCCTTGGGATTTGGCTTCCTCTGGAGGAATTCCCTGATCCCTCCAGGTAGTGACTTTGCCATAACCAGCTGAGTTCTTATGATATATTCCTGCGGCCTGCAGCAGGCACTGAGTGTGGTGGGACCTTATATAATCGTTGTTCCCTTGACTTCTTTGGATCAAATAGAAAAACAAGCAAGCAAACAAAGAAAAAAAAATCACCAAAGCCCACTTGATAAATACTATGAAGAGACAGAGATGGTACATATTAAAG
Organism: Peromyscus leucopus; assembly: GCF_004664715.2. NCBI lineage: Eukaryota > Metazoa > Chordata > Mammalia > Rodentia > Cricetidae > Peromyscus > Peromyscus leucopus. The sequence continues at coordinate 37,588,466 of NC_051078.1, read as the reverse complement.
GTTCAATAAGCTGTAAAATGCTACATGAGCAAAAAGTACAAGTGTATAGATAAACTAATTCTGGCTTACATTTTTTTTTTTTTACTCTAAAGCACAGGAATGCCTGCCTCCAAGGAATATGAGTACCTGGCAATCTCACTTTGGATTTTTTTTCACCCTGATGTAGCAACACATCACTGTTGTACTGAATTCATTCTTTAGTGGCATATGGCAGATGCTCTGATGGAGAAGAGCCCTGGGCAGCTGTACTTGAGGAAGCTGCCTTAGCATCCACTTCCCATTGCATGGCTTTGTCTCATGCAGAGACCTCGAGATTACATGACATCGCTTTTATTTTTAGAAGTACAATCGAGATAGCTTGCTAACAACATCAGTCTCAGATACCAAGCATGTGTCATAGTCCAAAACGTTACTATCTATAAAAGGAAAAATAAAACTTCTACTAGTTTGAAAATAGTTCCCATCTTCGTTTTTCTCAGTGCTCATCTTGTGCCTTAATTGTGACTATTGCCTGTTAAAATATTAAAGGATGTTCAAATAATGCAGTGGGGGTGTGATGCACCAGAGATTGAATTATGTTCTGTGCTGACCCCTCTTACAAAGAGAGCAATAAAAATAACAAGTGGGAATCATAGAAGGTGGATTCACTTAGAAGGTTAAAGATAGAGGACTGTATTAGTTTCTTTCCTTATATTACAACAGAATCCCTAACAAAAGCAACCTAAGGGAAGGAAGGTAGGGTTTTTGGTGCAGGTATTGTTTTTGCTTGTTTGTTGTGGAATATATAGTCTGGGGTCCACATGTCAGGGAAGTTGTGGCAACAGGATCAGGAAATGGGTGGTCACATGGTGTCCACAATCAGGAAGTAGTGATGAATTCTTGTGCTCACCCACCTTCTCCTCTGTATTCAGTCTTGGACTTCAGCCCATGAAATGGTGTCACCCACATCCGAAGTGGATCTTCGAACCTCAGTTAACTGATCTGGAATACATAGTCCTTCACAAACACACTCAGACATCCTTTTCCATGATGCTTTGGAGATCGGATAATTTGACAATTAAGATTCATCATCACAAGGACTACCAAGTTCCTGATAATAGATTCATGTAGATATTCAGGCAGAGTCCTCATTCCATTGTTCCCAGAGCGGGAGCACTCAAAGTTTGTATGCTTTGTAAATTTATAGCAAACACCTCTCTCGACCTTGGCAGGAAGATGTATTTATTTACAAGGGGATAAATGTAGGAACTAATTCTGACATAGGGACAGCTTCTGGGGGACTTACGTGCCAAGAAAGGGCTTTCTAAGATCTGGTTCTCAGATTCTGGGAGATAAGGGGTACCTGTGGTCAAACTATTTTAGTAGGGTAGAAAATAATGGTTTGTTTTTCTCTGTAAATTCTGCCGATAGTTCCCAATAGTATCACTTGATTCAGTGATGTGTCAAGCTTAGCATGGGTCCAGTAACATCAGAGTATGAGTAGTTCATCACATTCTTTACTCCTTTGTACTTGCATTTTAAAAAAGATAAACTATTTTTGTTTTAAAATACCACTGATGGAACTGTCAAAATTGATGTTTTATTAACACTGACACTTGAGTATAAGTCCTTTTTGTATTCTCTGTGGTAAACAATAAATAGAAAGCATAGCTAATTCAAAACAATGAAGACCATTGTCCTGAAGGAATCTACCTCTCAGTGATAGGAGTTTCCAGGTGAACTAGAGGTATTTGTCTTGCAACGTTGTTTTTTTGCCTAAGAGAATGACCAACAGAAAGACTATTGTTACGTTGAGTTGGGAATTGGTAGATATTTCTGAGTGTCTCTAAATATTTCCCTGGTATTATATTGAAACTTCAGCAGTTTCTTGGGAGCCCCTCATTGAGGACAAACCAGAAAGGATGGCCACTGTAAGAATGCTACCATTTTAAGGAAAAGATTGACAATATTTACTATTGATCACATTAGAGCTTTAAAATCAGTATTAGAATTCTGAGAAAGTCTTGTAAGACTATTGTGAGTTCACTAGCTGCCCAAGCCTTTAAGACTTCTGTGAGAAGATGAATGTGATATTTGTAAATGTGTTTCATAATGCGCAGTGAAATATGTCAACATTTGGGATATCTAAATGGTTCCTGTGAACTGGTATTTTCTAAAAGGCCAAAGCGGGATATAGTAAAGTCTTAGATGGATAAAATCTAAAGTATGAGATGGGTTTAGGCTGGGAAATAAATTCATCATGGATGAAGAGTTCACTGATGTGCTACCCTCTTTACTACAATGGATCATTTAGAAACTGCCATTTTCAAGGTTTTGATATATTATCAAAGAATACTCAAAATCCTCTGAAAAAATATTAAGTGCAGTGCTCTCCCTAATAGTGCCTGAGCAAGGCAGTGTTTTCTTCACCCAAAAGTAACAACTCATACAAAGCAAACACAGAAGAAGATATAAGACTCCAATGATGTCTTATAAAGCTGGTAACAGAAAAAAAAAATGCAGTAAAGCACAAACATTAAAATGGCAGTTTTTAAATGAAATTTTATTTTACTTTGGAAAATACACATACTTTTCACACAAATATATTAAAGCCATAGATTTACTATATTTCTAGCACACTGACAAACACTAATTATAGAAACATTACTTAGGGGAGTAATTATTTTTCCTAGTCATCTCTACTTTCATTATTCTGATTATGTTCTAAGATAAATTATCACTTCAATGCAAGCATGTATGGTCCTAATACTCAATATGGTGTAATGTTGGACCACATGGACTGTAAGAATAAACCTTCTAGCTTAGATCTTATCTTAGTTTTTTATTGGATAAGTGTGTGAATCCCAGACTTGCCTTTTCTTTTTGTTAATGTTGGCACTTTAAAATGAAAGTAATAATTATAATAATGCTATAAAGGTTACAGAAGAGCTACTTAATGAGCATAGAACATAAGTCATTCTAAAAAATGTGTGTTACTCTACTTAAGAATAGTGAATGCAATTAACGTTTGGAGGTGCTATTGTTTGGATACAGTGAGAGTGCATTCCCTAGCCCAAAGTTTATGTCCATGAATCTTGGTTTCGGAATGTGGTGGTGTGGAAGTGGTAGACATTTAAAAGGTGGAGAGCCTAAGTGGAAGATGAGTCAATCATGGAGATCTGCCTACAGAGAGGGTTGATGCTGGTCCCAGGCAGTAGATGAAATCCTTAGAGGATGGTTGTTATAAAGGAGTCTGCTGCCTTCTTAGAATTCCTTTTTCTGTACATGCTGCTGCACACCACTCTCACAGCAGCTGTTTTAACTGTGATGACATCCATCATGAGATCATAACCAGAGCCCAATACATTCTGATACTGAGGTCTTGAACCTCCAGAGCTATGCACTAAATAAATCTCTTTTCCTTATAAAGTAATCTGCCTCACCCATTTTGATATACCAAGAGAAGTCAGACAAAGATAGAAGAGAGATATCTTATTTATTTTTGTTTTCATGTACATTAAACAGTACTGATATTAAATAAGAACAAAATAAATACTGGGTGAATGATGCCTGAAATGCTTACAGAATTTAAATATTCTTATCTCATATTTGCAAGTTTTAGCTCATCAGATTCTTTCAACATCTTTTGATATAGCCAGAACAGAAATTAGTATTTCTTTCTCTCTTTAAAGATGAGCAAATAAATAAAATAAAACCAGACAGTTTCCCAAAAAATGCCACATAATAATCAATTTCAGAGTTGAAATTAGGATCAAGTTTTCCCAGCTATCTCATATCCCATCTTGCATGATGTGAAAAATATTATAGAAAGTATTGAGACATGCCACTTTCATAGAAAACAGTGTTTTTCTAAAAGAAAGTTATTTCAATGGGAAAAATAATTTGACTTTTAATTTCTTAAATGTATGCTGTTTCCCCAAGATAGAGGGACCATCAAGAAAGCAGAATTATTTTAAACAATGGGAATAAACAATTTCAAGATGGTGTTTGCCTCTGAACAAAGAATAACAATTGGAGTTCCATTTGTCAGACAGGATAGAAGCGCAGAAAAGATGAATTACGGACTTATTCTTTGAGTATAAATGGAATCTCTCAGATCAAACTGCTCCTTTGAATTCTATGAAGAAATTTAGAAACAAATTCACCATGTAGAATATCAATAAATGCATTTCTGATGAGACTGAACACCAGGGTTGAAGCAGGGGGAGACATACGAGAAGTCCCTGCCTACTGCAAAGTGGGCTGGAAACAGAATCCTGTGCAAGCCTCGTATTGCTTCGAGGCTGTGTCTGGCCAGTATCCTGCCCCATCCACCCCCGAGGAAGGACACTTCACATTAGTTCAGTATTGTGTACTTGACCACATGCTGTTGTCTTTTGAGTCAAGTTAGTCCTTTGTCCTCCTTCCAGCTCCTTTGTGTTCACTTGGAGACTCTCTGTGTTCTCCATGCTCACGCATCTTTTCCTGCTTGTCTGAATGCTGATCAAAGGTCAGAAGGAGGAGCTGTCTGGGCCATTCTGTCCAGCCCAGATTCTATACTGCTAATTCTCCTTTGCCTACTTCTTGGCTCAGGGAATTGCCTCTGGCCTTTAGTGGTGGGCTTGTTTTGCTTTGGATTTATTATACTGCAAGATACTTGGTTCTATAACACAGGGTAGGCAAACCACAGCCTACAGGCCAACTCTGGCCTGCATCCTACTTTAGTAAATGAAATTTTACTGGCGCTCAGACCTCCTTGTTCATTTTTGTGTGGTCTATGACTGCTTTTGCATGTCAACGTCAGGACCACATGCCCTAAGAAGATTAAATATTTAATATCCGATTCAAAGAAAAAAACGGCTGAGCACTTTTCTACACTAACAGAAATCTCGGATGCAGCCTTTTGTTTATATTCTTACCTTCTCTATCCTGACCTTTCAGTGATGGCCAGTGCCATCCGCTGCTCACCTGTTTCGCTCTTCCCTGAGGTTACGTATCATCAGTTGGACATCACCGATTATGGGAAGCAAAAACCAGCAACATCCATGTTGGCTTTTCTTTCAAATGGAACAGCCTCTTGGCTTCTGCTTTCGCTGTATGCCTCTAGTCTAGGTTTGGTTCATCGATAAAGTTTATTTTCCTTTCTGATCATTTATCTTTCTAAACCACATCTGCCCAATAACTGTACTGAAGGAGATAATAATGATTTTGTACATTGGTTTTTCTCTTATATGATACACATGACAATATTCTCCTATTTAACCTGAACAGTAACTCAGTTGCATGATGTTTTTATTCTTGTATTGCACACACAAAAACAATTGTATTCCTTTAAAATTGGAATATTAATTTGAGGTTTAAGTCATTACAGGAGATCTTTCCACTGTGCTCATTATCTGTAGCTAAGTGAAGAGGCACCAGACTCAGAGGCTTTGCATAATAGCATGTGTTTTCTCACCGTGTCTGTGATTCAGGAGTCCAGGTGCAGCTTAACCAGGTCCTCTGGCTTTGGGATCACTCACACACGGCAATCAGAGTGCTGGTCCGAGTTGCAGTCATCTCAAGTCTCTCTGCTGGGGAATGAGCAGTTTCCAAGTTCAGTCACATGGCCGTTGGCAGGATTAAGTTCCTCCTGGGCTGCTGGCTGGAGGCCACCCTCAGTTGCTTGCCACTTGAGTCTCTCTATAGGCAGCTCCCGATGTGGCAGCTGGCTTCATCAAAGTAAGCAGGCAAGTAAGCAAGCAGGCAGGCAGACAGGCAAGCAAGCAAGCAAGCAAGCAGCAAGTATCAGAGAGAGCATGGAGTCTGGAGAAGTCATCTCTTCTTTGTAAATGAATCCTGGTAGTGAGATCCTATCGTTCCTGCCATATTCTATTCATTAAAATTTAGTCACTGTATTCAGGGAGAGGTCACACATAAGCATGCCAACCAGGAGGGGTGAAATCAAGGAAGCATTCAGTAAATGCTGACAGTGGTCATCTTCCTGCATAAATATGTACCTGTACCTTTAGCCTTCTTCCAATCTCTTCTGATCCTGTATGGATGGGTCAACATCAGATGCCTGGTACTCTTAACATTCATCTTCACATGATGGTACCCTTTTCACTTCTGGAAGCTCCTCTCAGACTAACACTTCATTCCATCAGCTTAACCATTATGCAAAAAGGTTGTTGAACATTATTTCCTTTGGGATTTTGGAGACCTGTAATACTTAACTAAGTTATGGCTCCATATGAAAGCATATCCATTGTTCCCATCAGAGAACACAGCTAGAATACATGCTTAATGCTAATATGGTTTTGATTAGGTTTGTGTTCTGGAGCAAGAGGGGGCTTGCTATTATGTGTATAGGTCTGCATTTAGGGGACATAGAGTGGACCATTTCTTATCCACCCAAAGATCTCTCTGTGTGGAAATGTGTCTCTGCAGAAACAATGATTTTATTTGCAAGTGATCATGTGTTGACTGTTACACTTCTAATAGAGGCATTGATATTTGTTGGTTGTCTCTATCCAGCATGATGAAATGAAGATTAATTTTTCTGCAGCTTAATCCAGAAATAATACCAGCAAACCTTCCATGCATCACTTTCCACGGAACAACAAATGTCCTGGTCCATGCCACCTCTATGTTGTCCCCTGCTGACTCACAGAGCCAATCTGAGCTCATATTAGTCTGAGCTTATAATTTCTATGGCAACTCTAACTGTTATCTTATGATGACTTCTGGAGCTCTCCAGGCAGAGGGAGCCAGCTCAGGGCTTTAAGAAAGAGCTTCCATGATGTCTTGACCCATTGAAATGAAAGGTTGTTTTTAAAAAGTCAAGAGTACAATAAACTCACCCCTTTCATCAGAGCACAGCTTCTCCCCTCTCCCAACCTAATTAGAGTAATTGGTGTTTAAGGAGATATTGATTTGGCGTGATGGTTTTCTCTTGTCTGGCACACATGACAACATTCTTCTTACTTAACCCAGATAGCAATCTGGTTGACTGATGGACAGAATTCGCCTTCCGAAGTCCAACCTTGGCATACATGTCTCAAGGAGAGATGAGTTCAACTGGCTGCTGATGGCATTATTGCATGCATAAATAAACCAAGAAAATAGAAAAAAGGCCAGGACAGAGGGCTGCATTAGTCTGGCCTTGTTAAAAAGTGTTATGCTGTGGGACTCGTCTTCTGCAATTCAAATTACTTTTCTTGGTTTTTCTCTTGGCTGGGCCCCCTGTGCTCTCTGAGTGATAACTCTGGCCCATCCCAGCGACAGGTAGAATTGAAAAGTCTTTTTATTTCCATAGGCTTAAGCCAAACCTCTCCAAACAAGCTATTCCAGAGCTGAGCCCGAGCCCGCTAATGCCTCGGTTGGCAGCTCAAGCGAGGCCTCCTCCTTGGCGAGCCCAGAGTCGCTCTTATCCACTTCAGCTGTCTTTTAAAAGCCTCCTCTCACAAAAGACAGAGCTGCTCTCAAGGGCCTGAGAAAAATAGAAAATTTTCACACTGTGATGGGAAACACTGTCAAGAACTGAAACGTTACAGAGAAGCATCAGACACCAGTGTGCAGTGGCAGTTACGGTGAGGGGATCGGGCTGTGTGGGAGAAAGAAACACACAAATTAACATAGGAAGGTAAGCTATAATTACAGTATTACCAATGGGTTCTTCAGAGAGTGCACAATGTCCTTGCCTTTTGTTGACTCTGGTGTGTGTTTCTTCCCTTCATACATCCTTCAACAGCATCTTGAGCTGTGGAGGCCCCTGACAGTTTTGTGGGAAGTCAATTTTTGCTCATTTGAAAGATGAGCATTAAATAGTGCAGCTTTTATATCACTTGTTCCCTATGTTTCCTTTTTTATTCTTTTCTAATTCTTTTTTTTTTAAAAGCACCACAGCTTATCAAAGCCATGGTTCTAAGAAAGCATAGCATGTGAAATCATGGCACTGTTTGTATGTGTGTGTGTGTGTGTGTGTGTGTGTGTGTGTGTGTGTGTATGTGTGTGTGCTCCTATTGATATATCTCTTGAGAGATTGACAGTTCACATGTCCCTAGCTATGGATTTATGTAGCACATACCACCAAGGCACCCAAAAAACTCAAAGGAGAATGATAATATCCTTTATACCTCAGCCAGAGGGTGAGACTGAGTCACCCCAACCAATGGTGCATAAACTCCAAAGACTTTGCTTAGGTTGTGATAACTGCTCTTTAAGTTGATATTGACAACTGCAAAACAAACAAACAAACAAACAACCCACAATAGGTCTCAGAAGAGTATTAATATACCTATCAATATACTACACAGCAAAGAGAGTTACTGAGCTTTCAAATATTCTGGGATTGCATCTTCCACCAGAAATTACAGTTTCATTAGCATTTATGACTAGCTTCCCAGGGATGGTTGCCAAAAGGATGAAAGCAGCAAGCAGAGGCCAGCACAAACCACAGCAGCCCTTCTGCAGGCCCACACAAAGGTGCTGACTGGTGCTGGGTTCCTCCGTGGCACAGAAGACCCAGGACGGGAAGAGCTACGACATGGAGCTATTTCCATTATGCCCAGGCAAACAAAAAACAAGCTCAGTGAAATAAAATTGTACTTTCTAGAGTTCTAGGTCAACTAACAGCTTCCAAGTATACTTGGAACCATTTGGTGGAAGGTTATGGAAAGTCATTTTCTATGGAGGTAATTAAACCCTGCATAGGGAAGGTGAGGCTCAATTTCATTGGTGACACTGTTTCACTATAAAAATAGCTGCAACTTTCTTGTGATAAAATTTTTTTTCTTTAAAAAAAAATGAATCTGCATTAACTATGCTCAAAGCTTACAATATTGTGGGGGTAGCAACTTCAATGAATACCTCAATTCCTGCAGTGACCATTGACTGAATGTTCGCCATTTGGTTGTCCTACCTGAAGCTCCTTATCTCATTTCCTTCTCATTACTCTGAGGAAAAGGCATTTTTATCTTTGTTTTTCAGATGGAGAAAGAAAGAGCTGAATGAGTTGAGTCTCTTCCCTAAAACCTTGTAGGGAAAACATGATAGAGCCCGGATTTAAAGCAAAGGCTTTGAATCCTCTAAACCCATGCCCTTTATCCATCTCAGACCTTGCCCAAGAGCCCAGGTAGAATTCCTACTGTCTGAATGAATAAAACCCCATTCAATACCACTGAGCAATTTCTACGTGTGTTAAACTGATAACTTAATTTTCCATTCCACCTGATATTGTGAGAACACAGTGCTAGGGATCTTTGAAGTAGAATCATTCCTTTAATAAATATTTATTGGGTTCCTGCTATGCGTCACACACTGTGCCCAATGCAGAACCTTAGGAAGACAAGCTTCTTGGCTGCTTTTTTTCTCTTCTTCTTTGCTAATGACAGGACATCTGGGAAGAGTGGAATGGTATATTCCATGTCTATAAGTGAGAAAGGAAGGAGGAAATCAATAGAATTTCTGTTGGGGTAGGAGAAAGAGACGTGCCTTTGATGAAAATAGAAGTGGGATTCGCATGTTAAAGTTTCTTTCATGGCAATCAAGAGATGGAAACAATCTGAGCCCATCAACAGGTTTGTGGGTAAAGAAAATGTAAAATATATGCACAAGGGAACATCATTCAGCTTAAGAAAAAAAAAAAACCTTGTCATTATTTTCAATAATATGGATGGACCTGAGGGGGCATTGTGTTATGTGAAATGAGCCGGGCACAAAAAGATGAATACCATAGGATCTCCCTCACATGTGGGATCTGAAATAGTTAAACTCATAGGCTGCGGAATAATCCTCTTGTACACTGTAAAGATTTGTCACTTGAATTGGTTTAATAGAAAGCTGACAGGCCAGTAGCTGGGCAGGAAGTTTGTTGGGAAAGCCAAACTAAGGATGCTGAGAAGGAGAAGGGTGGAGTCAGGAGTCACCAGCCAGATGCAGAGGAAGCAAGATGAGAATGCCTTACTGAGAAAAGGTACCAAGCCACGTGGCTAAACATACTTAAGAACTATGGGTTAATGTAAGTATAAGAGCTAGTTAGTAATAAGTCTGAGCTACTGGCTGAGTATTTATAATTAATATAAGCTTCTGTATGTTTGTTTGTGCCTGGGCGATCAAGGCAGAGAAACTCTGCTTTTGCTTACATTCATAAATCCATAGAGTAGAATGTGAGTGCCTAAGAGTGAGGGAGATTGGAGAAATGCAAGTTAAGAAATAGAAAATTCCAGTAAAGAAAGCAGGAGAATCTTCAAGAGATTTATTGTCAAAAACAAAAAAAATACTAGCGTAACTATAGTATTATATCTTTGAAAATTGTTCAGGCAGCAAATTTTTAGTAATCTCATCAGAAAACAAAATAGGTGATGTAATGCACATGAATCTAATTAGCTTGTTTTAGATATTGCACAAAGTACATGTATATCAAACTGTATTGCCACATGCCATAAATAAATCCATTTTTATTTGTCAATTTAAAAGCATATGTAAACAAATAATTGGTCCATTTTCATCAAAAGACAGAAGCATGTAGCTCTTTGAAAAAATATATGTGCAATTAACCATCCTCTGAATTTTGAAAAGGGCAAATTCAGAAAAGGGCATGAGGTGCGTTGTGCACTGAGCTGGAGACACACTTTGCTCTAACAAATGATAGAGTAGTCAAAAACAATCTCACAAGTTTGGGTTATCTTGGGGATGGTAGCACTATAAAGGGCAACTGAGGCAAATGCACGAGACTCCTCTGAAGCAGCCATTCAGAAAGAGAACCATACACTCTCTGAATCTTCTTCCAGGGTCGCAGTTAGATGCAGAACATTTGGCTACTCTACAGAAATTTGATCTAGTGGGATAGGATATAATTTTCAAGGACCAGTTATAGTCACATGGATGAGGAATGAAGAGCACACAGCCATGATGCTGTTCACATCAATTCCATGGCCTTCTTAGTCTGGAGGAGAGTGTCAAGGTTGGTTGTAATGTGAAAATTAGGAAAGAAGGACATATGTCTTAGGTTAGGGTTTCTATTGCTGTGAAGAGACATCATGACCACAGCAACTCTTATAAAGAAAACATTTAATTGGGGCTGCCTTACAGTTCAGAGGTTTAGTCCATTATCATCATGGTAGGAAGCGTGGTGGCATGCACACAGACATGGTGCTGGAGAGCTAAATGAGAGTTCTACATCTGGATCAGTGGGCAGCAGGAAGAGAGAGTGACATTGGCCCTGGTTTGAGCATCTGAAACCTCAAAGCCCATCCCCAGTGACATATATCCTTCATCAAGGCCACATCTATTCCAACAAGGCCACGCCTCCAATAATACCACTCCCTGAGTCTATAGCGGCCATTTTCACTCAAACCACAACACACGAGGAGGGTGAAGAGATCTAGGAGAGGATTTCTAAGAAGGGGACTGAGGCAAGCAAGCTCATTTTGGGAGTACATGTGGAAAGGGGCTGAAATGCCTTGGGTTCTTGTCCTTTTTGTTAGATACTTGCAGAATCCAAAGAGAAGTACAGTTCAACAAAACTTCCAAAAGTCTTATGTCTTGAAAACCATAAAGTAGTCTGGTATTTGTAATTCACAGAAATTTTTATTGGCAATCTAGTCTTCATGTACTGTTCTCATATTGTACAATTCCCAGAGATTCCCTGCTCATTTCTCACTACAACATTTCATCTCCCTTGGAACCCTCATCCCATACTCTAAAGTACATATGAAAGTGGGAGTGCAGCTCCCCAGACATCACACTCCACTCTGCAACCCAGCTTATCACCTCTGAAGAGGACACTCTGACAGGTGCATGCTCTTGGATTAGGTGGTTCATATTCTACTTTTCCATCTAAGATTCGGTTACACAGAAACCCAAGAAACCACTTGGGTAATTGTTAGCACAGTGGAAGAGGAAAAGCTGATTCATAAGGCCAGATCTTCTGTCAAGGAAGAAAGCAGGAAAGGAGCTACAGAGGGACCATACGTTAATAGAATTTTGTCTCTTTGTAATCTGGCAAAAGCTAAAGTCCAAAGCAGAGAGTGCAGTACCCTTGTAGACATAATTAACTGAGATTCTCGGCCATTCCATTATGGAAGAACTACCCATGTTGCTTTCTAACTCCTGGTACCATGAAGATACAAGTGCAGCCATGAGATGCTCACATCTAAGATTGCCACCATTAGAATGGAGAGGATGGAGGTTACCAATTCCATGGTTCATACACAATTATTTTGACTCCGAACACTCTAAACCTAATGTACATGGATCCATACAAACAAATAGCTCTTATGTCCACAGGGAAGCTTCTTGCAGTTAGTCTGTGATGTTAGCACAGAAGAATGCGGGTAATTAAACAAGGAACAATATTCTGTCTTTAAGATTTTTTAAGGGAAATGGCTTCCTGGGGGCAGGTGTCTGATAATTCATGAGTGCTTGATATCCTAGCAAGGCAGTTAAAATGAAGCTCCTTTAGTCGTGATACCTGATACCCTCAGAAGGCAGACACAAATGACTGGTTGCAAAGCCCATCATTGATCCACCCAGCAAGTATTTGGCGATGCCTGATGTAAATATTATGACTTACCCTTACTAAGTGAGATGTGATTATCTCTGAGCCTTGACACACTGTTGGCACTTACCATCGTGTGGAGGCCAGACTATCAGGAGACAGAGTCAGTCCGGGCTCCACAAAGCCTCCCACCACTCCCCAAAGTAAGGAACAGAAGCCAAGCTTCAACTGGAAACCATGAAAAGGGAAGGTAGGAAAGCTCCAGGCAAAGAGTCCAACACGCTGCCATTTTGTAGAGATTTTCTTCTATGATGCTCCATTAACAACAGCCCAGAAAGTTTACCAGCCAGCCACAGGGAGCCTGGGGGAGACGGAAAACTCTTCCTCAAGGCATCTAGGATATATAATTTAAATGCAATTCCCATCAATAACCACCCTTTGTACTTTAATGTGTGTCAAATACTTTTCTGTCTTCTGCTCAGCATTGCATACTGTTCGGAATTTCTGGGTATCATCCAAAATGCTGATAGGCAGGCGTCCAACCAAAATAGTCTTTTTCCCCCCACTTTCCTCTTCCATTAGTCATGGCCTCTTGCCATGTAGTCTCACAAATGGACACAAACCAATCAATCACCCTTATAAAAATGTCAAAATTCATCCTTCCCTACTGTGAAATGAATACACTGACCTTAACACAAATGCAGAAATAAATAAATAAATAAATAAAAATCCATCACCACCATGGGCCCCTCACTGCCACACTTAAATTTCTCCACTTTTCAGTTTGACAAGACTGACATGGCCAAGAAATAATGTTTTTGTTCCTTTTTTTTTTTTTTTTTATAAAGAGCTGGAAGCCGATGAACATGACTGCTAAATTTGCTAATAAGAATTTGTTTACGTGCAGGCCCTGCCTGTCAAGAAGTGTAGCTAGCCATTATCTGTTTAGAAGAAAGAAATGAGAGAGGGGGATGGATATGTTAGCCACGAGGGAAAAACGTCCATTTTATAATGACTTCTAAAACAATCAAAAATGAATTTTCTCAATTCAGTGAGGCCTTCTCCTAGCTAACCAAGCTACCTGCTTCATTCAAGGTCAAGTACCAGTTTATACAGAGTAACATGGAGAGGCGAGAATGTCCTAGAATTGGCAGGTGTCAACTCAACTCTGTCATTAGATAGCTCTTTGACCTTGATGAGGTCTCTTGGCCTCCTCAATACTCCATTTGTTCACCTGTAAAACAGAGACAATGGTGTCTATCTTCCACAGTGCTGTGGTGGGCATCTGTTCATAAGTCAGGACACTCACTTGACTCTGGGGTATATCACTTTGTCTTTAAAGAAACACTCTTTCTATTGTCAGCTGCCTCTGGCTCCTGAGATTTGATGTGGGCTCTGCACCTGGCCAATCAGAGCTCCTCATTCCTGGGTCCTGGGAGCTGCTTCAAGATCATGCAGGTAATACAATCTGGGACAAAAAGACTTTTATTGAGCCTCTCTTAGGGAATTTCTAGGAAAATAACCTTTAGTTGCTAGAGTTAAAAGGCCAGTAGGAATTTGGCCTAAAGAAACCTGGGGAAAAGCCTGCTCTGGAAAAAAGCCTTCCCAAGCACAAGCCTAACAGAGACAAGAAGAGAAGGGAGATGGACAGAGAAATTTGAGTCCCTTGGTCCTACTGAAGATCTGGACTTGTTTTGTTTCTCTCTCTCTCTCTCTCTCTCTCTCTCTCTCTCTCTCTCTCTCTCTCTCTCTCTCTCCTCTCTTGCTCAAACTAGATTCTAAAAAAAAACCTTAATTAAATAGACTTAAGTTAATCAGGATTTTTGAGAGGCCACCTATAATGTACACAAGAGGCTCAGTATCTGGAGGAGACCGAGCACTCAGTACTGATTCTTTTGGATTTATTACAGGGTGACACCCTCATCAACTCATTGTCAGGAGAGAAGAGCGCAGGTCAGAACTTAACATTTGACACAACTAATTAGTTGCTCACAGCTCAACAGCACTGCACCATGCAGAAAAACAATTACTTAGGTCTATGGCCATGGAGATGAGGAGATGTGATTCATGGCTCTACCCAGCATCTCAAGAGACAATCCTATGGAGTATTACTAGCCAAGGAAAATATCCAAATTCACAGTTTGGAGTATGATTTCTATTGAAGGTATATTGTGTCTACACTTTGGTAAAGTTGAAAGCTTGTAAGATGATCCACAGGGAACTGCTTATATATAAATGGAATATAGTGTGTGTGTGTGTGTGTGTGTGTGTGTGTGTGTGTGTGTGTATGTGTGTGTGTGTCCATTTAGCCTTTAGAAGTTTCACAAAGCCAAAAAAAACAGTACATAGCCATGGGTATGCCTATGGCTACAATAGCTAGCAGTCCCAAGACACATTTCTATGTTCAAGGAACACTTACTTGTAGCAGTCACTTGTTTGAACTTTTTACTCATTACTTTATACAATAAGATAAATATCATTTATGAGATAAAACTTTATAAAAAGGAAGAAAAGAATGAAGAAGTAAAAGGAAGGGAGGGAGAGAAATATCAAAGACCAGTAAACCCTTAAGGGTGACACAAAGTCAAAGGTGTTCTTGCTCTCTTGAGCATTTAGTACTACACCCTGTAATGAGCACATCCCACGTACCATGAAATCTTGCTTATTTATTTATTCAGGAAA
This sequence comes from Peromyscus leucopus, assembly GCF_004664715.2. Classification (NCBI taxonomy): domain Eukaryota; kingdom Metazoa; phylum Chordata; class Mammalia; order Rodentia; family Cricetidae; genus Peromyscus; species Peromyscus leucopus. The sequence goes on along the minus strand of NC_051078.1, from coordinate 37,573,324 downwards.
AATTAATCTGAAGCCCATTTGGGGATAAATAATTGATAGTAATTTCAAGTTCCCCTTTGCATGGGCATTTGCATTTGAAAGCAATCAAATAGAAGCAAAGTACTGTTCTTCACAGATCCAAGCTTAATTAACTATTAGCTGGAGCAGCCGCTATAGGTCAGTATGCTTACATATTGCTGTAGTTTGGATGTGGTTCATCCTGCCAAAGTCCATGTTAAAATTTGACTGCTTACAACAAGACCAGAACAATAGCAATATCAGTGGACATATGAATTCAGATAGGAAAATATTTCTCAGGTTCCCATCCCTACACAAAGAACTAATGGCTGCTGGGAAAAAAGATCATTACCATCTTCCAGGGATGAGGCACTGTCTTAGGATTTCTTTTGCTGTGAAGAGACACCATGACCACAGCAACTCTCATAAATGAAAGCATTTAATTGGGGCTGCCTTATAGGTTCAGAGGTTTAGTCCATTATTGTCAGAAAGGGAAACATGGTGTCGTGCAGGCAGACATGGTGCTGGAGAAGGAGCTGAGAGTTCCACTTTGGGATCCACAGGCAGCAGGAAGACAGTGGGACACATTGGCCTGGCTTGAGCATCTGAGACCTCAAAGCCCACCCCTAGTGACACACTTCATCCAACAAGTCCACACCTCCTAGTAGTACCACTTCCTATGAGCCTATGAGGGCCATTTCCTTTCAAACCACCACATTCTACTTCCTAGCCTCCATAGGCTTACAGCCAATCATAATGCAGAAATGCATTAGGTTCAACTTTCAACGTCTTAATGGTCTAAAATAGTCTCAACCCCATAAATGTCCAATTTTTTTTTTCTGAGACTTAGGACAGTCTCTTAACTGTAATCCTCTATAAAATCAAAATAAAAAATCAGATCACATACTTCTAACATATAATAGTACGGAATATATATTGCTATTCCAAAAGGGAGCATAGTGGAAAACACTCGACCAAAGAAAGACCAAAAACCAGTGGAGCGAACTTCAAATTCTGCATCTCCATGTCTGAGGTCAAGGCACTCCTCAGCTCTCAAACTCCTCTCTGCTTTGTTGACTGCAACACACTTCTTTCTCATGGGCTTTTTCCATCCCCTGTTAGCAGCTGTCCTTGACAAGTGTCCCATGACTGGCATCTCCAATATGTGGGGGTCTCCAAGGCAACCTAGGCTTCAACTTCACAGATTTATGAAATGGCCTCTCTAAGGCTTCATGCAGGGAAACTCCTGACACACATCTGGCCTTGGTGGCTTTTCTTAATCACAGAGGGAGGTTCCATAACCCCTTTCTTCTATCCTTGACTCTAAAACCAGAACTACATGGCAGAAGCGTCCAAATTCTGCTGCTTTCCAAGGCTGGAAGAAGAACCATTCATTCAATCACATCTTTGTCAGCTTTAAGTTTTTGACAGTTTCCTTTACTGCTTAAGCTTGGCTGTCCTGGAACTTGCTCTGCAGCCTGGCCTGACTTTGCACTCAGGTCAGCCTCTGCCTTCCCAGCACGGGGATTAAAGGTGTGCCCCACCATGCCTATTCCTAAGCTTTTCTTTAATTCCTTTTCACTTTTCTTTAATTCCTTTTCGGAAGTCGGAAGTTTAGCTGGGCGGGGTCTTGCTATAAGGTCACCATTCCCTTTATTCCATTTAGCATCAGGCTTTTTCTTTTATCTGTTTATGTCCTTGAACACAGGACTTAGCTCCATTCTACTTCCTGGTGTCCCCTTTTCTCTTCAATCTGTACATTTTGTATTTTTCCTTGCTCAGCTTGCTCCTTTTCACTATAGATCTGCCTAAGAGTGAACACTAATAACCAGAGGGCACCATCAATGCCAGGCTGTTTGGAATGTCCTCTGCCAAAGCTCTTAATCCATACCTCTTCGGTTCAGCTTCAGGCAGATTTTTTGGACAAAGGCAGAAAACAGCTACATTCTTCACCAAAAATGTTACAAACATAGTCTGTAGGCCACATCTTCATATTATTCTCCTCTGAAGCCTCTTGAGCCAGGTCTACAATTCACATCTCCCTCAGTGCCACTGTCTTGCATGTTCCTACTAGGATGGCCCATTGAGCCCCACTTAAAGTATTCAACTGCTTTCCTAATCTAAAGTCACAAAGTCCACATTCTTCTACTATCCGTTCTGTACATTTAAAACTTTCAGGCTGCTACTGAGCAGGGATAAATAAAACCACAAATCATATGGTATTGTCCATTGTTTAGTTGCTTCTGGTAGGTTTTATGATTACAAAGACTTGAAAAGTCTTCCTTAAGTCAGACATCTCATCACCCTAGTCCCCCTCCTTCTGCTTCCCACACCCTCTCTGAGAAGCCTGTCTCAGATCCTATCCCCAAGGGAGACATCCCCTATCCTCAGAACTTCAGTTTCTCTTTTGTTTGTTTGTTTGGTTTTTCGAAATGGGCTTGTTGTCTGTGTAATAGACCTAGCTGTCCTGGAACTCACTTTGTAAACTAGGCTGGCTTCAAACACACAGAGATCTGCCTGCCTCTGCCTCCTGGGTGTTTCAGTTCTTCTACTTGGAGTTTAAGCAAACTGTTTCTTGCTATAATCCAACTAAAAAAGCATAATTACCTTCTATTTCATGTTGCCCTCACAGTTACAATACATGCTTAGATGTTGTGGACATAAGATGTGATTCATATTTTTTCCCTAAAATCCTAGGGTTCAAGGGGCTTGGGAGAATTTTTAATTTATTACATCCTTCCTTCAGACAGGACCACTCTAAATCAGCAAAGCACAGAAGCATCCAGTATTAACAGGGTTCTCTAGAGTCATTTCAGATAGGGTCAAGTTGACAACCAAGAATAGCCATCATAGCCACCTCATTGGTTGTCCAGTGCAGAGTGGTCAGCTCTGAAACAACATACACACACACAAAAAACAAAAAAAAAAAAAAAAAACAGACTCAGCAGGTTGTACTTGTATAATTGTATACACACACACACACACACACACACACACACACACACACACACACACACGTATGTAGCAGTAATTTAAAAAGTCTTTCAACTTGAGTGTGCGACATGGGGTGGTGTTGGAGGGAAGATACCTGGAAGATGCTGGATGGAGGAAAGTGTTGTAATTCTATTACAATTAAAAACATATTTTAAAATGTTTTTCATTGTCAGAGTAAAGAAGCCTTTGAAGGAGGCCTGCACATGGACTAATATCTCTATCAAGGCACTGGGTTGGTTTTTTGTCAAGACTTGAATTCTCATGGGAATGGCTGAGTTCTCACAAAGTGAGCTTGGCAACATCCTTACACTCCCTTACCAGCGTCCCCTTGGCACACACATTTGTTTATCTTTTCTGTTTCTCTGCTGTACTGTAACACAGCAGGAAAGCCCTTGATGTAAACAGCTGGATGAAGACACTTGCTCTTGAACATTCCAGCCTCCAAAACCCTGAGCCAAGGCAAACAACACCCCAGCCTCAGGTGTTTTATTACAGCAATGCAAGACGACTTAAGATTCACACAGTCTTTATTATTTCCCAGTGGGAGCTGGGTATTATTATACCCACCCAGACCAATGGCAACATGGCTCAGAGAGGTTCAAAACTTGTCCACAGCTCAAGAGGGATGGATCTAGAACAGAACATAGCTTGGAGTGACCCAGCCATATTTTTCATTACAGTTCTTTCTGGTGACAGTATAACTGTAGCTGTCACTAGCTGGGCATCACCCTCACTTGGCTGCAGGACAGAGTGACAAAGTGGATTTTATTTCAGGTTATAAATTTTTAAATCCAATAAGGGGGACCACCACAGAGCTTTTAAGAAGTTTTTTTTAAAAAAAAAATGCCAATTATACCGGTTTTCTAAACTGCATACCAGTGCTAATCAGTTTGGTCTCTTTTCTATTTCCCCTTAATTTTATTTTAGCTTCCAGCCTTGTGTGGTTGGCTACAGAGGGAGGGAACAGTGATTCTCCGTGCTCTGCAGACTCCTGTCTGCCTGCCCTGTCTCTGCTTTCTCACATTGTAGTCTTAATTTGATCAGCAGTTATGAAAAGGCAACATTAATCCTGGAGAAAGAGGCATTGTTCCTGGCCAGACAGTTTCAGTGTTGCTTCGAAAGTGAAGTGTTTTGTGCTCATATATGAGTTTTACCCTTTGGGGCTTTGTGACTCCTTGATGTGAGAACAGAAAGAGGGACAGAATTATTTAGAGTCAGACACATGACACCTGCTATTGGAAAGTCTTGTCAGAAAGCACAGTGAGTTCTCTAGCCCAGCAAAGCTCATGCCTGAGAGGATTCCAGAAGATGCTACTGAATATGGATATAGTCATGGGCACATTGGTGGTGAGGGGCAAGGGGGAAGAAGAGGATGAACCTTCCTCCCCATCCATCATGACAAGTTAGGTTCCCAGGCCTGGTAGTATAAACCTAGGTAATTTATTCATCTGATTACAGTTGTCATTTGCACAGCACTTAACAGATCCTCGTGCCTTACCATGTGCTTTTATGAGTATGTCCTTTTGATCCTGTCAGTATTATAAGTATATAGCCCTGTATCTGGTGAAGAAGATGAGGTTTAAGGTGCAAGGAAAGTGTGCAGAACTTGCCAGGTTCTTAATGACAGCACAAGATTGTCTCCAGGGTGTCTATTACATACCAGGCCCTGGGTTAAGCCCTGAGGATATAGGCTTGAATGAAAACAAAGTCATACAACTTTTAGGTTAGTAGAGGCAAGCAGTGAGTGAGCAAGCTATTAAACTGTGGGCACCTACTGTATTGTCTTGTTTATGGAAGATATTCAATAGATCGTCACTGGACAGGGGAAGCATGGAAGGATGGTTGGGTGACATTGTGCTAATATAGGTGAGCATGGAATGCTATGAGACATAGAAGAGTAAAAATCTTACAACATAGTAGGTGTTTGAGCTGAGTTTTGATATAAAGGAAAGAAATTCATCAGCTAGTGAAATTTATTTTAGTGTGTGTGTGTGTGTGTGTGTGTGTGTGTGTGTGTGTGTATGTGTGTGTGTATGTTATCACATGTGTGTGGGTGTTCATGGAGAGACAGAAGAGGGTGTCAGATCTCACAGAGCTAGAGTCACAGAAGGTTAGTTATGGGTGCTGGGAATTGAACTCAGGACCTCTGCAAGAACAGGACGTGCTCTTAACACCCTAGACATCTCTCCAGCCCCAGCTGAGGGACTTCCATCATAGAAGGCTGACTGCATGCTAAAAGTTAATCTCCTCTGCTGTAACAGAACAACTCTGGACTGTCTTCCGTCTTCCTGTCTAAAGACACAGAGACTTTAGAGCCAAGGCCAGGTCCCAGGATGCTCCATCTCTGTTTACATTCCTCTGCAGGATGCTGCTCAACTTTTCTCTAGTGTTGGTTTTCTTCTTTTCTTTCATATGGGGGAATCATTCCCAGGGGTGTCGTGCACAGCCTGTGAGCATCATAGTTGGACTTCTTAAACTCTGGATCATTAACATTTTAAAAGGAAAGTGCTATGTTTCAGGCCCCCATAAATAATCATTAGAGGAATCGTAACAGTAATTGCCAAGCAGTGAAACAACAGAAATGTCTTGCTTACATTATCCAGAGCTTTATGATGTGTGCTGCTCTTTTAATGTACATTACTTAATGATGGATCCTAACAGTCCTTTGAGGGAGAAAAGCAAATAATCATTCTGCCATTTGATGGAGATAGGATTAATGTTCAGAAGAGAGAGACAAAGTTGCAGCTGATCACATCTATACTGACCACTGGAATTCCTGACTTGCTACGACTCAGTGTAGATAGGACCCATAGATAAAAGTGTGTATTTCTACTTTTGTCATGGAGTAAATGGAACCTCAGTAAGTAACTCATCCAGGAGCACTCAGATAGTAAGAGAGAATGCTGTGACTAAAAGCCATTTTTTTCTTAACTTCAGCATTCTTTGCATTTTAATATCTTGCTTCCTTACTCCTCAAGAGATTCCAGACAAGAGAGCTAGGACCAAGCATTCCATCTTCTTAGAGAGGTTTTAAATGTCTTGTTAGAAACGTTAGGATTCTTGGCTTACTCTGACTATAGAAAATGTGTGAGTGGGTCCTGGGTCAGATCTTGAAAGCTTGTCTGGTCTCTTCTGCTCTGGAGGACTGTTGTCATGGTTGTCTTCATCAATATCTTCATCCCTCTCCTCTTGCCCTTCCTCCTCTCCTTTTCCTATTTGGCCCTCACTTTTGGTGGCCCACAGAGGCTTCCTAGTGAGAAATTACTCAAGCTCAGAGAATCTGAGCTTGCTTTACCCAGCAGGGCTGCATAATAGGATGATTTGGCCAGAGGCATGTTTACCAGGTGTTTGGAAGGGTCTATACTTGGCTGTACAGGGTCCTTTGATCTTGCAAGGGGGGGGGGGCTTTTGCCTCTCCTTTTGGCATGTTATAAAAAGCCCTTTTGAATAAAGCTCTGGGCAGCTGGGTATTGGCCCAGGGCCCTCTCAAAGCTATCCTGTGTCTCTGTCTTTCTTATCATCTTTTTCTATCTTTCATTTCTTCATTTCTCTCTCTTCCACCCAAGAACCCTTCGAAAGGTGGGAGCAGGTTGGATCTGGAGTCCTCCACTCCCTCTTCCATTTAATAGTCTCTTATTATCTATTGTTGTTCCTGTGTTTATGTTTTAGCCATTAGAAGGAGAGGTGTGTACTAGGAGGTAGTTTATTATCATTTCTTAGAACCCTATCCATGTAAAAGTAGCATCCATTGCCACTTGCTAATTATATCATTAGAATCATTCACAGTCAGTGTAAGCTCTTGCCCTGAGAACAGTAAGCACATTGAATGGTGAGAACACAGTTGGAAGTACACTATTTAGACTCTTGGACTGAACACACCACGTAGAACTGCCTCTCCTAAGGGGGAACACACGGAGAAAGAGAGGAACATCTCGGCTCTGATTCTCCCACCACCACTGTCACCACAGAGACGCAGTGGTGCTGTGCACTCCTACAGGCAATGGGAGCCGGCCAGGCTAGGGGAATGATGAAAAGGGCTACCAGAAGAGCTGTAAAGAAGTTGGTAGGCGGGGCTGGAGAGATGGCTCAGAGGTTAAGAGCACTGACTGTTCTTCCGGAGGTCCTGAGTTCAATTCCCGGCAACCACATGGTGGCTCACAACCGTCTGTAATGAGATCTGGTGCCCTCTTCTGGCCTGTAGACATATATGCAGGCATCACATTGTATACATAATAAATAAATACATCTTAAAAAAAAAAGTTGGTAGGCGTGGCCTAATAAGAATCCTATAGACCAGGGAAGGACGTGGAGGAGCTGGATGAAGGAGAGAGCATGAGAAGGTGAGAGATTAGAGTAGACAGGAGCAAAGGAGGCTGGCAGAGCCGAGGGGAGCTTCCTGCTGCACAAGCCCCACAGCAGCAGAGAAATACAAAGAACAAGAGCCCTGGGACGGTAAGGCGAAGTGGTCTGTGCCCTGCATAAGGCTGAATGAGGTCACTCAGCAGCAGAGAAACAAAGGTGCGAGCCAATGGCAACCAGAAAGTCACCCATAACTGACATGATTGAATTTACAGATTTGCCAGCAAGCCTCTAAATGACAGACTGTAGCAGGATGGGATGCCCTGGTGTGCACACCAATATTCTTTGCTAGCCTGCCCTGATGGTGTCAGGGTTAACACCTCTGATCTCATAGGACAACCAAGGGCATTTTCATTGCCTCATCTGGTCAGAGCTTCTGATTTATGTCCTGTCAGAAAGATCTATTTCCCCAGTAATAGTCACGTTTCCACTGCTGATTTCCTTCCCCTCAGGACCCCAGATTGCAACGAGCTCCGTAGCCTCCTGAGGCATATCACCTAAATGTTCCCCTTGGAAATTGCTCCTGCAAATATTCTCAATCAAAACCCAATAAAATGTCTGAGAGCTCGTACTACCCCAGAGGCTGGGAATTGCACACTGGAACCGTATCCCAGCATGTTCAACATAGGACCAACTCTCGAACCCTTCTACTAACACAGACTTTTGGAATTACATCTGGGTTTTCCTCGTCTAAAGCCGAACCCTGTTATTGAATGAACAACATTCATTTATGATTTTTCAGACACTGAGGAATACTAGCACACAGCAAACACTCCAAAACCCTTCTCACATCGTCTTAGGGCAAGGGGCAGTGCGCGAAAAAATGGTCATGCAAAGAATTTATTCCTTGGCCGGGATTTTGAAAACATCCCCCACGTCACACTTTTGATGACAGAGCTTCACAAAAGCAGGTACTCATAAAAGCCAACCCTCCATAAATAGTGTTTTTTTTTTTTCCTTACCAAGACAGAAGTTTTCTAGTTGTCTATTAACTAGAGGGGCACTTACTCTGCTGCAACAGAGTAAAACCATGCTCCCTCAAACAAGCAACAGCTCATGTCTATCTTGGGGTATTATTCCAAACCACCAGGTGGTCCCGATTGTCCAGCTGACAAGAGCCGCCTTCTGCTTTGTTGAGCCCCTGATGCGTTTATCAGTATGGTTGACATTGAATAATGGCATCAATTTTGTTTCTTCATTATTTTTAAAAATTCACCATCGTTTGAGAATTTTATATATGAATATAATGAGTTTTGATCTAATCTATCTCTACTCCCTCCACTCTGTTTCCTCCAATTGCACCGTCTTTCCCGCCTAAGTTCATGTAGTTTTTTTAACCCACTAAGTCCACTTAATGCTGCCAACATGTACGTGGGTGTAGAGCCATCCACTGGAACATGGGCCACCTACCAGCAACCGAATCTCTGAAGAAAACAGCCCCCCCCCTATCCACCAAGCACTAATAGCTAGCTACTCAGCTAGCGGTAAGACTTTGCGACTCTGTCCTCACCCACGCTGGAATTTGGGCTGGCTTCATTTTGTGCAGATATTGTGCAGGCAATCATAGGTGCTGTGAGTGCACGTGTGGATTGGCCAGTCATGTCAGGTAACTATTGTTTCTCCGCAGTTCTCCACCAACTCCGGCTCCTACAATCTTTCCACCTCCTCCTCTTCAACGATTTCTGAGCCTCTGGGGTAATAATGGCACCTGACATAGATGTCTCATTTAGGCCTGAACCCTCCACCATGCTACCCATGAACTCACTGATGTGGTTCTCATCCCTGAGAGAAAGAATTACTCTAAAAGAACAAACTGAACTTCTTCCAACTCCTGTAGCTCCCTGTCTCGCTGCATGATGTCTTCCCCACACCTGTGCTCCTGACAGCCTGACAGGATGCCATCTGCCTCCAGGACGTCACTGGCGTCAAATGATGCCGGTGCTGTGCCCTTGAACTTCACAAATTATGAGTTGGATAAGCCTTTACAATTTTTTTTTTTTATAAATTACCCAGCCTTTAGCATTTTACTATACCAACAGAAAATGTATGTATATAGAGACTTACTGCAAAACAACTTAATTGCAATCTCTGAGGCCAGAGCCTAGGTATTCATGTTTTAAAATGTTTCTTCAGTTGACTAAAGGTGCAGCTGGGTTAGGTACCTCAGAACTAGCTTAAAGGCAGAATATTTTTCTCTGGACCATTAGTACTTGTATCTGGCATTCAATTGACATTCAATAAATTCTTGAAGGATAGACAAAGGAATGATGGAGAAATGGCTTCCTACATATTAGTTAAACTTGACCCTAAATAGAAATTTACAAATTCATATCATTTTCTTGAACAGGGGATATTAGCTCTGGCAGAGACCTTTGATGCAAGAGAGATTTATCATGTCTGACAGATAAGACTAATACAGCAAAAGGTCTCGTGGTGAGTGGATAGTGGGAACCAAGCTCATGGATGCTAAATTTGGAGGGCTTCACTTGATTTCTGTGACACAGAAAGATTTCTTTCACTTAACTTTTCAAAGCAAGGATGAGCTCTCTTTTTGAGAACCCCTTGAGTAGAAATGGAAATGCCCCCACCCATTCTCCAGGCTCATGTGCATTTCAGGGCATTTATTCATTATTTGGAACCTGCTCATTATACAGTTTTACTACATAATGAAGACAAATGCCCACAGTTTAGCTACAGATTTGGTTAATGACAAGATGTATAATAATACAAGATAATAGGGCCAGGCCATTGCATTCTAATTAAATATTTTTGTCAGATCCTTTTGCTCATTAATCTTCTTTTATTTGCCATGCTTTATGGCTATTTTGCTTCCCACCTTGAGGAGATGCATATGTGTCATTTAAAGAATGGAAACAGTTTCAAGGTTTTTATGGAGACTGGGTTTTCTTCTTTCTGTATGTGTTTGTCTGCAGACAAACCAGTGAGTTTAGAAGGGAACGCATCACACGCCATCCAGACAAGCCCTCTAATTGGTATGCTAGCCCACGCTAAGCTGTGTGATTGCATCCAGTTACTGGCAGGGAAAGGAAGCATTTCCGGGGAAATAATATCTCATTGGTAATAGCTACAAAGGCACTGAATAGCAAACACCAGCCTTAATTTTAATGCCTCATATTATGCAAAATATTTCATAGACAAGGTCTGGGACGTTCAAGCCCAGGACAATGATGCTATCCTAAGACTCTGATGGTCACTGATGTCAAATTTGCAACTGCTCAGGGACACAGAGTGTAGGAGCATCAGCATCTCTACATCATCCCACATCATCATTTTCTTCATAAGCAGAAGTATTTACCTGTTAAGAGCTGTCAAAGGCTGAGATTCCACAAGCTATCTGGCTGCCGGCAATAACCCCTTTTAGGTTGAGCTTTGATGGGACAGTATTTAGGTTCTAATGGCCCTTAAAAGCTACAAGGTGCAAATGTGAACCAATGAAATCCACACTGCAATGGCCATTTGCAGAATGATCCTTGCAGAGCTGCTGAGAGATAGGGGGGTTGATGAAGCATCTCCATTAGAATGTGGCCCTGGAAAGGCGTCCTCCACAATACCTGTGTCATTTAATGGTGCTCATTCTTACCCTCCGCCCCTTCCTGCAACGAAAGATGATTACCCTGACAGCAAGCCATGTCTCACCCATCACTTTCTGTCAATTTTCTTGCCTCTGGAAAAAAAATTCTGTTTGGGTTCTTAGATTAATTCTCTAGGCAAAACACTCTCCTCCTATTCTTGCTATTTCTGTTCAAAATAGACATCCGGGGAGAGTTAACTGAAGAAACAAAAGTTAGACTATGATTTAAACACAGCACACCAATTACAAGTTTTAAGGGGGAGTGAGAAAGGATTCAAGGAGAACTTTCCTCCTGAAACACATCGTCATCATGAAGTATCACACAGATGCAGCACAGATCTAGTGGCAAAGAGGCAGGCCTGCCCCCAAGCTCCATCCAGTCTAGACTGATTCTTGATTAGCATCTCCAACACAAGATACGCATACCTGATGGACCTGTGTGCCCAGGAGGAGAAATGATAATGGTAATTAAAATAGCCAAGTGACCATTAACATTTTTTTCCTACTAATCAGTTAGTGGTCTCTTTTCTGTAAAAGAGCCACAGGAGAAATCCAAGTATCATTCAAAATATTTCTTGGGACGAAGTTCTTGGAATTAAGAGCTTTTGTGTAGCTTTCTCTAAAGACATTTTTCCCCCATTGAGCAGATTCTACATCTCTAAAAATGATGAATCCTTGGCGCTAAGACTTCATCCTTCTTAGCCGAGCTGGGGAAACATCTTGACCTACACAGACTATAATGAGTGATGGAGGCACATGTGACATTTAAAGGGACGGAGGTAGAAAGGGCCCAAGGCAAAGGAGATGGCATCCAGCCTTATCTGAGGAAAGGAAATGGTTTCTGCTGTAGGGCCTTCAGCTGTCAATCAGTGGGGCTCTTAGGGCATCAACTGTTCATTTCTGTTAGCCCCCAACACAATTACTTAGGAAAAGTCCAACTCTGAGATACACAGGAAGATTTGTGGTGGTTGTGACAGACCACACAGCCTTCATTTATTAAGAATGTATTAATAAATTAAGGACTTACTCAGTGAACACTAGGATATAGTGTGGTAGAAACTCAATTAGAAATATGAGGTAGACTCAGAGTGGATCATATATAGAAAGGGCTAGGCTTTATATATCCTACTGGAAAGCAGGAGATGTGTTTAGCATTGAGGAATGACTTCATATATCATCTGGAATCACAGGTGAAGACAATGTGGGATTACTAAACTCTGATTTCTGGAGTACAAGAAAAGGGTGGCTCTAGCCTATGACTCTATGACTGTGGTTTGGCCCAGATAAGATATATTTGCCTAGGGGTAGGCTAATGTGGGCAGAATACAGCCTCATCTCCTCAATGTGTTTGATTTCTGAGTGTGAAAAGAGCTTCCATAAAAGAGGTCCCTCTCTCCCTCTTTCTCTCCGTCTTTTGAATATAGATCCCCATTTCTATTTTAAACCTTCATTCAATATCCCATCAAAAGATTCCACAAAGTCTTCCATGAAGAACTTCATACCATCCATACTTGATCATAGATCCTGGATCCTTCTTTCTTTCTACGCAGAACCCATGAGCTCCCCAGTGATCACGTGCTTAAAAGAAACTTTGGGAAATGCCCACACTCTACCATTGGCTTCTTAAATCCCGCATTCTTCCTGTCCTTCTCCATCTTATTTCTCTCCAACTTAATTCTACCGTGCTGTACCTTGTGGATGTAACACTCCTTCTTAGGGGAACTTTTCGTTGATTATTCCTTGTTGGTTTTCAGACCCAGTTTCTTTATCTACAGTTTTAATCTCACTTAACCTCTTCTGCTGATCAGGAAACATTTTCTCCTGAGTAAATTCAAAGATCTCTGGAACACAATGTCATCCTTAGTCCTTTGATCTACAACTCATCTCCCTTCCAACCATTTTTTCCATTTTCTCTGTGAATCTTCATGTCTTACGAGTTCTCAGCATACTCTTGTAGTGTTCTTCTTCACAATTCTTTTCTACTACATTATTTTTGGTTTTTCACCCCATTTTGTAACTTTATTTTTTCAGAGACTATTTTTATCTCCTTCTATGCTATACATTTGCCTTTTAAAAAATTCACAGTACAATATTGCATATGTGCAAATAAATGACAGTAATAAAGCCTTCCCCATACTGTTTACTTGTGGTATTTGATTTAGTCAGCTTCATATCAAGTCCTACCCACACTTCTGCAATGCTTTTTAATGAAATCTAAAATGGTTTTCCATATTTCTTTGTATTCATATAAATTATTTGACGTTTTATAAATTGTAAGTTTTTATTGTTCTGCCCAAGTGCTCTTAAGTAAAAAGAAAGAAAAAAAAAGACCCCAAACAAAACCTCAGTGCATTTTTCTTTCTTTATGAAACCAATGTTGTAAAACAGCATATTCTGGACCTCTGGTGTCTGAAGTTCTTCCGAGCGGTTTTAAGGATCATTCTTTATAGCATTTTATTTTTCTTTTCACAGTGCCCAGATTTGGGGGAGATGAGAGAGAGAGGAAGAGAGACAGAGACAGAGACAGAGACAGAGGGACAGAGACAGAGATGGAGATCAGACTCACAACGGATCCCTGACTTCCAAATAATTTAGTTATTATGTTCCAACTCTTCTTACAGTGTGAGAACAGGATGCATTCAGTGAAGAGCATGCTTTGAGTTTGCTTTTGTCTTGCAATAACGATGTACTGTATGATATGAGCTGCCGTACAGTCATAAAAGCAAGCACTTGACCCTCTACTGTATACTGTACTGAAAAATGATGATGTGCAATAGGTAAAGTGTTCTAAACACAATTTTAATTTACACTGTTCCCAAATTTCAGCACGTTCACTGAAATGCAACTCCACTTTAAGACGAGGTGCATCTCTCTCATAGGAATCTTTAAGCCTGTGAAAAGAAACCTACATAATAGCTACCCTTAATGGAGCATTTAATATGTATTTCCAAGTTCTGTCTATTTTACATATTTATTCCACTAACTCTTCTAATATTTTTGTAGAATAGATGTTTTTATTCCCATTTCACAGTAAAGAGTTATAGATCTCATGGAGGCAAAGCATTTTGTTTATTATTCTGCATCTGCTGAGTGGTTGAAGTATGGAACCCTGCTTTATGACACTCTACTATGGGGCCATGCCTCTATATCAGCATCTGGAAATGTCCATTTATCCCCACTAAGAGGTATAAAGACAGCAACCCTAGAATCCAGGTGTTCTCCATAGTCTAACAGCTGGAGAACAAAGGGTTTCTGATTTTATACAACCGTGGCCTGGGTCAGAAATGGAAGCACTGTCTATGTCCTGTCAAAGGAGCAATATAGGTCAATGGACTTACAGCACAGTTATCAACAAGAACAGGGGGAGGTGTCTGTCTGCTCAAAATAGTCACCAGATCACAAAGACACACATTCCCTTTGCGCAAGAGGGGGTTGAGTTTATTGGACTATGCAGCTGAATGACAATAATCAGACTTGGCTCTACACATGGAAGAATGTTGAAATGGTACACCGGGCTGTCAAAAAACACTTCTTTCTATTTTGGCTCTTCTTGCAATTATATGATGACCACTAGCTGCCACAGGCTGACACTTAACTGACTTTGTCTCCTTAGTAGAAAAGATCTTACTTTTCTTTGTTGGTTCAACAGAAGTTTTGGTTTTTACTGGGAGAGCTTGTGGAGAGAGGGTGTTTCTAAGGATGGATGCCTTTCCAGAAGCCCAAAAGCTCAGACTAAGCTGGGGTCTATACCAGCCAGTCTGGGCGACCAGGAAGATAGGCTCTTGTATAGCAATCACTCTGGCCAGGGGAAGGGTGTGTTTAGCTGTTCATATCTGGACCCTAAATTCACTCTCAGAGCTGAAGGGAAGAGAGTGGTGTCAGCTCCAATAGAACCCCATGAACTGAGCATAAGGACATTTCTGGAAGTAGATGAAAATAGAACCAGGGTATTCATGGAGAACAATGCCTACTACTAGTCCACAATTGGAAGACAGAGAACCACAGTGGCCAAAGATGTGAGTTTAAGGTGACTCAAATTATAAGCCACTGAGCTAAGTTTCTTAGACTCCAAATAATAAAGGAGGAGATTCGCCATTGATTTCTACTAGTCATTTATTTGGCTCTACTAGGATGAAACAAAAATTGTAAAGGTATGAAGCCAGACATTTATTTGTCCTGCAAACACATGTACATTAATTCTCCCATTGGTCTGCTATTTACCAAGAACTGTGTTAGGTATTAGTGAGTTAGATAAAAACTCCTACTTGTAACGCGCGCACACACACACACACCATTAGCACACATGCACAAACAATTGTACACACATGCACACCCAAACATGCACGTGCATGCACTCGTATACATACATAAACACACATGCACACATACATGTGCATGTAAGCCCACATGCACACAGGGTGGAAGTTTCAGATGAAGGCTACAACACAAAGACACAAACACAATTTTCCACTTTCTCCCAAGATATTCCTAGTAATAACCTCCCTCTGAAAGGTGCTTTCTAAAGAGAGGCGAAATGCAGCTCCTAGGCTAGGAGACGGTCATAATCAATCATGTGCCTGTGTTAGCCATTAGGATTCTACTTGCTCCCCCTGGGATTCTAATGAGAGCCGTCTTCTTTCTTTGGGAATTCTAAATCTCACCATGGTAACTCTCAGGAAAGTGAAATAGAGGCAGAACACGCATGGCCTTCAAATTATTCCAACTCGATTTGGCAAATAGAATTTGGCTTAGGATTCAAATATTTGCTATAGGAAGTGGGGTAACATTTAATACTTCCTGGTCTCTGTTATGCATCTGTGAAATGGGGTCAATACCACGGCAGGGGACTGCTGTGAGAACACAATGAGATATTATCCATAAAACTCTTAGAAGACACATACAGTGTGGGGTAAATATAGAATAATCAATGCTTGTGAATTAATCAATATACTGTGATTATTTTTGAATAGCAATACATTATGATTAAAAAAAAAAAAAAGCCGACAGCTTTCTCACTTCTCAGACATCAGACCCTGTTACATGATAGCTCTTACCCTGACATCCCTGTCCCTCACTATCACACAGCTCACATTCCCAATTATATTTGGCTTAGAGTAATCCTGAAGTCATTCGTATTCGGTTAGCATATACCTGCTGGGCAAGCAAGTGTGGCCTTGACAAGAATAATTGTACTTGGCATTTGTAGAATATCTTATACATTTCAAAGCCCTTTTGCATATGTTACCTCATGTGGGATTAAGCATTTGCCATGGATACGACATTCACGGATAATCAAAGTTGGAATTTTATGCTGGTTATTAGATTCGACTTCTGCTCGCTTTCTGAGAGACCCACAAATCAATTTATTTAGTGTAAGGCATATTCATCATCATCATTTTTTAGAGAATTTAGGTCAGCCAAAATTGGGAATTTGGTTAGCACGTCTTGGGTAAAATGATGTATCCCAGGGTTTATTTTGCAGAGGGAGGAGGTAGGTGGCAGAAAAGGAGGGGGGTATGGATGGAATCCAGAACTTCAGCTCTTGTCAGTGTCCTGACAGGTACCTGTAAGAAGTGTGGATGACTTTACAGGAGCCTGAGAGCTCATTCTGAGCTGGAAGCTACTCCAGCCAGTAACCTCAGAATAAAGGAGGGTTTATTTTGGCTTACAAATCTAAGGCATAGTCCTTCCTGGGAGGGAGGACATGGCAGTGAGAACATGGGACAGCTGATCATATTGCAACCATGGCCAAGAAGCAGAGGGAGATGACCACTGTGCTCATTTTGCTTCTGATTTTACCATCTGAAACCACAGACCATAGGGTTTCTGCCTACTTCCGGGTGGGCATTCCCTCTTACATTAAGTAACCTATACTCTGGAGTGCTTCACAGTGATTCTGAACTCAGTCAAATTTGATGATGAAATCAACAGTTTTTAAGTGGGACAGCTTTGAATTCAAATGCTTGCTTACCAAATAGTAACTCTGAGCAAGTAATTTGTCCTGTGTAATCCCCAATGTCATGTTTTAGGTGTGTATTGAGTACACACACTTCACAAAAGTATAATAAAGTTAAATAAGTGAGTGTATGTGGGAAGTGTCTAAATTGGAAAGGTTTGTTAAGCCTTATTCTCTGTAACCCTGTTATCAGGAGTAAATTATCAGGAGTAGCTGCTACTTTGGGTTCTGAAGGTTGGGATGAGGTTCTTTAGTTGTTCTTTCTCACTACACTATTAGAGAGTTCTGTAGAAACCCGAGTGGGAGAAATTTCTTCTGGGATGCGGCTGAGAGTGTACTTTGAGTCTTCAGGAAACCTGGAGATATTTGGGCATTCGAGGGGAGAAGAACTCATTGCCTTTGTGAACTCTAGCAAGTTCATGGCCACTGTCACCTAAAGCTGCTCCAAGAAGAGTCCTATTCTGAATGGAAACCTACAGGGACAAACACGGCTTTGGTAACTGAGACTTTTGCATACAGTAGGTTTGCAAGCAAACAAGCAGCTCTTGGAGAACATTGCTGTTGAGATCTGCCACATAGTAGCCATGGGGGGTAGTGGACTTGCTGAAGCTAAGTCTATGTGTAGTCTTTATTACTAAAAGCCTTGTGTAGGAGGCCAAGGCCATTGAGAGTGTGTCTGGATGGATTACATAGTCGGTGCTATCGGAAGACAGTCTCAGCTGGGGGAGTGTGCCTGTGTGTCAGGTGTGTGCATCTGTAAGAAGCTTGTCAGAGAAACGATTTTAATGTCCCTACGGGGAGACCGGATGGAGCTGAAGACCCGGATGAGGCCTGAGACAACTGAAGAGATCCACGATCACTTGTCTGTAGGGTGATGAATGTTCCGAGAAAGGGAAGTTTTCATTATCAAATTAAATGAGAGTGCTTTATTCTATTTGATGGACAATGACACTAGCATTCTACAAGGGCACAGCAAATATAGCTCTGAACTGAACTATCCTCAGTAGTACAAGGACATGCAAACTTGTCATCTGAGCTGTGTAGAATGACCTTTGCACACCACAGGATAATGTGGAAACCCATGGAGGAAAAATGTGAGAACCATGATAAGGAGTAGTTTGTACTCTGAGTTGTGACTCGCTGCATTTTGATTTCTGGTATGTATCTTGGTCATCTCTTTGAAGCAGTTTTAGAAGACAGAGCTTGGATCTATTTCTCCCCTGGGCCTAGCATGATGGCAGCCCTCAGAGATCCTGCAGGCACTCGTGTATCAAACTGTATCATGAGCTTGTTTTCCATCAGCTTGCTGTAGCTCCCTTAGGGTCCAGGCTTCATAGCAACCAGGGAAGGAATTTGGTATCAATTACCACTTTCTAAATTTGGTATGGGACTTCAGTGGCGAGAGAGGTGATAGCTCGGAGCCTTCTTCAGTGGACAGTTATGTCTTTGGGTAAGACGGAATTCCCTACTGTCTTCTACAAACAAGTGCCAAGGTTGTCACATTGAGGATCTGGCAAGGTAAGAACCCTTCTTGAGTTAGGGACCCAGGAAACTCTCCAACAGAAACACTTGGTCAAGAATCCTGCCTTTTAATCACCTTGGGTTCAAGGACAAGTTTAAGCTCTATCTGTCTTGCAGACACCACTTCATGATTACCCAGAATGAGGAGTAATAGGATTACTGTGTCCAAAACTGGAGTAGAGCAGTCTGGGAGACTCAGATCTCCTCCCTGCACCACTGAATTAGAAACAGACTTTTGTCTACCTTTTGATGACCACAAACCATGATGCTTTGGGGGCCCTTTCTTTTTTTTTTTTTTTACAATTTTAAGAAGGAAATCACAACTATAGGCATGTGTGTGAAGAGTGATCCATGGCTTTCAGAACAAATCAACTAACCGTGATGTAGTGTCTGGCAAAGGAAAGAGGCTTGCCTGTATCCCATAAGCAACAGAGCCAAGCTTCCCCCTCTCATTTCTGAATCTCTGTTGCCAACCTTCTCAGCAGTACCTGGGCCCAACAACAGTGGCCATAATGAAATCTGATCAATTAGCACCAACCTCTGGGGTGTCCCATAGTTGATCTTATGGACAAAGCTAAACTCAGCGGATGAATATTCATTATGACGAGAAGGAAGGGGCTTTTAGTTCTCAGACAATTAACAAAACCCACAGGAAGCTTATTAACTGGTGGTGAGCCACTATCTGGCAATGATATCTCATAAAGTCTTTTGAGCCTTCTTGAGGAGGCAAAGGTGAAGAAGCGAGCCCTGGTCTAGCTCCAGTGTGACCAGCTGGCCGCCTCAAGGCAATGTCGCCCATCAACTCTCTTGGGCAGTAGCTTTCTTTCAGTTAACTACTCTCAGGCAAGGTTCCCCTTTTAACCAATGTATGAGGTCAAAGCTTAGCCAATAGTCTCCCCACGCCCAACCCACTGATCTTCCAGACACTGTGTGTTCTTACACAGAAAGCTTTGGAGGAGAACCGAGAGGACGAATAGAAAACTGCATTCAACGTCATGGCCCTGCACCCTGTGAGACCTTAGCCGGGATTTAGATTTTTGGGTTTTGTCTTCCATATCTATAAACTGAAACTTACTAAACTTATCAGATGGAACAATTGAGAAAAATGATCGAGCTACTATCTGCACAGTGCCAGGCAAAGGGTCTCACCTATGATAAACACTCAGAAATTCTATGATAAGGACATTAGTCATGACATTGTACACCAGAATACTGCAGAACACAAAGCAATAGAATCATACGATGGCTGCCTTTGGTGACTACTGAGAGACACAGAGGCCACTCTGCATTCTGAGGAAGGAAGAAGTCATCCCTTCTCACAAGGGCATGTTGGAAAGGCTCCTGAGAGGTACTGTGGTGGCTGTGTAGGTTTACCCTGCAGAAATAAGGAAGGCCATCACAGGCGGTGGAATGATAGTCAGAAAAGAGAGTTGGGGAGGGGTGGGTCATCACAAGTTTGGGGAAATCAAGCTTCCCCGTAGTGCAGAATCAGTTTTTGATTGGAAGGAGAGAGATAGAAGGATGAATGGATATGCTAAAATCCCACTGTGGAAGGAGGCAGTGCTTGTAGATTGTTTTAAGAGAGAAGTTGCATTATATACCACTGTAGGTAGAAATGACAAGCTAATAGACCATTTGCTAATGAGCCATAGAGCAAGGACTGCTCAGTGTCTGATAGATTTATAGGTTAAAAGAACCAAGGCATCCACGGCTGGGCCCCTGGTGGAGCACTGGGAGTTTAATTAGTGAGAAAGAAGAGGGTTTATATGAGCGAGAATTATTGAAGCCAAGGTTGGATAAAGCACAGGGACAAATAACCAAATGAATGGAAGCACAGGATCTATGAACCAAAGGCTGAGGGGCCCCCAACTGGATCAGGCCCCCTGAATGGGTGAGACAGTCATTTGGCTTGATCTGTTTGGGAGGCAGCTGTGCATTGGTGCCGGGTCCTGGGCTTGTTGCATGAGTTGGCTGTTTGAATCCTGGGACTTATGCAGGGACGCTTGTCTCGGTCTGGGAGGGGGGGACTGAACCTGCCTGGACTGAGTCTACCAGGTCGATCCCGGTCCTTGGGGGAGACCTTGATCTGGAGGAGGTGGGAATGGGGGGTGGGCTGGGGGGAGGGGGGGCGAGAGGGGGAGAACAG